>NC_051252.2:9918510-10239992 GCF_015237465.2 Chelonia mydas | reverse complement strand
TGTGAAACTTTCAAGGTAAAGGGTAAGTTATTTTGTCATTTCAAAACTTCAGGCTCTCAAAATGGCTCAAGAATCCAACTAAAAATCTAGCCACTAGAGGGAGAGCACTTCCAACACATGGTGCAGTCCAAGCCCAGCAGAGCTTTGCCTGACACTGCAGCAAGTGGAGGGAGGAGTTGTAACAAGATCATAATCCAAATTATTTAAATATGAACATGTAGTTCTTGTTTGTTTAATAAAGAATGTCCAGACTGCAGAGGAAAGTGACATAAGGAGAAAGTGTTTTGAAACATCAGAGATCTAGGTAATTCTAGAATGCCTGTTGTTGTGCTGCAGAAATTCCTTTCCTATCTCATTGCTTCCCAGTTGAGAGCAAAGCACCTGTTATAACTTAGAAATTGTCTTTTGCTGAGAAAAAATCCTTGAAATGGTTTGGAGCCATTTACCCCAAGGTCACAAGTTCAAGTGAGCCAAATTCAATAGGAACTAAAAGTAATTAGCATGTAGTTGCTTCTGCTAAATTAACTGGTGATGTCAGTCCAATCTAGCCAACTTTCTACCCACCTTACAGTGCATTCATCCAGCCCATACTTCTTTAACTTGCTGACAAGAAGACTGTGGGAGACCGTGTCAAAAGCTTTGCCAGCTTTTGAGTAGAAAATGTAGCCAGTAAAATGGGTAGAAAGTCCAACTGATCAGAATTGTTAGAAGTGGGTGGGGGAGAACTGCAAAATACTTCCAAAATCATTAGTTGTAGGTTTGAAATGAGTGTGTTTGGACTGTGTTTGCAGCCCTCTGCATCTGCTCTCTGTCTTCAACAGAGAGTTTAGAAGACTATTGGAGAATATTGTTAAAAAGAGAATCTTGAATTTATAATCAGGTTCTAAGGCACTTTATAAAGATTATGCCATTCCAATCAGGGCAGCAATATTTCCTGTGTTTTCAGTCCAAAATAATTCCAATTTCAAATATCCAACACTCACAATGAACTGTTCATGAATCAGCTCCAGGCCTCTTGTGTGTGTAGTTTTTCCTCTAGCTTTGTAATTCAGCAGAGTCCAAGAGTTATCATGGACAGAGCAAGATGATGATTTGTTCTGCCTTGTACTGTGGAGAACATTTATATCCTGTATTGATCAGGACAGAGGATGATTCTTGTTCATAGCCACACATAGCTCCAGGGTCCAGTGTAGAGCTTGGCTAGCTGTGTGTGTACACACCTTATGAGATTGATTACATGTGAGCAGCCAGAGGGTGAACCTTGTGAACTTCACCATCATCTCACAGTGTCTCTAGCAACTGCCCTGGGAAGCCTTTGATGTTAAGGGGTTTATAGATTAGAGAAGTGGCTCAGTTAATCTGTCTGTGGACTCTAAGGGTATGTCTACACTGCAATAAAAAACCTGTAGCACAGAGCCTGGGTCAGCTGACTCAGGCTCACTGGGCTCAGGCTGGAGCTCAAGCCCTGAGACCCACTCCTCTTGCAGAGTCTCAAAGCCCAGGCTCCAGCCTGAAGAGCTGAACTGTAATTTTATAGCCATACAGCCTGAGTCAGCTGATCTAGGCCAGCTGCAGGTCTTTCATTGCAGTGCAGATGTATCCAAAGATAGATCAAAATCCTGAGTGCATCCCAGTATTTTCTCCCCCCCTCCATTTGAGCCCAGAAGGGAATATAGAGAACAAAGAGGATACTTGTGAATCTAGATCTTCCTCCCTAGGTCTGGGTCAGAGTTACAGTGGTGAACAGAATGAAAATGAAGTGAGTCCATGTTCAACCTACAGGATCAGTCTGAAGTTCAGTGATGCAGACCAAGTCAGACAACTCATCGATGATAAGGTTGTGGATGATTTATTCACCACTGACCTTGTGCTCACGAGGATGAGACCATGGTGTACATCTGGTTGGGCCTGTGTGAGGTAGTTGTTTGCCAGCTGCCCCAAACTGGATGTAGCTGTCTAATTATCTTTTTTCTAAAGATTGGCAGGTATTTCCTCTATTTATTTCTTCCCCCTATGAACTGTATTGGAGAAGGGTGCAGTTGGGTAGCCTGATTGGCAGTGATGGCACATGAGTGGTGCACCAGACACTGTTTCATTATTGTTTGTTTCAGTGCTAATGCTGAATACTGTATATTTGTCTACAGCAAGGCTAGCGGAGTTCTCTCTAGGCCCAATACTCAGACCAGGTTTATTGCAATCTTCCAGTGACCCTGATCTGCAGGTTTCAAGCAGACCTAGGGGCTATTGTGGTTTTGTGTAGAAATTCTTCAGAACCTTCAGCTCAGTTTTGCTTTGTATTCATTCATATTCTAAGCTTGTGGGGCAGGAGAAAAGTTGGGAACCCACACAAGGTGAAACCCAGAAGAAGAGTGGACAATGCCAAACCAAAACTGCCATGTTTCTCCCAGGTCTAATTTGCTATTCTCCACTGAAGCGCCTAATAGAAAGCGCCAGCCAGTATGTTCAATGATTAAAAATGAATAGGAATAGAAATGAAATGCAATAGCTGCTCTTCCGAAGCAGCTGGATTTACCCAAGCAGCAAAAATATACAAAAAGGTGAAACAGTTCTTTTTGAGCTATCAGATAATCGGTGTGTTGGCCTAGAAGGGTTGGTGCTCTTCCAGATGAGCTATTTGGATAAGCAAGTGTATTTCATACTTTTCAGTCTATACTGGACACTGTGGTAAAAGACTAGCAGAAAATAACATTAAAATGACATTGTTTTAATCTTTGGTCTTATTAGTCTTGGCAGTTTCAACCAGTATGTGCCCACCTGATCTGGTATATGATCCTGTTTTCTCCAGTCCAAGCGTTTATTATCCAACTCAGAAACCCATTTCAAAGGAATATTGCCTGGTGCCAGCCATGATGTGTGTAAAAGCAACACTCCTCAAACTTGTGTGTACTGTGTTATATGTAGTACATTAGGCTACAAACATGGAAGACAATACGCTCCCTATTTAGCCGATGAGTTTATAATCTAGAAAGACAGAAAAGAGGTGGGGGAAGTCGATACAATATAATCAAAGTTACACATTACATCTGCTCACAAATTAACACCATTATGGTTGAAACTAACTGCTCCTTCTATGCCTAACCATCCTGTAACCCCCAGTCTCCTTTTCTGGGCCCTCCCTCTCACCAGTCATTTTATTCCACCCTACATTAAGCAGCAGGGTGCTCTTGGCTATTTAGTGTTGGCAATATTTATTCTGTATGTTTCAATTGGTTAGGGTTCTCGCTATAGTTCAACTGAAGTGGATATTTTAATGCTTAATTTTCAAATAAGTATATTTTGTAACAAATATTTTTATTATTAAATTGACAATATTACTGAACTGACATGAAATGTAAGGATAGCCCTGGCAGCAAGAAACTTGTCTGAGAAATCAAATTGGTATTCTGAGATGTAATAGGTAATTCAATGTGTCTTTTGGACAAGACAGAAAACTGATGGTCATTAAAGAACCCATGGTATGTTTCATCATGGTTGAAGTGCTAACTCTGATGTCCAGGTATTACAAGACAGTTTTTTGCTTATATAAATACCAACATTAATTATTAATTTCTGAATTAATTGTTTGTCCTCTGTAGAACTAAGCTGTTGCGTAGTTTTCCTGTACACTACTAAAGAGCTGCCATCTTTCAATCCAGAGCTGGCTGGATTGATTCCATGTATATATAGAAGAGCAAAAATCCTGCTTTTTTGAGAGTAGCAGCAGTTGCTAACTGGCAAATCATGCCTCCTTGGGGCAATTATTGCCTATCCATTACCTGGGGAGAGAGAACAACCATTATTATGAATTACTGAGGCCACTTATTGCAGAAAAAAGGCTTGCTTTGTCCTCTATCCCTACCCACCAGATTATGAACATGCACAATCTACCCTATAGTCATGATGCACTTGGGGATGAACAGCATTGTTTAAGTGTAAGAAGAGATTTCATGGCTTTACCTCTTTTAATAATATATTGTCTGATTGGCTCATACATTTTAGGCACTGAATTCTGCATCTCCCTGGCTTCTTTTGGGCTGATCAAGATTGCTCTAGAAGGCCATCCTTGGTGTTCTCCCTTCAACTGCCTTACTTCTTAGCTGTTTTTATTGACTACAAAGATTAAGAGCTCATTCACTGACTTTTCAGTCTCCCTTCCTTGATGGTGGTGGGGGGCAGGCCGGACTATTGATTTAGCAGTAATAACGGCACAGCTGAGACATTCATGGAGATAGGGACAGTCAGACTAATTTAGAGATGAGACAACTGCATGGAGGAAATAGCAAATGTAGTGGTTTCTTTAGAAGTGTGTGATATTAGATTACATTTTGAGGCTTTTAAAAGAAACAGGAACCTTTTCCAATCAAGAATCAAAGGAATGGATGGGACTTTGAGAGGTCCTCTAGTCCAGTCCCCTGAATGCAAGGCAAGACTTTGTAATAACAGTTGTTTGTCCAACCGGTTCTTAAAAACCTCTAGTGATGGAGATTCCATAACCTTCCTAGGCAATTTGTTCCAGTGCTTAACTACCCTGACAGTTAGGAAGTTTTTCCTAATGTCCAACTTGAACCTCCCTTGCTGCAATTTAAGCCCATTGCTTCTTGCTCTATCCTCAGAGATTAAGGAGAATCATTTTTCCATCCTCTTCCTTGTAACAACCTTTTATGTACTAGATAACTGTTATGCCCTCCATAGTTTTCTTTTCTGCAGACTAAACAAACCCAATTTTTTCAATTGTTCCTTATAGGTCATGTTTCTAGATCTTTAATAATTTTTGATGCTCTCCTCTGGACTCTCTCCAAATTGTCCATATCTTTCCTGAAATGTGGTGCCTAGAATTGGTCACAATAAGGCCAGCTGAGGCCTTATCACCATAGTGTAGAGTGGAAGAATTACTTCTCACATCTTGTATACAACACTCTTGCTAATATGTCTCAGAATGATCACTTTTTTTTAATGGGCTGTCAAACAACTTTTTAAAAATCACAATCCCAAGATTAAAAAAAGTTGCAATTAATCAGTTTTAATTGATCTGTTAAAGCATAATAGAATCCCAATTTAACTTTATTAAAAGTATTTTTGGATGTTTTTCTACATTTTCAAATATATTGATTTCAATTACAATACAAAATGTAAAGTGCTCACTATTTTTTTTATTACAAATTGTGACAAAGTTCCTCCTCTACCTTGGTGGGTTTTGCGCTTATTGGCAGATTTGCTTGCCTTAGAGCTTCACAGCAGCCCTCAGCTGGCCATTTTTCTGAACCCACAGTCCAGGTAGATGATTCCTGTGTCTGACCAGGAGTTGGGAGGATTTGGGGGGAACCCGGGCCCGCCCTCTACTCCGGGTTCCAGCCCAGGGCCCTGTGGAATGCAGCTATCTAGAGTGCCTCCTGGAACAGCTGTGCGACAGCTACAACTCCCTGGGCTACTTCCCCATGGCCTCCTCCCAACACCTTCTTTATCCTCACCATAGGACCTTCCTCCTGGTGTCTGATAATGTTGTACACCACAGTCCTCCAACAGTCCATGTTCTCACTTTCAGCTCCTAGTGCCTCTTGCTCCCAGCTCCTCACACACACACACACCACAAACTGAAGTGAGCACCTTTTTAAAAACCCAGGTGCCCTGATTAGCCTGCCTTAATTGATTCTAGCAGCTTCTTGATTAGCTGCAGCTTCTAATCAGCCTGTCTTAATGGTCTCCAGAAGGTTCCTGATTGTTCTGGAACCTTCCCTGTTACCTTATCCAGGGAAAAGGGACCTACTTAGCCTGGGGCTAATATATCTGCCTTCTATTACTCTCCTGTAGCCATCTGGCCTGACCCTGTCACAAAATATTTGCACTGTAAAAAAAAAAAAAAGGCCAAAAACTATTTTTCGTTTCACCTCATACAAGTGCTATAGTGCAATATCTTTATTGTGAAAGCACAACTTACACATGTAGAATTTTTTTCTTACAGAACTGCATTCAAACAAAACAATGTAAAACATTAGAGCCTACAAGTCGAAGCATGAAGGGGCATACAAATGTTTAGCATATCTGGCATGTAAATACCTTGCAACACCAGTTACATGCAAACCACCTGTTCTCACTTTCAGGTAACATTGTAAGAAGTGAGCAGCATTATCTTCTGTACGTTTAAACAAACTTGTTTATCTTAGTGATTGGCTGAACAAGAAGTAGGACTGAGTGGACTTTATACATTGAGTGTGACCTTCCAGACACCATGGTGAAAGGATAATTTTCATAAGCAAGCAAGCAAGCAATTTAAACCCCAGGTTTCTAAAAGAAAAATCTTTGAACGGACCAGACTTCTTGTTTTCAGTTTTATACTACTACCAAATCCAGTCAGGAGCTGGACCCACACAGCGACACAGGTGATGTGTCAAATATAGGGTACACTGAACCTCTCCCAGCATTTGTTAATTAACTTTACATAAAGTCACATGGAAACTGCTGGCACAAGGCATAAGCAGACTAAGCTATTGCTTAGGGCCCCAACCAGCTCAAGGGGGCCCCCATATGCTTTATTATTATTTTCATAAGAGTGTGGCTTTTTTTAGTGTGTGTGGGTGGAGAAAAATATTCATGCTTAGGGTCCCCAAAGGGTTAGCACCACCATCTGGAAAACTTCTACCTTCTACCAACAACCATGGCATTTTATACATAGTAGCATGCACAAACAGAGCAGAAATAAGTGAGCAGTACAGCATAGTAAGCAAATTGCCAGTGTTTCCATACTTCCTCCACTCATTCTGCTTAGTAACTTTTTTTTTTTCAAATAAACCCAGAGTGACTAATTCACACTAGACAGTAAAAGCAACCTGCAAGACTAGAATTTGCTTTGCTGAGCTGAACCACTCCTGGAAAGCTGCATGCAACTCATGATAAATTATTCCATCTTCAAGACAGAAGGCTGCCAACATGCTTGCCACAGTCACACATGTCACCACTGTGTGTTCGTTACCAATTCATTTAATAAATCCTTTCTACCATTCCCAGAGTGATACATTTCTATTTATACTAGCCACCTTGGCATAGTATTTGCTACTTCCCACCCAAAGACTCTAGACGCACCCCTTGTCATTCCACTTGTCACAGTGCCTCTCACTCATTATTTACATTAATTGGTGTCTGGAGTACAACTTAAATGATTTGTTGAAATAAATATAATTGGTTATTTCAAGTACAAACTCTCATTTCACAAGGATATACATATGATATTTTCAGAAGTAGTAAACCAGCTAATCTCCACATTCACTTTGAATCAGTCTCTGTCACAGCTTGACACTTCTAAACATTTTTGACAGGGTGTGAAATAACAAATTTGTAACAGATACATATTTTTACAGACTAATTCAATGTCACTGTGTAGCTCAAAAAGAATATGCTTTGATACAGTGGTTCTATTTTGTCTTATTTTGAGTCTTGCTTTCTTTATATTAGTCAGCAGGTAAGTGAGAAGTGCCAAAAAATTTTTTTCCCAAGTGGCCCCTGATTGTGGGTGCTCCTCTTGGGCCTGCTTTTCAGAAATGCCAAGCACCCACTGCCCTAACTGAAGTCAAATGGAGCTGCAAGTGCTTACCATCTTTGGAAAATCCAGCCCAACTCTCCATTTGGGAACTTAAAAAGCAGTGGCTACTTTTTAAACTTTGGCTGTATGTGGTTCACCTGGGGTCTGTGCCTGAGTCAGGAGAAGAACTGTGGTCTCCTGACTCTTAGACCTGTTCTTTACCGAAAAGACCATCTTTCCTCATCTATATATTCTGAAGAGCAGGATGCAATAGGCAGTCTGCATTCACATGGCACTGACAGGAGTCTAAAAGCTAGGCTCATACCTATTCTGTCAATTTCTTAGCATATATGGTAAATATAGCGTGTTAAATAGTCCACTGAGAAGTGCAGTAGCCACTTCATAAATTGTGTTACTATCTCCCCATAACTGGAAGCCCGCAAAGCTCATCTGGGATTTACCCATAGTTTTGACAGGTGTATATATATAGGATGAATATCTTTACATGTCCTAAACAGGTAGGCCCTCATTTTGTTCACCTGTGACAGACCCAGGCTAGATGAGTCAATTTTCTCCTCCAAAATTAAATCTAACATTCTGGAAACACAGTAAAGAGTTGTGACAGGCAAGGGATAGTTTATTTCTATTTCATCATTATCTGAATGGTAGCATGATGCAATCTTTTGAGTGCTTTCTGGGATTGAATATAGTGTCTATGGTTATATCAAATGGTTAGAGCACAGCACTGGAGTCAGGACTTCTGAATTATATTCCCGACTCTGCAAAAGACAATAATCATGAACAAACCATTTTTAGAAACCATTTCAAACTTTTGATGTCTCTGAAGTTCTTCACCAAAAATCGACACCTCTGGTAGGACTAGATTTCTGAGGTACTGAGCATCTGTATCTCTAAATTTAGCCAATGTGAACATCAGATATTCAGCACCTCTGAAAAATCAGGTACTAGACATTTAAAGTTGGGCATCCAAATACTGAAACACCTAAAATTATTAGGGCATTTACTAAAGTTTGGCCCTTAACTGCTGTGCCTCAGTCTCCTGTCTGTAAAATGAAGCTAATGCCTGTCTACCTCATGTTTCCAAAGTCTTTTGAGATCCATGAATGAACAGCATTATATATAAATTCAAAATATTTATTATTAATTAGGTATTTGGTAACAAAGTGAAGACTGAATTTAAAGAAACTATATAATGTTTTATAGCATCATGCCTACCTGCGAATGACAAAATAATTCCTTTAGTCAGATCAGACTGAGCTAAAGAAAGTTTTATACCATTGTCCGGAGACCTTAAATGGCATTAAAGCCATATTTATCATTTGAGGAGAGAAAGGAGAGTGAATCTTTATAAACCAATCAGAGTTTCTTGAGGTAGGACTGTTGTATTCTCCATAGATCAATGACTTGAGCTATTCCTACACAGCTTGCTGTCTCAGCGAACTAGGAAAGAATTCCTCCCATTCAAGGAAGCCCAAAAGAAGCATATATATCACGTGTCACTTCACCACTGAGCATCTGCATCTACCACATTGCCTAATGACCGAACAATGTCAAACGTGTTCCAATTTTCAAGGAGAAGGTAGGTAAGTGTGGCTATACAAAGTATATTATGTAGAAAGCTTCTAGAACTATAAGAAAAAGGAAACATTTCTGCAAGTCTTCATGTCCTTTCTATTGTTAAAGACTGTACACCAGCGGTTCTCCCACTTTGGAGTCCTGACCGACAGTTTGTCGGGACCCCATTTTAATGGGGTTGCCATGGTTGGCATTAGACTTGCTGGGGCATGGGGCCGAAGCTATATTCAATCCCAGAAAGCTGCCAAGGGCCAAAACCCTCGGGCTTCAGCCCTAAGTGGCAGGGCTCAGGTTACAGGCCCCCTGCCTGGGGCTGAATCCCTTGGACTTCGCTTCCCTGCCCTGGACAGTGCGGCTCAGGCTTTGGCTTTGCTCCCCCACCCCACCCAGGGTTTGAGCTTTGGCCCCCTCTCCTGGGGTCATGTAGTAATTTTAGTTGTCAGAAGGGTCTTGCGGTGTGATGAAGTTTGGGAACCCCTGCTGTACACTCTTAGAGATTATAAAGAGTATAGTACACTACCTGCACAAGAGCCAAATTTTTCATTGGGGAACCGCCATGCAAACACTTTAAAATCAGAGACTAACAGTACACATTACTGTACAGTATACAAAATACACTGTGGTAATCAACTTTACATCACAGGCCACATCTTTAGACATGCAAATAGGGGCACACAAATGTGCATATAATTGCTATCATTACGCAAACAATTGCGGTCTTTATGTGCACAAATAACCAGCTGTGTGTCTAACTGGTGTCTACTACATTATGTACCTATCTAATTAGGTCTCCAATGATCTAACCATGATTACTTGTACCATCACGGTATGTATTGTAGCAGAGCTCCGACCTTGTCCCCGTGGGTCCTGCGCTTCCAGGCTAGCTTCAGAGACTCACTGCAACCCTCCACGTAGCCCTTCTCTCTCTAGGGCTAGGGATACAGTCTACTGAGCCGTTTTCATCATAAGCCAGCAATGGAGGTTGGTGAGAGAATTCCCACAGTCTCTGTTGCTCCTACAGCCTCATGCCAAAACAGTTTAGACTCCTGTCCTGACAGGGGCCTGTTTTCCCCTCCCAGGAAGTGTTTCTATAGTGGTGGGTTGGGGGGAACCTGGGCCCGCCCTCTACTCCGGGTTCCGGCCCAGGGACCCTAATGGTAGCAGCTGTTGGCAGCCAACCTTTTACTGCCAGAGTTGCTACATTTCCCTGGGCCACTTCCCCACAGCTCTCCTGCTTCTCCCTTCTTCACCCTTACCTTAGGGCTCCCTTACTAATGACTTGAGAGTGTCTTCATTAACCAGCCCTTCAGCTGCACTTCCTGTCCCCTGGCTCTTCTCTGCCTGACTGGAGTGAGCCCTTTTATATTATCAGAGTGGCCTTAATTAGAGTCAGGGTGGTCACATTAGCTTAATGGCCTCACCTGACTCTTTGCAGGTTAATTGGAGTCAGGTGTTCTCATTAGCCTGGAGCAGCCCCTGCTCTGGTCAGTCAGGGAACAGAAAACTGTTAACCCAGTGGCCAGTATATCTGCCTTCTGCTACACCCAACTGGCCTGGGTCTATCACAGTATGCACATGGTATGTGTGGAGCATTCATGTATTTCAGCACATATCAGGATGCACAGTGATGACCCTACACATCTAACAGAATATGGAGGTATGGTTTTCCCACTGGCTACTCCACCCGTCAATAACTTTTGGGAAAAACGTCCCTAAACAAAGGTAATACAGGATTTAGTTGAAATGTTTGCAAACTTCATGCAGTGTTTCCCCCAGGAACTGAAATTAGGGTTTTTTTCTGGAATTTGGGGAGGGGGGAAGGGTCAGGGCCGATGAGGGGTGAGACCGTGAGGGTGAAGATAGGCTCTATGGCACCATAGTAAAAATACTGAAAAATGTTTCATGACCATTAGATTTAACTCATGTTTTAAAATCATCATACAAATTAAAGTTGGCTACTCAAGCCTTCTATGAAGCACTACATTTACATCCTTCTTGGTTTCTTGATTTAATTTTGCACAACTCTGTTAATGAACTTCTTGAATGCAGTATGTTCGTCTTCAGTGGCTTCTCGTGTATCCGGTACTTCCATTCCTTCAATTGATATGCTCATTAGTTCATTCACATGATCAGGCACAAGGCGACTTCTTTCAGAACTCAAAATTCTATTCAATGACGAAAAAGAACGCTCAACTGTAGCTGTTGTGACTGGGAGTAGCAAGAGATGAATTCCTATTTCTTTTGGTAGGAAGGCCAGAAGGGGGTGCAGCTGGACTTCATTCTTGAAAAACACTGTGTAAAGGTGGTCTCAGATAAGGGCCTTAATCTCAGAGACCCTTCTGGCTGAGGTGATTGCCACCAGAAAGGTGACCTTCCAGGAGAGAAGCAGTAAGGAGGGAGCAAACAGCTCAAAGGGGGCCCCATGAATCTTGACAGGACCGGGTTTAAGTACCATGAGAGGGGGAGGTCGGTTTGCGAACCTGAGGATAGTCTTTCCAGCCCCTTGAGAAACCAGACCGTCATCTTGTGAAGAACACTCATCTGCCATTCACTGGAGGGTGGAAGGCTGAGAGGGCTGACAAATGAACCTTAACAGATGAGATCGCCAGACCTTGCTGCTTTAGGTGGAGCAGAAAGAACACGATAAACTGTGAGAAGATTGAGATGGATAGCGATTGCATTTGGAGACCCAACAAGTGAACCTTTTCCACTTGGCCAAGTAGGTAGCCCTGGTGGAAGGCTTTCTACTACCTAGCAAAACCTGTCAAACTTGATCCGAGCAGGCTTGTTCTTCAGGGTTTAGCCACGCAGCATCCATGCAGTCAGGGGGGCGAGGTTTGCGTGAAGCAACCGGCCATGGTTTTGTGAAATCAAGTCAATGAAGCAGGTATGCGAGTGGAGCTGCCACTGAGAGGTCCAGAAGCATACCGAACCAATGCTGGCATGGCAACGCTGCTGCTATTAGGATAACCCTCCCTTTGTCCCTTTTGATTTTTAGGATAACTTTGTGAACCAAGGGGATTGGTGGGAAGGCATTCAGTAGATGATCTTCCCCCGAGAGCAGGAAGGCATTGGAGAGGGAGCCCTTGCTGTGCCTGCTCAGCGAGAAGAACTGATGGCATTTCCTGCTCTGCCTGGTGGCGAACGGGTCCACCTGGGGAGGCCCCCACTTCTGGAAGATGATACTGATGACCGCCGGGTGAAGAGACCACTCGTGGTGAGGAAAAGGATCTGATGAGGTAATCCACCAGTACGTTCTAGGCTTCCGGGAGCTGCGTCTCCTTGAGATGAATGGAGTGTATCATGCAGAAGTCCCACAGCTGGAGAGCTTCGTGGCACAAGGCCGAAGATCAAGCCCCTCACTGCTTGTGGATATAAAACATTGATGCAATGTTGTCTGTCAGGACCTGCACCACTTTGCCTGAGATCTGGAGAAGGATCACTTGGCAAGCCAAGCGTACTGCCCTGAGTTCCCTGACATTTATTTGTAGGGAGAGTTCTTCTTCTGACAGAGGCCCTGGGTCCTGAGGTGGGCTCCCCACCCTAGGTCTGATACATCTGAGATTAAGTCTACAGACGGTTGAGGGGCAACAAAGGGTACCCTTTTCATTACCAATCTTGGGTCTTTCCACCAGGCCAGGAAAGTGAGGACTGGAAGCAGGACTGCGAGTATGGAGTCTAATTGGTATTTCCTCAGCCACATCTGGAAGGGCCTCAGGCGCTGCCTTGCATACTGTAGCTCATAAGTATATGCCGCCATGCGTCCCAAAAGTTTGAGGCAGACCCAAGCAGTCATCATCAGGTGGCCATGACCTTGGATATCAGGTCCGACATAATCCAGAATTGGGTCTCCAGCAGAAAAGCTCTGGCTTGGGTCAAGCTGAGCATTAACACTATTCTCTGAACTGGAACCAGAGTTGACTTTTGCTCATTTATCAGCAGGCCTAGCACCTGGAAAGTGGCCTGGACTGTGCTTATGCTGTGCTGTATCTGAGCCTGTGATCGACCCTTCATCAGCTAGTCATCAAGGTACGGGTAGACTTGCACACCCTGAGGAAGGCTGATACTACCACCATAGATTTTGTGAAGGCTGCCAATAGGCTGAAGGGGAGAGCAGTGAATTGGTAGTGGCATTGAGCCACTACAAACCTAGGAAATCTTCTGTGGTCATGAAAGATAGAGATTTGAAAATAAGAATCCTTTCAGCCGAGGATGGAATACCAGTCTCCTGGATCCAGAGAGGGAATGATGGAGGCCAGGGAGACCACACAGAACCTCAGTCTCTTGAGATATCTGTTGAGGCAATGCAGGTGCAAGATAGGCCATAGGTGTCCTTTAGCCTTTGGGATTAGGAAGTATCAGAAGTAAAACCCCTTCCCTCTCAAGTCCTAGGGAACTTCCTCTATGCCCCCACATATAGGATAGATTGCACCTCCTGGGTGACTATTTGCTCATGAAAAGGGTCCCTGAAGAGGGATGGGGTTTGTGTAAAAGGGAGGGGTGGAAGGAAAACAGGAGGGTGTAGCCAACTGTTACTATACTCAGGACCCAACGTCCGATGTTTTATATAAGCACACTGGGCTGAAGGGTGACAGATGGTCCAAAAACAGAAAGAGGGAGAGGATCTGGAGCTGAGACTGGTATAACGCTCTCAGGCACACCTTCAAAATCCCTGATTGGCCCCACTGGAATGTCTGAGAGAGCCCGACTGGGAGGTTAAGGTGGAAGGAAGGGGCTGACGACACTTGTAAGCCTTCCCCTTTCTTTTGTCGGGATCTTGCCTAGGAGATGCTGCAAACCTGGAAGGCTGCTGGGGTCTAAAGTGCTTTCTGGATACTGGTGGCACGTAAAGCCCTAAGGAACGGAGGGTGGCTCTCGAGTCCTTGAGGATGTGAAGTTTTAAGTACATCTGTGCCGAAAACAGGGAGGAGCCTTCAAAGGGGAGAACACGGATGGACTGTTGAACTTCGGGAGGGAGGCCCAGGACTGGAGCTATAAACAATGCCTCATGGTGACCAGGGACGCCGTAGACCTTGCTGCTGAGTCTGCCACATCCAGAGCTGCCTGAGGGAGGTCCTGGCCACACTCTTGCCCATCCGTCTCCAGGATGGCCGTGAATGTCTGCCTTGACTCCTGCGGAAGAGAGTCATTAAATTTTGACAGTGAGTCTGACAGATTAAAATCATACCTCCCCAGCAACACCTGCTGGTTGGAAATACGTAACTGAAGGCTGCCCATTGAATAAACCTTTTGTCTAAAAAGGTCTAGTCTCTTAGCCTCTTTTTCTTGGGGTGGCACTAGACTGCCTCTGTCTGTCCCACTCACTTGCTGCCAGCACTAACAGGGAAGGGGGGAATGAATGGTACTTGAACCCATTTGCTGATACATAATATTTCTTCTCTTCCCCCTGTGATGGGGGCGGGCAGAGAAGATGGAGTCTGCCACAGCTTTTTGGCTGGTCCCATCACTGCTTTGTTGAGGCCAAGGCCACTCTGGAGGGAGCAGCTGCAGCCAGGATATCAAACAGGCCACGTGCTGACTCGAGGTCCTCAACCCCCAGAGCCAGGTTTGCAGCAAGTCTTTTCAGTTGGTCCTGGTGGGTCCTGAAATCATCCTGAGGGAGCAGGTTACATGGTCCTGCCACCGCCTCATCCGGAGATGAGGAGGAAGGCTTGTTCTGGACGGGGAGCTCCCTCCTCTTCCTCTGCTTGCACCACATCCATTGGGGCCACATCCTGGATATTGGCACATGGGTTGGTACTGGAATCGGGGTCCAGGCCGGTGGCACGTCTCTCTGAAACCACAGATTATGAGCAATGGGAGGGGAGACCTGGTACCAAGGGAAACCCCCAAGGATTCCAGTATGGCCATTGCATCAGCCAGTGGCCCACTGGCCAGATGCTCACCGGAGGGCCAGTACAAAAGTCTGTTTGCGCATAGGCTGGGTACTGGTGGGTAGATGTTTGGTGGAGCGAAGGATTCCCCTTCGAACTCCAAAGAGGATTCTTCTCTTGGAGACCATGGTGGAACAGTATCTGATTTTGCCTCAAGGTGGTGCCGGGGCTCCAGGGACTGGCAGCGGATCAGTGACCACTGTGTCCGGATCCTGGAAGGTTTGCCCCTAGGTGGTGCCCAGCTAGTGGGTGCCAGGAAGGAGCTTGATGCTCCTTGCTCTCTCCTGTCCCCAGCCAGCTTGGCTGATGGGGGTCCTTGCAGGATTGGCAGACTCAGCACTCCAGGTGGAGTCGGCGGCACTATCAGTGGCTCCACTCCCCGCGTGTCCTCCTTCTGCACCAGAAAGTGCCCTCTTTTGGTGTGCTGTTTTTTATGCTTCTTCCTCAGCACCAGATATGGAGAATGATTCCAGGAAAAGCACGGTGCTGTGGGAGTGCTCTGCACGGATGCCAAAGTACTTGGTGCAGATTGGAACAGCTTGGTTCCAAGACTGGTCTCAGGGCCACCTCCATGAGAAGGACATTCAGCTGAATGTCCGTCTTTCCTATTGCAAGGTCTGAAGTCCCTGCAGATCTGGCATTTATCTTTAACATGAGCCGCCCCCCAGACACTTTAGACATCTGGAGGGTGGGTCACTCACTGGCATCAGCTTGTCACAAGAGGTACATGGCCTGAAGCCCAGCCCCTGGGGCAAAAAGTCTCCTGACGACAGGGACAACTATATACACTACTATGTACACTAACTCTAAGAACTATGTACACTAACTACAATAACTACACAGATAATGAATGGAGAAGAGTCCAAACCACTGGGAAAGAAGCTTTGCCACAGCAAGAAAGATCGTTCCAGCAATAGTCACGGGCGGTAAGAAGGAACTGAGAAGGCACAGGGCCGGTGGTGCCCCTTATACAGGTGGTTTTGCGCATGACTCCACAGGGTGTGAGAGCCAGCTCTGCGGATACCACTAAGGGAAAAATCTCTGGCAAAGGTGTATGTGGCGTGCACACACACCAAGCATAGAATGGACATGAGCAAGCACTCAAATGAGAACATTCATGTTTTTCATGTCCCACTTTTAAAATAACTTTATTACCTACACAGGAAAGCACTTCCCCCCCATACAGTGGTCTTTCAAGTGTTGTGTGTGCTGCTATTCAAATCTTGGGCTAGAACAGTCACTCACCAGAGACCTTTCCACCTGATGTGGTGACTAGAAAATACAGAGGTCCCCCCTACTTTGTTCATTCACTCAAAACTCTTAGGACCAGAGGTGAGAGCATCTTGCAGGACTCAAAGCCTCCCCTGTGCTGGGTACATGTATCAGAGATAGCAGGGGGGAAGCAGAGCAGCCACTGCCAGGCAGCTACTCCCCATATTATGGACGGATAGAGCCATTTCATTCCCTACTCTGCTCCTGGGGCAGCACAACTACATGAACTTTGCATCTGACTGATTTTAAATTCACAATCCAGCCCTTGATTGGCAGGAAGCCAATGGAGGCAGCATCGTATATCTAAACACAGAATATTGTCAGGGAAATGTCTGACATCTAATCTCCGTGTTGCCACTGACTAGCTGTGTGCTTTTTGACTCATGTAACCCTTCTATGTCTTGTTTGTGAAACTAGTATTTATCCACACTGCATGGCTTTTATGAGGTTAACGTAATGTTTGTAAATAACTCGTTGGAAGATAAGTGCTGACTGTTCTGTATAGTTTACTCCTTTTCATCTGTGGCTCCTTTTTACACAATCCCTCCCCATACTAATTTCTGCTATTACCTTTCGTCTGTTTAGCACATCTCTAGCATGCAATGTGCCCATAAAGAACAGACTAGCTCCATGGAAACTAAGATTACTTCTTTCAGGGAGAATAATCCTTTTGTTTTACAGCCTGCCAACTAGCAGATGATTTGGCACAGCCAATGCTTTTATTTTTAAGCAGGCTGAATATGCAGACAAAGGAACATTTTATGAAGATTTATGTTTGTTGCTTTCCTTCACATGCTGTCTGCTGCATTTATCTGCTACTATTTATCCTCTGGATCTGAAACTAAAATAGCAGAGCTGTCAATTTTATTTTCTATTGAATGAACATATTCTCTCAAACAAGTGTAAGCAAGCTGAGGACGCTTGCAGTAGGACAGGAGGTAGTTTGGGTCAAAGTAATCTCTTATACACAGATGGAGTTCTAAAGTCACCAATGTTGTGCCCATTTACACCAGCAGTTAAATTGGCCCCTACTTGATTGGTGGCCAACCTCCTGTTTTAAAAAATCTAAAATCACTTGGGAACTAATTATAAAATATTGTAACAAGTAAATAAGTATCTAATACAATAATGAAAAATGGGACTGAACCAAAACCCTGGATCTGAACACCTCTGAGCTCTGGGAGGATTCAGAATCTGAACTTAGATCCAAATTTCACAACTGGCTGCCAATTCTACCAAAACCCTGAATTTATAAGGGACACTACCTTGGCTTTCAGATACACGTGTACAACCTATTAATTTCAAAGAGGCTATTTACATGTGTCAAGGATAGAATTTGGCCGCATGAAAAAGCCATTCACAATAAACAGCAACCAGAGGTTTAACACACCACATCATCATCAATAATGCACAGCAATGAAGCAGTTCTTTAAAACTAAGGAACATTCTGCAGTAAGTTGGGAGCTGAAAACTGGCGGTACTCTAAAGGACTACAGTAACACCGGGAAATCAGGGCTTAACCTCTGCAATAATCATGCAACAGAGTTAATGCTTAGAAAAACAAGTGTAGCAGTAGCATACTCCAGGTGGATGCTCAAGCTAAGAAGTCCTTTCCTGAAAGTATGTTTAAGTTGATGTAGTTTAACTACACAGAGAAGGTACTTCATTCTTGCGTTATACAGAAAACAAAGGATGAGTCCATTATATAGAAAACAAAGATGGAGAGACTTGCACAGTATCCTTGGCTTAAGAACAGTCTTGTCTATTGATTTACATTTAGAGTAAGAGCCACAAAGGGATTTAGGCACCTAACTGCCACTTTGGGAGTCCAAAATTTAGATCCTCAAAACCGAAGCTCAGCTGCTACCCAACCCTGTGGCACATAAAATTCCCAGGCACCTAAATTTCTCTCAGTGGACGTGTGAAGCCATCTAACTTCTGATGCCACTGAGCTGCTCCTGGCCTAGCTCCACCAGGATCCTGAGATGAGATGTTTCCTCGCCTAACTGATCTGCAGAGCCCAATCCAGTAGGCATCCTCAGAGGCTGCCTGAGAATGACTGTAGCCCAGTGGTTAACACACTCTCATGAGAGACCAAGGTTTCAGTCCTTGCTCAAATGACTTAAGCGCCTAATTTCAGTGCAGGATTCACAAGTGTGAATTCTGAGTAGAGGGAAGCACCACTCTCTGGCTCAGAGTTAAGTATCTAATCCATTAAGTCTGTGATGCTACTCCCCATATTCTTCATAGAAATATTGTTATGATTATAGCATATCTGGGATGTATTTTATGCAAGATGGGGTCTTGTGAGATATCATTGGAAAGGTTATGATTATGATTATCCTATTTGTAGGCATGTATCATTTTTGTATCTAAAGTTAGGAATATTGACTATGTAACAATTACAAGTGGGTTTGCACCTGGGGAACGCCCACCAGACAAAATGCAATCAGTCTGGCTGGTTAGCCAGTGGGCCATTAGGGAGAAAAATAGTACTTTGAAGATGCAAATTTCTCACCTTCCTGGGACATCTTCCTCAGGGCTTATGGATGCTTTGACACTGCGGGGTCATGTGATCATGTCACCTGGTACTGGACTCCATCTTGGACTGTTAGTATTTTTACACAAAGGGGGTGGGGATCAAATTGGGAAACAAAGGATTCCTGCCATATGTAAATCCTAATTAAGCCAGGGAAGTGAGTTAATCAGGGTTGGTTCTTCACTGAATCCTCGCCCAAGATGACTGCTGAAAAGACCTAAATCTGATCTGGGGAAGAAAGGACTGGATCCAGGTTAGAAGGTGTCTAGCCTGTGAAAGGAATACCTGGAGTTCTAAGCTGCAAGCAAGAGTAGTTTGTCTCCAAGAAACTCTGCAACCTGCTTAAAACAACATTTAGGGTGAGAAATTACTATTTGTAGCCAGGTTTCAGAGTAGCAGCCATGTTAGTCTGTATCTGCAAAAAGAAAAGGAGTACTTGTGGCACCTTAGAGACTAACATTTATTTGAGCATAAGCTTTCGTGAGCTACAGCTCACCTCATCAGATGCATTTCCACTGAATGCATCCGATGAAGTAAGCTGTAGCTCACGAAAGCTTATGCTCAAATAAATGTTAGTCTCTAAGGTGCCACAAGTACTCTGGTTTGTGCATAACAACGTTGAAATCTTTCTCCCCCCAATACCACCTCCATCCTCCAGCCTCTCCACCAAGGCGTGATTTGCTGTTTCAAGGTCACATACACGAGGCTTACGTTCTCATGGATACGTAGCGCTATGGATGCTGATCCCAGTCTTAACGTGATGGAGTGTTGGAAGTTCTTCAACATTGCCGATTGCATCCATTGCCTGTTTAATATAAGTGATGCAATCAAGCCTGAAACAGTCAATGCATGTTGGCGAAACCTATGGAAAGAATGTGTGAATGATTTTAAGGGTTTCCCGACCATTGACAAATAAGTGAAATGCATTGTTCAGGTGGCCAGGCAAGTGGGTGGTGATGGCTTCGTTGACATCCTTGAGGAAGAAATTGAAGAATTAATTGAGGGCCATAGAGAAACATTGACAAACGAAGAGCTAGAGGAACTGATAAAATAGTCTACAGAAGACGAAAATGATGACGACGAACAGGAAGAGCCAGCAAGTTGGAATCTTCAAAAATTTGCTGAAGTGTTCCAAGCAGCAAAACACTTGAATGATTTAATTTCTGAATATGATCCCTCTACGGAACAAAGCCTCAAAATCACACGTAGTATTACGGACGATTTGAGACCGTATCAAGAAATGTTTGAGCAACTTAAGAGACAACAGCGACAGTTGCTGATCACCATGTTTTTCAAGAAAAAACAAACAGCAGCAGATGAGCCTACACAATCAACTTCTCGAGCTGAACCAGAGCCAACCACTTCACCATTATCATAGTCGTTGTAGACTAGCAAGAATATCCAGGATGAATTGTGAGTGGTTAGGTTTACTGTTTTCCTTTTTTATTCTTTCATTCTTCCGTCCCCCTCTCTCTCTTTTATGTAATTAAAAATACTGTAAAACTATATTTTGCATATGTACTCTATTATATACTGTACATTACTGTATACATTATACATATTACTGTATGGCGTTATACAGCATACACAAAATCATGTACAGTATACTGTACTTTATGGGCGATTTAAGGGATTTTCAAGGGTAATTTTGACTATACGCAATTTTCGCCTGAGAACTGACTTTAGAACCTAACCCCCACATAAGATGCGACTCCCTGTATTTGCTCAGTAATCTGCTTTGATCAGTTTGCTATCCCTTGTAATCACTTAAAATCTATCCTTTGTAGTTAATAAACATGTTTTTGTTTTCTCTAAACCAGTTTGTGGAATTCATAACTGGGGGGCAAAAAGCTGTGCATATCTTCCTCCACATTGAGGGAAGGGGCAATTTTCATGAGCTTATGCTCTACAATTCTCTGTGCAGCACAAGACCATACAATTTTGGGTTTGCACCCCAGAGGCAGTGTGCACTTGAATGGTGGGCAATCCCCTAGCTGATTCTTCCCATGCAGAGTTGATTTCAGTGTCTGTGTCTTTCTATAGCTGGGCGTTTCCCTACCTGTGTGTGTGCTAGAGGAGGCTTGAGGGCCTGGCTCAGCAGGTCAGGGTGAGGGAGCCCAAGCTGGTGGAACGGGCGGGCTCAGTGGGACTCCAGTACATCAGGTGGCACCCCGGAAGGGGGGGCCACCCATCACAAAGTCCCACTCCTCTCCTTAGCATTTCCTACCGGCTAGTTTAGGTGGCTTCCCGCTCAGTATGCTGGCTTTTGTGGATCCCATTCTTAGGCTCCCATCTCCCTCCAGGCTTTGTACAGGAAGCCTGGAAACCTAATTCAAGGCAGAGGAGTCCAGTGTGTGGTATGGGGCCTAAATTTAGGCATTGCAATGCTAAATCCTTTGTGGATCTAACCCTTAGATTTAAAAAATGTACTAAGCATTAGCTGTGTTGGATTATTTGCCACAGCAAGCCCTTGGCATGTATTATTATTACATCCTTTGTATTTGAGGGATTACAACTTAAGCCCCAGAAATACACGTCAGTAACGGATCTTCATCACAACAGTCAAGGTCAATTCTTACGTCAGTTACATTTTAGACTAGGTAGAAATAAATAAATAAATAAAATAAGGGAGATCAACAGTTCTGTTACAGAAGTGCCCGACATGCTGTTGGGCCGGCCACAGACATAGCTCCCCATGGGTTAACTGTGCTTGTGTAATGGAACAGATTCCTTATTTGTGGGAGTTGACAGCACAATTGTCCCATGGGGAGCTATGTTTGTGCATTTCTGCAACTACTCCCAGAACTGCAGATCTCCATAACAGTTATTTTAATTTGCAATATAGAAGAGAAGTCAAAAACAGAAGATTGCAACAAACCTCTCTCTCTTCATAATGCCAAATCTCTATTTCCAATACAGATGGCTGCCACCAGTATTCGATTCTGCTGTAGTTTTTTAAAAAGGATAAGAAATTTTATAATGATGATAAATGAAGTAAGATAAAAGAGAAACTAAATCCCATACATTTAATGCATTCATGTGATGAGCTTTGATAAGTCAACTCTCTGAAGTATGGGACAGGAGTGAGTTTTTTGTACAGGCTGCTTACAATTCTGCTTCCAGTTATGAACGGCTCACATTCAGATGAGAAATGCAGCATTAAGGGTGCAAACCACTAGAGCCTTGACAGGACCAGACTAGAGATGGGCTTTAGAAAACCTTGATGCTCTTGCATTATAGTGAATGCTTCATACAGCATTTGAGAGAAGAATATTCAGAAAATCAAAAGGAATAAATCAAAAATGGTGGAATAGTATTTAGCTTTTCATCTGATATTCACATTGAACAATAGACCAGGTATTTCTGACTTTTGGTAGAATTTTAAACAGAATCAACAAATAGGTTTTACATGAAAACTCGGAAGTCAAAATGTTCACTGAAATTCAACCTATTTTACAGTATATTTCCTTGGATGTTAGAGAGGATGGTGATAGTCACACATTAAATGGACTCCCTGTTATCTTACTGTTTCCAGAAGGTGTTACTGTCTATGTATATGGACTATTTGGAAGAAATCCAAACAATTTTTATTTAAATGTTCTTAACTTCTAATTTACAGGGAACTCATGTTGTTGACAAAGGATACTTCAAAACTTCCTTCTTTACAAGGGATGTGGAACCATATTGGGAGGTAAGAAATAAAGCAAATATTGATTAAAGTGGCATAACTATATCTTCTTTGGATGAAGAGAATATTAAATATTCTACAACTGCAAACAAAGCATGACTTTGCTATTTAACAGAATTGTTTTTCGGTACAAATGTAATGTCATTACATGGGTTATACTCATTTTCAGGAAACCACAGAATACTGAGCTGCAACAAAACATTGCCAGACAATCAAGAGAGAGGATATTCAAGAAGTGTTTAGTGGCCTAGACATAGGGCTCAGAGATAGCAACTCCCAAGCTCAAATTCCATGAACATTGTGCGTGGCCTAGGACAAGTCACTTAACCGCTCAGGGCCTGATTTTGAAGAATGCATATGAACAGTTGCATGTAGAAAAACGTGTGTAATTGCACACCTAGGAACTGATTCTGCAACACTTATACATGTATGTAATTTTATTCTCATGAATAGTCACACTGAAGTCTGTCAAAGGAATTACTTTCAGATCAGAATCCTAATTTGCATCCATTATTACTATAATGAGGTGCAAAAAATAACACATTTGTACATGCAGATTGTCAATTAGATATATAACTGGCGGTTTAAAGCTTGAACATTTGTGGTAATATTGTATGCAAGCTAAGATCACAATGTAATATTGTGTAATATTTTTTGGAAAAAAAAAATGGCACTACGTGTTTCAATTACCGTATCAATAAAATAGGGACAATACTTGTGTTTCACAAGGGTGTCATGAGGAGTGAATTGTTAAATATTTGTTAAGT
The DNA here is from genome assembly GCF_015237465.2 of Chelonia mydas. Classification (NCBI taxonomy): domain Eukaryota; kingdom Metazoa; phylum Chordata; order Testudines; family Cheloniidae; genus Chelonia; species Chelonia mydas. The sequence goes on along the minus strand of NC_051252.2, from coordinate 10,216,723 downwards.
ACTATTAAGGACCAAATTTGCCAAAGCCTGCATAGATATTTTGCCTGTGCCTGGCTTAACCAAGCAAATACCCCAATGCACATGCGAATCACAGTATTATCACTTTTATAACTTCATTAAGCCAACTTCTGCTGTTATTAGGCTGTCCATCTGCCTTTGTTTACATAAGTTATTCAAGGTATTTTATTCAAGCCTTTGCATACAGTAGCATCCAGACTTCAGCTGTCTTTAGCAATCAGGAGCATCATTTATAGTTAACATCCTAATGGGTATAGTGGTACTTATTATGAGTCTCTATTTTATTTCTGAAACATATGATAGGCAGGTTTGAAGTTTGCCAAAGTGAAACTGCAGGCTGTGGGAGCGTTAGAAGAAAAATATCATCCTTAGCTTTCTGATTTTCAGAATGGGATGTATGGCAAACACATGCTTTGAAGAGAAGAATGAAAGAGCCTACAACAGATGCTGGTGTATTTAGTTTTAATATTTGTCGCATAGCCAAGCCAGCTTGGTAGGATTCAATAGTCTGTCCATTGCCATAGCAACCCCTGCTTGTCAGAGCAGAGCTGATCAGATGCAGGTTTCTCCCTTGTGGAAACAATCTGCTAAACCTCTAATGTGCATCTCCACAAACCAATGGGATTTTCAATTCCTATCTTTTAGGAAGGCAATCTCCTCGTACATCTCCAAGGTGACCCTTCTGATGTAAATTCATGGACCTTACCCGCTACTGAATCCAAGTTCTGAACTGTTTAATGTGGCTAAAAGTGGAAGAGAAGGACTCAGACCATAAGCTTTTCACATGGGAAGTTTTAATCACAATTCTAATTTAGGGAAATAATATTTAGCATTTACACAATTGCATCCAAACATTGGGTGTCATCCTACTCCCATTGTAACAAACAGAGAAATTCCTATTGACTTCAGTGGTATAAAATTGGGCCCAATGATAAATCCCCACCATACGCTCATAAGGTACCCAAGTAGTATTTTATAGATTCACTATTTTACAGATGGGCAAATTGAGGCGGTAGGGTGGGGTGTGCAGTGATTTTCCAAAGGTTACACAATAAGTCAGTGGCAGAGTTTTTCTCCCAACCCTGTGTTTGGTTCTTAATAATAAATAATAAATATTATGAGATGGCAACATAATTTATTAAAACTGATACCTGACTAAAAGATAAAACAATAGCAATAGTGATTCTATCAGTTATTGGTGTATTCTGCACCTGGCACAAACACTCCACACTTTTAGGGTTCTCTTGTTCTCCACAGCAGGACAGTTTGCTCAAAAGTTTGGACACAATTTGGATATAACCCTGAACAGAAGTTTTGAGGTTGCTAGAAACTGAGACCTGAAAAATCCCAAATTGTAAGTCTGCACTGTATCCATTCCTTGTTCACCCTTCTTCTTCAACCTCACTTTCCCAGAATAGATGGCTAGATTGAAATTAATGTATTTGCCCTGTGGTAAGACAAAGGAAGTGTTGCCTTAGAGTGACTTAGCTAGGTCTTCCAGGATTTTGACCTACACACAGACTTAGAAACTGGAGGCAGAAGAACTAACTCCTTATACAGTAGCTAGAGAACAAGAAAGTGTACATCGCTTATTGTTGAAGATAGAGGCCCTTTGAAAGGATCATTTAGTGTATTTCTAATATAGTATTCAGTAAGATAACAATGACTTTGCTTCACAAAGTCAGAAAGAGTGCTTCATATTCTTAATGTAGCTACTTTACCAAAGGTTTGAGAGAATTGCAAAGGGTTATGCAGTTTTGTAGTTAATCTATGTCTCCTTCAAACATGATTATTCAATGTAATTTGTTTGATATAGGAAGCAATAAAACAAGGATCGACCTGCAGATAAGCGGTAAAGTTGCAACTACCAGATATCCTTAACTCTAATGATTATACTTAGGCTTGGGAGCATTAGATTTTTATTGGTAAATATCAATAAATGTTGATTTCACTACACATTATGACTGAATGCATCCCTGTATTCACACCCTACACACCACTGTAATAATCTTTGTACAAAATATGCCTTGTAAGGTATCATTTGAAAACTAATAACTTGCTGGTCAATAATATCATGGTGAAATATATGTAGCAACATTATATGTAAAGTTATGAACATAAACTGAAATCATGACTGAAGTGTGTTTACGGACGAGTCTGGGGCATGGGTAAACCTGTTTCTCAGAGACAAAGGACAAGCTGATGACTCTTACCAGGTGTCATCAAAGCGGATGGGCAATCACCTATCAAGAGGCCATTCTTGGGGCGGGGGGCAGAAACAAACAGATCTGCATCTTAGGGCTGGTCTACACTGGCAATTTACAGCCCTGCAACTTTCTTGCTCGGGGTGTGAAAAAACACCCCCCGAGCGCAGCAAGTTACCTCGTGAAGGTGGTTTTTTTAGAGCGCTGGGACCACACAAGGCACGTTAAAGTGCTGCTGCGGCAGCGCTTTAGCATTGTTAGTGTAGACTAGCCCTTAGCAAACAACAACATGGAACCTCTTTCACCACCAGACTCCTTGACTCCAACTTCCCTGTCAGAATGAACTTTATCTAGGAGTAACCCTCGGGAAAATGCATTTCAAAGGGTGACTGGACTATAAAAGTGAGGGGCAGAAGCACCCCAACTTTTCTCCCCCATCCATCTATCGCTTTGACCTAAGATGACAAAAGAAAGCAGCCATTTGATTGGGAGAAATCCTGACCAGAAATTTGGTCAGCCCTACTGCTCAGAGCATGTGGTAATAATTTTATCTTGAACCAAGTCTAATTTGGTAAGTTTTAGTCCTAGGAAGCATTTCATCTGTATTTGTCTTTTAACCATTTTTTACTTTAAATGTCTTATACCTGTATTCACTTAAAACCTATCTCCTTGTAGTTAAATATACTTGTTATATTCTTTAATCAAAGTTAATCCAGTGCTGAGAACTGTATGGGTAACTCCATGTAGGGTAGCAGACTGTTATATATTGATCCTGTTAGAGGGGCAATGGACCTAATATATCTGGACTGTCCAGGGGAGGGCTGGACAGTGCAGAACACATTTTTTGGGGGGAAAATTCGAGATTTGGGAGTGTGTTGGGGTCACCCTGCAAATAGTAAACAAGGCTGCTGGAAGTCAGTGTGTAACCTGCAGGCTGTTTGTGAGTGGCTCAGGTGGGAGCTACAGCAATAAAGCATTGTCAGGCACCCCAGGCTGCAGGGAAAGGGCGCACCGCAGCCTCTCACTGGTCTGGATTGCACACTGGAATGTCCTACACAAATAAACAGATGAAAACAATATTTCTATTGATGATAAAAAAAATTTACAGATAGGCAAAGTAAGAAAAATGCTGCTTGAGAACTTATCAGAGTTTGCTTTAAGCTTTTTTGTTTGTATATTTTTACATATGTTGACAGTTTGTGTTTTAAAAGTTATATAGCTTTAACTTTTTGCATCTCAACATCTACTGTCATTAACTAATTACTGTCAGACACCCCCCATAAATTCCCAGAACTGTGAAAATTTAAATTGATAAAATTAGAAAACAATTCTTAAAAATAATTGATATTATCTGTCAAAATTATTTAAAAAAAAATCAAATGTTGCGAAGACTAATTACAGTCAAATTTCTTTATTTGGATTAAGAAAAACCTTCCATAACACACATTTGTTAAAAGACATGGACCTATATCAGATGGAAAATATGATGTATAAGCCATTGGTAAATATTTGTTACAAGACTAGCTAGAATTTAATCACTGAAACATGTCATACAGATAAACCAGGCAAGGATGTACCTTGTGTAATGATGGTCAATTAAAACGTCTGGTACAAGTGACTCATTTCAGTATTACTGAGCACTCCTTCTATTTTAATTATTATCTTAAGTTTTGTGACATGCATGGACTGAGAATGATTTAAAATAGACTCTTGCGTTTATTCACATCAGGTAATTTGCAGGGAGGCTCTTAAATGTTTAGCCTGCCCAGTTCAGTGTTAAATTGAATGGATTCTAATGAGATGACAGCAAATTCCCGACATTAACTGTATTCTGGGCCACTTTTCAACAAAGCCTGCCAACCATGTCTAATATTGTCAAATATAAGACATTAAATATAAGCAGAATCCAAACTAACCTTCCTTCCTTCATCCAAATTATCATATTTTTGATCTGGGCCAATGCTGAGGAGGAGCCTCACTCACCCATTGATATGTTAAGTTTATCCAATTGTTTTCAAGGTACATTGTCAAGTTCTTCCATTATTCTAACCATCTCCTCCTCCTCCTCTGCGGGTTTTATTCATGCTGCCTATACCTTCCAGCTCATTCTGTTTGCTTTCTCTTGTCCAACTGCTGAAAAATAAACCCATAAATATTTCATACAACCTTTCTGAATCCCTAGAAAATGGAACTAATATTAAAAAATTTGATATCCCCTACCTTCAGACGTATGCATCGTATTATGGTCCATAACATCGTTATCACTGATTATGTCTACTGAAGCTAGTGGCATTTGCATTAAAACCTGGGTGTCAATCTCTAAAAGTTCTTTTAGTAGTGTAGAAACCTGAAAGAAACTTGGGGTTTCATTACAATGTAGAACTGCAATCCCTCAAGCATGATATACAGGTATAAAGACATTAGACATACCTCACATGAATATAGAGATATGACATATGAAGGCTTTCATATCTAGTTTAAAAACAAATTCATAGTGACACTAATCTACTAATGATTCGACTTCTGATCTATCTAAGACCCTGCTCCTGCAAACATTCTTGCAGATGCCAAGCTGGGTAGTCCTACTGAATTCGACGTACTTGTTTTCACTGGGGTGAATTTCACTCTAACTGTATATGCCCAGCTCCTGCAGACGGCTCACAATATCCTTCTTTGCGAGACAAGGTGGGTGAGGTAATATCCTCACCAATAAAATATATTACCTCACCCACATTGTGTCTCTAGCATCTTGGGACCAACACGGCTATAACAATACGGCAGAAAGTATTCTTGTTCATCACTTAATATGGCCTTGTATAGGGCCTCTCTACTAGGGCATGAAATTCCCCTCATGCAGAGGGCCAGCACAACATTTACTCAACACTTGACTCATATTTTCGGAACCTAAATGGTGCCTACATGTTGCCTCTATGAGGCAGGAGAATTTCACTCATGCAGAACTTTTGTTTTTCAGTTTTTCATTTGTCACTTCACTTAGTTTTTTCAGGTAGTTTTAGAGCTATTTAGAACAAGTGAAGGTCTATTAGGAGACCATGATGGAAAACTTAACAAGGAGATTAGAGGTTACCATGCTTAGTAAAGATAAACTTTGATGGGTAGATGAAAATAATCAATACTCCATAAAAAATGTCTGAAGGATATGAACAGGATATAAACACAACCTGCAGTCTTATGGGAAGCAGGTGAGGCAGGTTAGCTGATTAGTTATTAGTATTATACACATGGTTTGTGTAAGTAAATTCTTTCCCTATCACATTTAAAGTAGGTCTAAGAGGAGTAGCAACAAACTTGGGAGGGGATAAAACAGAATGTGGAGAGAAGTTAAGAAGAGAGGAAGAAGAAAAAATGTATTGGGATAAGGGACAGGAGAGAGGGCAAAGAAGAGGAAAGGGTAGAATGAAATGTAAGGGCTCCATCATTCAATGTTCTGAGCACCCTGGCCTTAATCCAGCCAAACGCATGAGCAACCCCAGTGTTTATAGGTGTGACTGGATTGAGGACAGAGTGCTCAATATCTTTCAGAATTAAACCCTAAGCATGCAGGTTCTCCTTTAAATATCCGTGTCCCAGCACGTAGAAATGGAAATTAAATGGAACAAGGATAGTAACAACACTTCTGTCTATTTCAAACTTTTAAAATTTATTAAAGATCATTTTAAGAATTTTAATTTAGACAGGATTTTAAATACTACCAAAGAAGAGACAGGATGGAGGCAGCATTCTCCATACATTTTCTTCCTCATTTCTCTTCATTTTTGCCTGTTTTCCCCCTGCATTTTCTGCAAGAAGTTAGTTATAATCCCAACATTTTCTTCAGTTTCCTACCGATTTGACTGTAACCCAAAGTACTGCAAGCAAATCTTACCTGCAACTTTCAAGCAATGAATCCAATTATTTCCCCTCATTATACGGAACGTCAATTTGATGGAAGCTTGAACTAGTTCAAGCAAAATTAAGTCTAAAACCAAACCAAGCAGATATTTCTTTCGTATTAATATTTTTTTTCAGATCAAAAACCCACCACTGCATTTGTTGCTGTTGACAGTCTTGATGGGAGATCACTGATTACATTGGCTATGCAGATGGAACTAACTCAGCACCCCCAGCAGTGGTCATTCTAGATCAGGGTAGCGGAATGTTGGTGGGACAGCATGGGGAAACTCTCTGCCACTGCCGTGGCTGTATTTTTCTTGTGTATAAACAGAGGACTTCAGGCGACACAGCTATTAATCTGGCAATTTTCATTAGCACTACATTCACATTTAAAAAATAATTAGCCAAAACACCTGGATATTTTTAGACACAGTGCAAATACTTTCCTGGTAGGTTAGACAGACAATGTCTTCAAGAAGCTATTAAGTTAAAATGTGTCCCTCTTCCCAAAGGAGTTAAAGTACATTCTACCAGGGCTAAGGCTATGACTTTTATGACATTCCTATAATAGAAATTTGTAGAGCAGCAATATGGAATACAATCTGAACTCTTAGTAAGCACTATTTATTAGACTTAGAGTCTGGGTCAGATGCAAACTGGCAAGACAGTCCTCTAATCATTGTTTAGTTAGGACTCCATATCCCACCATCCTGGGTTAGTTATTAACTTGTTAGACTATCCCATGACCGGAAATACACAGAGGACACGAAGAAATGAAGTTTATTTACCTGTAACTAGAGTTTTTGAGATGGACTCTGCATATTCACACTCCCTGCCTACCTTTCTCTACTTCCTCAGAGTCCTACTTAACAAAGAATCTGGGACTGCGGGGGAAGAAACTGAAGCAGCTGGAGCACCACACCCGCTTTATATTCTTGCCATGGAATGTTTGATGCTCTCAAAGGGGAGAGGTAAGGAAGGTGAGTGATCTCACCAATAGGCACTGCTAGCTAGGTCTCCAGTGTTCAGGCTGCACCAACTGGAGCAGATATTAAGATGTAGGAGGTGTCTGAATGGCAAGAGAGAGTGACTTAGAAAAAATAAAACTAAGAATATCTTACTGAGGCACATAGGACTAAGTGCAGAAAGCTGGGCTAAAATAATGCCCTGGGTCTGATACGAAGAGACAAACACCAACAAATGAAGAATTGTCCCCAGTATGACAGGCCCCTCTAACTCAATTCAGGTTACATGCATGGTATAGGGTCTTCTCAGCAATGAATGAGTTGCAGCACCTAGCTAACAGTGAGATTTATACATAAATTGGAACTTAACGATACTCATTTTTGTTGGTTTAAGCAAAATTCTTCACAGTATTTAAACATCTTTGCTGCCATTAATGTCCTTGTACCCAAGCCCTTTGACACCCTTTGTTAGAAGGCACTATAGAAATGTAAACTATTCCTAGCTTTAATTCATTATATGACTAGGGTGCTCTATAAATACATATTTCAAGTTTTCATTATAAACACCTATTAAGCCCCAGGAGCCCTCTTTTTTTCCCTATGGTAAATCTGTCTCATTTTACAGTGTACCTAGGATTCTAGAGCAGAGACAGAATGTTTGTACACCCATAGTATTCTATTAACAAAGGGACTAGTTAGTTATTCAATTAATTGATTACAGGACTGGATTATTTGGAGGAATGTAATTCCAAGAATTTATTAGATTGTCAGGTCTACTTTTCAGATTACTGATTAATTTTAGATCTCCTCTCCATCATGCTTGTGAGATGCCTGGTGAAATGCTAACTGTACTAGATATCACAGCGACCATCACAGAAACACTCATACCTTGAATAGGAATGACAGTAATCTGCTACTTCTCCCTTTGTTAGCTAATAAGTGTGCTGCTACACACTACACAAATTTCAGTTTCCTGGTGATGGGTTCGTTCATCTCCAGATACTGCAGAAGTCTCATCTGGAGTTGAATGTGTGGATCATATGGGCCAGGTCCTCATCTCAGAGGACAGGGTGTGTTTTCCTGGCTAGCTGAAGATGGTAGAAAGCATACCTTGCCACTAATGCAATATCAAAATCATCATCCCATCTAGAGATAACCAGTAGATGGTGAAATTTAGCCACAACTTTGTGCACAGGGCAGTACAAATTGCCAGAATACTTCCCTTAGGGTAGCAAAATCTGTCTAGGAGCAGTTCTAAATTAATGAATTTTGAGAGTTTCTAAATTGTTTAAAATAAGACATTCTGATTATGCATTTACAGCACAGCTTGGCACCGGTGTCACTTTAAGAGTAAACTGCAGAGTTTTCAAAATAAATGTTTAAGAGACTGATGTCAAAAGTATCCACAGAAGGTCAGAGTCAGTTGCAAAAACTACAATTACATGTCAAAATCAAATATTTTAACATCAGTTCATCTTTAGTCCAGCTAGGTATAAAATCAGGTCTGCCAAATCCTGCACCTGTATTCTAAACCACCTGGCTACCCATGGCAAAATGTTACGGACTCCCAGACAGTGGTCACTTTGGATGGGCTATTACCAGCAAGAGAGTGAGTTTGTTTGTGGGAGGGCGGAGGGTGAGAAAACCTGGATTTGTGCTGGAAATGGCCCAACTTGATGATCACTTTAGATAAGCTATTACCAGCAGGAGAGTGGGGTGGGAGGAGGTATTGTTTCATGGTGTCTGTGTATATAATGTCTTCTGCGATTTCCACAGTATGCATCCGATGAAGTGAGCTGTAGCTCACAAAAGCTCATGCTCAAATAAATTGGTTAGTCTCTAAGGTGCCACAAGTCCTCCTTTTCTTTTTGTAAATCTACACTGTTATTTTAATAGTCTCTGCTAATTCCAGCTGCTGCTGAAGTACACTGGATAGAGGAATTTTCTGAGACTGCCCAAATCCTAGAATGTAGGTCATTAGTAGGCAAAATTTTTGGTTTCGAAAGTTGTACCTACTAGTTTTGCACATACACATATTCATTTACATATACAAATCAGGTCAAAATATATAGGCACAGGCACAAATACTGAGTTTTTCACACGCAACCATTTACATGCACAAACTCTACAGATGCTATTTCAGAGGAAGGCTCTGAAAATTTAAGCCAACATTCAAAGATACATTCTTAGTCGCCATTGTTACCACAACTTAATCTGCACCCTAGGCCCAATCCAGAGTGAATACATAGCTACTGCAATATAACTTTAGTCAGTGGTGCAAGAATACTCACATATGCCTCAAATTGGCCTACCAGCTGAGTTACCAGAATAGCTGTAGGAAGATTTAAATTAATGACATGTGCAGTCAGGAAAAGTATATAGCATGTCTTTTTGATTGGTATGTGAAGAAAGAGTGCTTAATGCTTCCTTGAGCAAAACCGAAGACATTAGTACTGGCTATGAAGGCAATTTTTATCAAGAGCAATTTCCTCTCATTTGGTTTTCCTGGCACTCAGAGAAGCAGCATATGGAAAGATCCTTTGTATATCAAAGAGCCAGTGCTACAAGTAATCTCTTGACTGAAAATATTTTCCCGAGGGGGAAAAAAAAAAACAAATAATGGAATGGAAAACATATCTAAAGACTTCATGACAGTGGGGATGGAAATCATAAAAACACGAATCTTAGTTTTCCCAACCAAAATCTCTGTGGTTTGTGGAGAATTACGTGAGGGTTCTGGACAGGAAGAAATCCAGCTGTCAAACCAAAGGCGAAGCCTGGTGCAATTCTGTACCTCCTATTCCAGCCACTGAATGCTGAGACTGCTCTTGTCCCTGGGCTTTTTACCTTCCCTTCCAGGAGTCCTAACACGAGAATACAAGTTATAAACTCGCCAAAATACACTGAGGAGATGGAAATTTTGACCTAGTACAGATCATACTGTTTTTGTTAATGAGAGGAGAAAAAATAAAATTTGCAATATTGATGTACGGACACAAGCAAGGGCATTAATTTAAAGAAAAAGTTAGAGCTAGGATATTGGTTTAGGGCTAGGTCTAAATCCTGGGTCTCAGTTCAAATCTCGGGTTGACTACCTCTGTAAAATCTGTGCCTCTGATACTAGGACCTGGCAGAGAGATGCTGAACTATTTTGCTGGCTCATCCTGGCAGCATGATTAGAGTCCTATTTACTCCAATCCAGGAGAATAAAAGGCTGAAGCAGAAGGAATTACGTAGGGACAGAGGGATCCTGGATGAAACAATTCTAGAAAAAGCCACACTGGACTTTCTTAAACTCATATTCATTTTTTAAAAATGGATTAAAAATCCAGAAAGGTGGTAGATTTGAACCATTTCTAGAATGCGTGCAGAGCACGGTGAAACATCACCTCAAATTCAGGAAGGTTTGGGTTTGGAGCTAGTATTTTAAGTCCCCATGTTCAGAAGGGTTTGAATCTGGGAACTAACATATCTGGTGTATGTTCATTAGGTAGTAAGTTCAGATCAGGGTCCTCAGTTTGGGTCTAGAGTTTTGTTTCAGACTTTTACTCTTCAGTAACGATGGTTCCTTTTACATTCCACAGAGGTTCAAATACAAAGGAATCAGGCATTTTACAAGGTATATCCTTTGTAGTGTAATGAATGATATCCCCTCTTCTCCTCCTCATACAGTCAAGTCTGAAAACTAGTATTTCAATAACCTACCAGGCTTGTATTTCTCATGCTTTGTCCCTTTAGTTCTGCAGTCATGTTACTCTTCTGGGTCCTTTAAAAATCCAGCTACTGAAACAGAAAATCCCATCCTTACATGTTATACACTCCACAATTAAAACATAACATCTGTACTACCAATCCAACCAGGTGTATTAACTGCATTTTACCTTTCATGCAGTACAGAAGGATCACTATTATTTGTTAGTTATTTTTCATTTTTCATAGCTTCCATAATTATGGTAGCCAGAAAATCCATTTAATCATTTAAGGATTCCACAATTGGTGGCATCACATTTTCCTGGTCATCAACATTTCTACACTGCCTAAGCACCTTGCTGCTACTGAATTAGCCAGAACACATGCTGTAACAGAGATACAGCACTAGTATGATTAAAGCTGTTCATTGTAAGGGAAGAGTAAACAAGTTCAGACAGAGATGTTTTTAACCTTCATAAAATTCCAACCAAATCCGAAATCAGCATTTTCTAAGATGCAAAAAATTCAGTGCCCTCCCTCCCTTCTGTCCTCTTCCTTACTGTATGTTGTTTTCATTTCCATGCACTTCTGGGATCTGGCTAGGATCAGAACAGGAAGTGCTAATACCTTGAATAAGGCTGCTCTTTTTAATTGCAGTCCAACTAGTATTACCAAAAACCAAATTACCAAAAATCTCATCAGAAAAGCCTGTTTTATAGAACCAAGAGATATGACTAACTTCTAGGTGCTTATTTTTTTGCTGAACCTTGCAACCTTTTGAGATTCACCAATCAGTATTAATTATCTAGAGCAGTAGTTCTCAGCTGTGGACAATGGCACAACAAAGTCGTCCTTTCAGTTTTCAGAATTAAACCTTTTGAGAACAAAGCAGTGAGGGGGATGAGTTACTGGAAAAGGGTAGTGGTACATAGGAAGAACTCCTACCAAATGGTCCCTCGGTGAAAAAGTTGGGCAAACTATGATGTGTGCAATGAATAAAACTATGGCATTTACTGCTATTTTGTAGAACCTTGATCACAGATGAAAACCAACAGCACTAGGAAAGGAGAACTTACCGTTTTACTGATGCAGCTAAATCCACACAGGAAGTTTGATTTTTAAAAGCCAATTCTTACTGATGAAGTAGTCCCACTGCAGGATTTGGCTTTAAGAAACACTGCTTCATTGGTCTAAGTTACTCTATTTTTACTTATTTATACAATCCATGATAATTAAAGTAAACTGCTGTAACACAGAATATGGGCCAGATCCTGGTCCTCTGGAGTATTACCGTTGGATTTCAATGGGGCTAAAACTTTTCATTGTATATTGAGTAAACAGGATGCAAGGCTGCTGTTAGATTATATATACACGCAGGATGTGAAGTTGTGAGGTATGTGGCCAAAAGCCAACTGTGTCCACTACTTGAAAAGTGTGGTTCTCTCACAACTGCATGACTTATAAATTGGTACATATGGTTTTACAAGTGTGGAAAATGGTGATATCAAAGCTAAAGCATTCCATATCATGTGGTGATTGCTCTATGCCTACACAAGTTAAGGAGCTACTTCAACAAGTTCCCAGCCTGTCTACTGCTTATTTTATAAACTATAGTACTGAAATACAGAATAAAATACTTTAACAGAGCCTTGCAAAATTCAGAAACAAAGTAGTACAGGACCCTATGAAATTCATACAGATTGTTTTTTTTCTGTAATTTTTTTCCTGTCCTTGTATGAAATGCAGTATATGATTGAGTGAAGTAGTAATGAATGCAATATGATACACTCTTACACATCCAAAACTGTTTAGTGATATCACTCTCATGTCCAGACATTGCAAAACTGCATTAAAAATTAACCATATAACTAAATTCACCTTGGGGGAAATGATGCACTCCTGTATTGCTGAATCTGCTGGAGAATAGCTGTCCATTTAGAATTTGGAAGAATGAGCTGGTCCAGGTTGGCTGCTTCCAGATGGTAGCAGTATTGCTATAAGAATGATAAGTACATTTTTGAGAGTACTGGTGAAGTTGGAGGAACTAGATATAGGACTATATTAATACAGCTCCACTTCTTTAAAGCCCCCAGAATCCAGTTCACGTAGAAGTCGGCTGAAGTGTGCTACATACAATGCCAATGAGAAAAACAAGGTGGTCATAGGATCTATTTTTACCTTATCAAGCTGTATCTTTTTAAAAAATACAGATTTTGCATTTTTGATTACTTTTCTACACTTTTTTTTGCACATAATCACCCTTATATTTGTGCCAACACTAGTTAAATACACTTAGCTCTCATGGTGTCACCAGAACCTCTCAATGGAATTTAATCCAATTACAGTTGTTACCCTTAAAGATATTACAGTTTAGCTTTTGCAACTAGATAATGTCACAATATGCCCTATAGCTAGTGTTGAAGGTACCATACATACCGTGGTAAGGCTACATAGTAACAAAGGCAACTAAAATGCTTATAATGGTGACCATGGTACTTGTTAGTTCTCCATTTTAACAGTGCCGTTCGTTCTACTGTACAATAACTTAAGCAGTGTCAGCACTGCCATTCTATTTTTAGAGGTAACTCACACATAGGCAATTTAAGTGCAAACCTAGGTAATAACAAGTGAGAAATTTCAAATTTGTAAACCATGCTTTGTGCACACACAGCATATCTCTTCCCCTGAAAAGTTATAAACATCTTTTGAAACCATACAGTCCATACAGCTGATTATAAAATTAACCAACAATTCTGAGATGTCCAACCTTTGGGTCTCAAATAAATACTGAAATGTGGGGGTTTTTTTGCTAAAAATTACAGTACATAATTACCAGGGACAGGAACAGATCCAAAGCAAATGTTGTGGTCTCTACAGAGTGTGTGTATTTTTTATTTTCTGCATCTAGTTATGCATCTAACCTTGAGTCTGCAGTAGAAATACTGCTATAGAAACTAGTTCTTCATAGTATTAATAGGCAAAAATTAAGCAATAAGATATGACAAGCCCTACATTTCTTGACCTGCATACTATAGGTCAGGGCTGACCATAAGCATTTTGGTGCCACAGGCAAGCGTCAGTCTTATATACCCCATCCTCCAATCTATCTATGTAATGTTTTGCCTTTGATTGTCCATTTCATTTACAATTCCATAAAGCAATGCTGCTTTTCATGTGCAACATCCCCCTTTGGGTTGGGGCTCTCCTCCCCAGCCCCTTACTTCTTTTTCCTTTCCATTGGATATCTTGGTGCAATTTTTCCTCCTTTGTTTCCCCCTCCAAGTTATTTATACAGCATACAATTTCTGTTTGTCTCACCCCTCTGTCTTTCCCCCATATCATGTTCTTTTATCTCTTCCTCTTTGATCACAGATTCCTTCTTTCCTTTCCCCTGGATCCCTTCCTGCTCTCACATCCGTATCGCTTAAGCACACAGCCACACACATACTGCGTCCCAACACATGCACATGCACGCACACAGCCCCATAACGCTTGGGAGATTCTTTCCCTCATCTCCACATGAGGCAATAGAAGAGGTGGAATCTTTCCTCACTGGAAGGAAGAGGCATTAAACTGGGTCTCCAGGCTGAGTGCTCTAATAGGGCCTCATGCTCTGCTTGGTCTAGTCTCAGGACTGGTCGACACTGAAAAGTTACACTGGCAAAGCTACATTTCTCAGGGGTGTGAAAAATCCAAACCCAGAGAGACATAGTTAAGCTGACCTAACTCCTGGTGTAGACCCAGTGCTAGGTGAACAGAAAAATTCTTCCATCGATCTAGCTTCCGCCTCTTGGGGAGGCGGATTACCTACAGCAATGGGAGAACTTGTGCCGCTGTAGCATTTTAAGTGCAGATACAGCCTCAGTCCAGACAGTTTCAGCCAGCTATTCTGTAGAGGGGAAGTAGCCGCACAGGAGGAAAGCAGAGGGCACTAGACAGCTATTTATGTTTCTACCACTGAATTGTACCACCTTTGATCCACTCAAAGGGTAGATCCAGCCTGAGTTCAGATGGTCTAAAACAGAGGCTCTCAACCTTTCCAGCCCACTGTACCACTTTCAGGAGTCTGATTTGTCTTGCATATCCCCAAGATTCACCTCACTTAAAAACTACTTGCTTACAAAAATCAGACCTAAAAATACAAAAATGTCACAGCACATTATTATTGAAAAATTTCTTACTTTCTCATTTTTACCATATAATTATAAAACTAATCAATTGGAATATAAATATGGTACTTCATTTCAGTGTATAGTAAATAGAGCAGTATAAAGTCATTGTATGAAATTTTAGTTTGTACTGATTTCGCTAGTACTTTTTGTGTAGCCTGTTGTACGAGGCAAATATCTAGATGAGTTGATGTAGCCCCTAGAAGACCTCTACGTACGCGTACCCCTTGTTGAGAACCAGTGGTCTAAAAGCAGGTGGCTAGATGCCATTTGGTTGTTACATTATGAGAAGTGCTATGTCACAGCCTGGCTGCACTACCAGACTGCCTTATAAATAGGGTTACCAACTTTCTCTTTGCAAAAAACTGAACACCCTTGCCCCGCCCCTGCCCGCCCCTTCTCCGAGGCCCTCCTGCTCACTCCATCCCCCCACCCTCTGTCACTCGCTCTCCCCAACCCTTGCTCACTCGCTCATTTTCACTGAGTTGGGGCAGGGGGTTGGAGTGTGAGAGGGAGTGAGGGCTCCATTGGGGGGTGTGGGCTCTGGGGTGGGGCCATGGACGATGGGTTTGGGATGCAGGAGAGGGCTCTGGGCTGGGGCCCAGGGGTTCAGAGTGCAGGAAGGGGCTCAGGGCTGGGGAGTGGGGGCTCTGGAAGAGAGTTTGGGTGCAGGAGGGGGCTTAGGGCTGGGGCGTGGGAGGGGCTGCAGGCTCTGGGGTGCAAGAAGGGGTTCTAGTCTGGGGGTTGGGGCCAAGGGGTTTGGAGTGTGGGAGGGGGCTCCAGGCTGGGGCAGGGGGTTGGGGTGTGGGAGGAGATATGGGCTCTGGGCTGGGGGTGCCGGCTCTGCAGTGAGGCCAGAAACGAGGGGTTCAGAGTACAGGAGGGGGCTCTGGGCTGGGGCATGGGGTTGAGGTGTAGGAGGGGGTACAAGCTCTGGATTGGGGTGCAGGCTCTGGAGTGGGGCCAAAAATTAGGGGTTCAGGGTGCAGGAGGGGGCTTGAGGCTGGGGCAGGGGATGAGGGCTCTGTCTAGGGGTGGGGCTGGGGATGAGGCATTTGTGATGCAGGAGGAAGCTCTGGGCTGGGGCAGGGGGTTGGGGCATGGGAGGAGGTTTGGGGTGCAGGCTCTGGGTGGTGCTTACCTCAGGCAGCTCCCAGAAAGGTGCCGGCACTCCCGTCTGTCTCCTAGGCGGAGGCGCAGTCAGGCGGCTCTGCACGCTGCCCCTGCCTGCAGGTGTCGACTCCGCAGCTCCCATTGACTGTGGTTCCCATGGAGCTGTGGAGCCAGCGCTGGGTGGGAGGGAGCAGTGTGCAGAGGCCCCGTGGCCACCCCTAAGCCTGGGAGCCACAGGGAGATGCCGGCAGCTTTCTGGGAGCCACGTGGAGGCGGGCGGGCGGCCAACCAGACTTTTAACAGCCCAGTCAGCAGTGCTGACTGGAGCTGCCAGGATCCCTTTTCAATAGGGCCTTCCGGTTGAAAACCATACGCCTTGCAACCCTACTTATAGCAGATGGAATGGAGAATTATATGTCAGTAAATGAGTTAAACTTTTTGTGTAAACCAGGCCTAACTACTAAAGGTCTAATATCAAACCAGTGCAAGTCTGAGGGGTAAACTCAGTTTAAACCTGGTTCATAGGTTTAGCTTGCACCTATATATGCCAGGTATAAACTGATGCAACTTTGTCTGTGTGTGTGTACACTATTACACTAGTTTAACATCACCATTTTAGTGCAATCTCTGTGTTTACACAAGCCCTTAGACATATGAATTTACTGGGCCATGCAGACATGGCTATAGCAATCTTGGCAGCCAGTTACAAAGCTTCCATCCAGCATTCTGAAGTGTTTTCCGAATTAGATATAATAAGTGGCTTGTTGCTGTAGCCTATACCATTCTAGGCCACAGCAGAATGAATTGTATATTTTACTTCACTCTTTCAATTCCCTCGGCAGGTCCTTTGTTTGGGTTATTTTTACTTCAGTGTATAGTAACAGGCATGACATTTTGAGTAAATTGATGTGATCTAACCTTTACACCCCAGTTGAGTGTTTCAAGAGCTGACACCCCCATAGGCTTTGAAATTAAAAAAGGTACACAGCACGGAGGTGGTTAAATATAGTAAAAGACAGACAAATTGGTGTTTGACATCTGGTAGCATTCAAGAAATCTGACTTTCCCACTTTCCACCACCTTCTTTTAAATACTGACCACAACTTTTGTTGAACGTTTATTGTTCTTAATATTAAAGAAGATATTTTCATGTTGATACACAAGCTTTTTATTTTGCAGAATTAACCTAGATATTAATGGGTAATTCAAGACATCTGCATCAACAATGGAGAGTGCTTTAAACTAATAAAATGAAAGGCTGGCATCCTATTTCTTGAAAATGCAAATGGAAAACCCACTTGTGTTCTTAAAGTTGTAAGCCATCTCACAGAACATCCCAAAAGCGCTGAGATTTAGCTTACTGACTCAGATACATCAAAGTTTAATGCAACAATAGTGGTAGAACTGGCTAATATGTATATACTACACAAAATTTGCTATTTAAAAGTTCATAAGCCCAGTTTTCAAATATCGGTATCTAAAGTTAGACTTCTAAATCTATATTAAAACATCTATTAAACCCATTTAGACACTAAAATGTTGATTTAAATTTCAAAATAAACACTTAGTGCCAAATTTTTCAAAAGCAGCTAGTAACTACAGGTGTCCAATTTAAGACACCTTAAAGGGGCCTGTTTTTCAGACATTATCTGGAAAAAAAAATCAGGCTTATTTGAAGAGTCTCAAGCTGGGCACCCAAAATCACACCACCATTGTGAAAATCTTGGCCTGCAATGGGGATCTGTATATAGATTTAGGTACCTAACTAGGCACCCAAGCTTGAGAAAAGGACCCCATACATCATTTGTGTATAATAATCTATTAGAGCAGCGTGTAAATAAGTGACCGTTACAATAATCTCTTGCACACTTGTAGCCAACGTAATTTGTTGTTGTTATAGTTTTAATACTGCATAACATCCAGGATGAACCATACCCTTACTAGCTGTGCAACGTGTTGACTGAGGACTGCAAGTTAGTGAGCTCCCTCATTTAAACCTTATTTTTTTCCCCAGTCTCTCTAAAAGATGTTCTAATTTTACATTCCATCCCACCAGTATGCACACACAAATACACCTACAATCTCTGCAGCAGCCTCAAAAGAGGACAGTGCTCCACTAGCCCAAATGGGCCATAAGTCCAGGGGAAACGGCCACCGTTAAATACCCCCGTGTAAGGAGGTTCCATTTGGAACTGCATAAATAGCTCTGTGCTGTTCCACTATACAGCCCCTGGAATAGGGGGCATGTTTCCTGTACTTAACTATATATGTTAGAGTATATAGGTCTACAATTACTGTTCCCCTGGAGCCATCATGAACATGAGATGTGTATTGCATCAGGCCAATCTAAATGACAAAAGTCTTCTCAAAATGAAACAGAACTACCCAAAGAAGTGAAGAATGAAAGATGAACTCCAGCCATGAGAGGCTTCGCATTTATTTTCTTCCCATATAAGTAGCAGCTCTAAGGCCCTCATTTTGAAAGGTCCTAAGTGTAAGAAATACACTGGTAAGAGAATTGTCTTTGCTCCTTCTGGCCCCAATCACCTGATGTAGATTAGGGCTACAAATGACTAATACCTCCCTCACATAACATGGGTTAAATATCCACCAACCTCAGTGACTACTGTTATGCTGAGTGTCCTTAACTCACACCATGAATGACAATTGAAGCTGCTTGTCACCTCTCAGGACTGAGCCCAAAGAGAACAAATTATCTGCTGGTGTAAAGTGGAGCAGCTCTGTTGAAGTCAATGGAGGAGTTCTGTTTACACCAGAAAATTATTTGGCCCTAAATAATTAAACAATTTGTATTAAAAAGAACCAAATTTTCAAAACCAGCTACTAAAATTGCATACACCACCCCAAACCTCAAATTTTGAATACACAAAATATATATTTATGAACACAAAATGGAACTTGTGTGCAAAGTGTGATACTTTGAAGTATCTATACCCACAGGATTTGTGATCCTGGTATAGCTGGTTTCTTTTGCACACAAACAGTTGCATATCCAACTTGTAAAGTAATTTCAAAAGTCAGTTTGAAAAATTCTCTTCCAAAAACTGCATCTCTTCCTTAAAAGCATATGCAAGACTATAGTCTCATAATCCACTGTTTATAATTTCCCTGCAAAATTAACCAAACAAAATTCCATTTCCATCTCCACATCTGTCACCTCCTCAGAGGAATCTTACTATACAGATGGAATTTTAAGCCCTGTATTATTCCATTTAGAGTTAAGGTGTTCAATGAATTAAAGGAAAAGCAATAAACCTGATAAAAACTCAGAGCAGCAGACTCCTACACTAGTTTAACTGATGTTTATTTTTCCCAATTTATACTGTGTGGCTCAAATGTTTAGATGAGATTCTTGTGTTTTTCTGACATGGATAACATTTAGTCTTATCCATTTAGCCCTGTTATTTCGACAGTTGCTGTCACTGAATATAGTGGGTTGGAATAAAATATTTGCAAATATAATAGGATTACTCACCATGGCAGGCACCCTTTCCCCCAATCCCTCTGCATGAACAGTATTTACCAATGGGAATCAACAGGAGTTTATATTTGACTGACAAGTACCTATAATCTTCCCCATTCCAGATGGGTTTGCATGCCAGCCCACAAAACCAAGCTGCTTCCAACCTGCTCCACTCTGATTACTGGAGAGGGCTATAAAATTAAGCTAATTTCAGATCTTAGATAATGAGGGAAATGAGTTCTGCTGCTGCAGTATTGGAAATGACAGACTCTTGCCACAGTGAGTTACCCCATTTTCTCTACCTCTCCTCTCTATCAATGAGAATGGCAGATGAACAAGTCACTTACTGTATGAGAAAAGAAAAAAATGAACCATTTTTTGTATTTCTTCTCCTTATAGTTAATAAAGTAAGTTCCTAAACATCTTCCAAGATGCCAAAGTAGCCTCATATCTGGAAGAGCTTCACTAACCAACAATCAAATACAGAAGGTGATGTTCAAATAGACCATAAAGCCTGCTCCTGCAAGGTATTAAATTTATCCTACAAATGGTGAAGGCAACGGGAGTTTGAGGCATCAGCATCTTGCATGAGGTACTTGGTCCTTATAGGATCAAGCCCACAATGCGCAGTGAGAGGTTGCCGTTGAAGATCATAAGCATCTCTTAGTAACAGCCTACACTGACAGATTGTGCGTAGAAATGTAGTGCCCCATCTAACCTGTGATAATTATATGAGGAAAGTCTGTTGAGTTTTCAAAGCTTTCATTGATGATTTAATTATCTTGATACTAAGCGGGAGCTAGTATGAATCTACTGAGGAATTATCAAATTGAAGGAGCTGTTTTAAAGTTAAAGCTAGCATGAAAATTGAGAACTGCCTGTGACAGGAAAATGTTGGTTCCTAGGAAGGGAAGGCCAGGTCAGGTCTTTCTTTTGAAAGTGACCAAAGTTTTTTATTCTTTAAATGAAGGATGGATCTCTGACTGATCCAAGTGCAGAGGTCAGTCACAGCCATAGGAAGAAGGGAGGGCAACATTCCAGGTAGTATTTTAATTCACACATCTTGAATTATTTCAAAGGGAAGTCTGATGTTGATGAAATCTGTGGTCAGTGTAATTCTGATCCCTGGAATTTTAAGTTCATATATAATTTGAGATGGATCATTGATAGACGCCGATCAGTTTACATTATGTGCATGCAACTCAAGAATCTCTGCGTCATGAGTGTCCACTGAGTCTCCGACTCACTCATGTTGCAGTGTGCTGCAGAAGACAGACATTATGGCCCTAGTTCACCAGAACACTTAAGCATGTGTTTAAGTAAGTTGCTCACTCAGGGCCTGAGGCAGCAATTTTTCTACTTCGTTTCAAGTCACACCTTTCTTTCAGTCTTTGTCTGACAGGAGAGAGGAATTATTTTTTTAGTTGTTTTAATGAAGAATAATTTTACAGGATCATGGGTAAGAAAATCCAGGGAGAAAAAAATCTACTTGTGCACTCAACTTGCTTCCTCTCTGTAAAAGAATGCTGGGTTATCAAACTATAAATCCAAACAGCGTGACCAGTATTTTAGAAATATCAATTATTACACTAATGGTAAGATTCCATGTTTTCTAATTTTCTTATCCAGATTAAACAGAATAAAGCTGCTAATTGAGGTGACCTTAGTCTAAAGATCTTCTATGCAAAACAGTACAGCCTGTATTAACACAAGGACCCATTTTTTTTTTGTAAACACTACTAGTATTTTTAAAAAACTTTTTCTGGATAGCAGTCCACCTTGTATTAGCTGTGACATTTGAATGCATGAAATCTCACACATACATCTCAGCAGCTACCATATTGGACTCACTTGTTACTCTGTTGTAAGTAATGGAGGGAAGAATACACCCACAAGAGTTTAATATCTCAGAGACTGTGCTATTTACTGAAATGTACTACTCAGAAGGCTAGCATAAATTAATCCACAATGACAGAAGTTCATGGCCCTACTGATACATGAATCTAAATGGCATCATAAAGGTTAGCCAGCCAACCGATGATGGGTCCTTAAGCAAAACAGAAGATGATATATACTATAATTTTGCTTGCTATGTGGAAAAATATTTTGTTGTGCATGCAGAGAATTAACACTAGATGGCACATCAGTCCGTGAAATGTGTATTGAAGCATAAGAGGTAATATCTTTTATTGGACCAACTTCTTTGATGGAAGGGACAAGCTTTCAAGCTTCACCTGCTCTTCATGTCTAATATTGCCTCACCTATCTTGTCTCTCTCATATCCTGACCAACATGGCTACAACAACACTGTAAACAATTATTAAAGCACACGCAGTGTTGTTGCAACCATACTGATCCTAGGATGAGAGACACACAAAGGTGGATGAAGTAATATCTTTTATTAGGCCAGCTTCTGTTGGTGAGAGACAGAAGCTTTCAAGTTTACATAAACCTGAAGAAGAGCACTGTTTAAGTCAAAAGCTTCTCTCTCACCAGCAGAAGTTGGTCCAGTAAAAGATATACCTCACCCACCTTGTCTTTTTATTAAAGGATAGGCAGAGATTGCTGTAGAACTCTGCGTACTCTAATAGTTTAATATAGAACTATATATTCCACTCAGTTTTCCTGCTTACATTAATGAAACACTGGATGGCACTAAAATCAGTTTGGTAACCACAGGAGAGCTGTAAACCTGGCTATATTTTGCCATGACATTTCAATAAACAAATCTTCAATTATCTGATTTAATTATCAATGCACCCAATGTACTACAGTTTCTTTTAACGCACACAACACACAGCCCTCTGCCAAACCATAACTCTCAATTTGGGATTCAGAACTAACATCCACACAATTTTTCAAGAGGGGAAAAAAATTAATGTCTCTCAAACTCATGATTTCATGCTCTTGAGTTTGTTGTTGATCTAGAGGTCTTCAGAACTAATTTTTACTATATGCATATTGAAAAGTTGATTCAATCTTTCTAGCCAGTCTTCTCTACATTTCCATTTGATACTCGTAGCTGGCCTGCGCCAGCTGACTTGGGCTCATGGGCTCAGGCTAAGGGCCTGTTTAACTGCAGTGTAGACCAGGGGTTCTCAACCGTTTTCCCTCTGAGGGCCCCCCTTTAACATGCTATAAAAACTCCAGGGCCCAGCAGGGACAGGGGGGAGGAGACAGGGGCTCGGGGCAGGGGCTTTGGCATAGGCGTAGTTTGACTTCTATTTGGGGGGGCGGGGAGGGTGCAGGGGTCAGAAGGGCTCAAGTCATCTCCACAGGCTGGGTCCAGGGAGGGATTGCCACCTCCATCCCTTGACTCACCTCAGCAGGCCACCCAGCCTGTCTGGGCTGGGGAGCGGGGTTATCTAGGGGCTGTGTGCACACGGGATGGTTGTGGGTGCACGGAGGGCGTAGCTCAGGGTATATGGAGAGGGTACTAGAGGCTGTGTGCTGGGAGGGCTCCCCTACAGTCTCTGTTCCCAGAAGGGTCTGCCAGCTAAGGAGCCAGGTCTCCTTTGCTTGGTGGCTCTTACTGGCTGCTTCTATGGGAGCAAAGAGGGCTGGGATCTGAGGAGCAGTTCAACCCAGGGCACCAGAAGGAGACGAGGGAACACTGCCACTGTCTGCTCCATGGCAGCAGCCAGAGCAGCAGCTGTCCCGCACGGCACGGCTCCGGCTTCCCGCGGGCCGGGGGGGGGGCGGACACAGGAGATGCGGGGGGAGGTGTGGAGCTGCCTCCGGGACTGCCATGCTCTTGTGCTGTAGTCTGTGGGGGGTGGCAACATCCCCAACTCTGCCCATGGGCTCAGGGTTTCTGCCCCACAGGGATCACCAGGGCTTGGGGCTCCGGGATTCAGCCCCGCACCTCCCAGCTTCAGCCCCATGGGGGGGCTCCAGGAATTGGGGCTTCAGCCCCCCCACTCCTGGCATCAGCCCCCCCGGGGGGCCCTAGCACTCTAGGTTTCAGCCATGGGGCCCCATGAGCCCCTTAAAAGGGCTTGCAGACCCCCAGGGGACCATGGACCCCCAGTTGAGAACCGCTGGTGTAGTACTGAAGGCCAGTGCTATAACGGGGTTCAAAAGGGAGCTAGATAGATTCATGGAAGATAGGTCCATCAATGGCTATTAGCCAGGACAGAAAGGAATGGTGTCCCTAGCCTCTGTTTGCCAGAAGCTGGGATTGGGTGACAGGGCATGGATCACTTGATGATAACCTGTCTGTTCATTCCCTTTGGGGCATCTGCCATTGGTCACTGTCGGAAGACAGAACACCGGGCTGGATGGACCTTTGGTGTTACCCACTCTGGCTGTTCTTATGTTCTTGATGTTAGGGCCTGGGCTGCAGCCCAGGCTCTGGGACCTGACCACCTCGCAGGGTCCTAGAGCCTGGACTGCAGCCCAGGCCCTAACGTCTACACTGCAGTTAAAGAGCCCTTAGCCCAAGTCCTGTGAGCCTGAGTCAGCTGGCACAGGCCAGCTGTGATTGTCTAACGGCAGTGTAGACATACCCTCAGTCAGATAATAAAGCTTCAGATTTACATATTCACAGTATCCTACTGATACATCAATTAATTGATGTAATGTACATTTTTCTTAGTGATATCTGAAGGTATTTTAATACCAGGGTAGCAAGAAATACTACCTCAATGATATTTTTTGCCAATCCAAACCAAACACATTAATATTTTCAGCAGCAGACCTATCTGAAACACACTGCTATATTTAATGCATTAGTAATAAAATATTATTGTCTCTGATTTATACACACAGTCAACTGTCTGACAACTTTTCCCCCTTAATTTTAGCATGCTCTTTTTGGAAGACTTTCTGCTACAGTGGAACTGTTTATACCAGTTCCTACAACACATTGATTATCCTTAGTTTTCTGGTTTCATGAGCGTTTGTTTCCTTAACATCCAATTCAATGAGAGCTTTCATCCCACCAAGCAGGCAACCTTCATCCGTTATGCTCCCCTAGATACTTAAAAGCCAGAATGTGACATGCTAAGGTGAGAGAAAAACTGACCAGAGAGAGAGTGACACACACACACACATCCATTATGAGGTCTGGGTTAAGGATGATTTAATAGCAGGTTTCACTTCTGAAAGATTAGCTCTTAACCAGTTTCAGGCCTTCTTACCAGTAAAAGCTAATCTCACTGCACTTACTAGTTAAAAGAAGAACAGAATTCTCCTGTGATACTACAGTAGCATTGAACCAACATTATGTAGGACTGGAACTTAAACCCAACATACAAGAGCTTGGAGACTAGTTTGAACCTCAGATTTCAGTACAGTGTAAATTAAGTGCAGCCCCATTGGGCCAGTGCTCAGAAGTAGGGCTGTTGTATTATATTTCCTCTTTCACATACTGCATGCTTCCATATTCTGTACTTATTTGTTTTAAAGTATAGATAAAAAAGTCTTGATCAGACCATTATAACATATCAGTTACCTCTGCCATACAAATACACGATGGCTATCATCCCGGCTGACAAATGGCAGAGGAGCATGCATTAGAAATGCCTTCACCTATCACTCTGTCCTGTCTGTCTCTCTCTTTTTTTTTTTTTTCCCTGTGAGGGAACTGAAAGTAGCAATTTAAGCCAAAAAATTCAAGTTTATTTGTGTAGCTGTGCACCAGATGTTATGGCTGTACACTGCAGGTGTAAATCCTGAATAGTAAGCTTTTTTTGAATTACTGTTGTTCCTAGAATGAAAGCTTTAGTGTTCAAATTTGAAGCTCTCCAGGCACCCAGTGTATACTATTCATGAAGACAACTACTTGGTAAATTTTTAACTTAGTAAATAAATATCAGTGATTCACTCAGATTTTAAATTTGTTGCACCCAACTTCACAAAGACTTTTAACTTAGAACTGTCCCTAACACCCATTGTAACAATGTGGCTGCCTTAACGATCTTGTAGAGAGACACAAGGCATTTGTTGAGATATCCTGATGTCAGATGCTTGAATTCTGTATAAAGATGCAGGGTAATTACTGCTAAGCTAAAGTGGCAGGTACTTCTTGCTAACTCTAACTAAAGTATAAGAGGCGATGGTGTGTCTCTTTGCTGTGGGAACCAGGGGCAGGGACTATAGATATGCAGGGAAAGTCAGCATACCAGGATGGGAACTCCATCTCCGTGTGTGTGCGCTCCATCTGCTCCCACCTATGTTCATGCTAAGGCATGGAAATGCACAGTTAGAGCATGTAAGCAACCTTAACTTTGTCATGTAGTGACACGACGAGTGGGGAAAACAAACAAAAAAATCTAGTGTCTCTTTAAAACTAAATTTCTTCTAATCCGGGACCACAAACACGAGAACAGAGGTGGGTAAACTACGGCCTGCAAGCCACTTCTAGCCCGCAGGACCATCCTGCCCAGCCCAGGAGCTCCTGGCCCGGGAGGCTAGCCCCCTCCCTCTGGGCGGCGGGGCTGCATGCTCATGCAGGGCAGCGCGTCAGCGTGTCGGGCTCCGGCGCGGCTCTCAGACATGCTGTTCTGAGCAGCATGGTAAGGGGGCCGGGGGATTGGATAAGGGGCAGGAGGTCCTGGGGGGCAGTCAGGGAGCAGGGGGCGGTTGGATAGGGGGTAGGTTCCCAGGGGGGCAATCCCAGGAGGGGGCGGTCAGGGGACGGGGAACAGGGGGCAGTTGGATAGGGCAGAGGTTCTGGAGCGGGGGCAGTCAGGGGGCGGGGAGGGGGGTTAGATAGGGGGTGGAGTTCCGGGGGGTGGTTAGGGGTGGAGTCTTGGGAGGGGGTGGTCAGGGGACAAGGAGCGGGGGAGGGGGATGCGAGGGAGGTTCTGAGGGGGGTGGGAAGTGCGAGGGGGGCGGATAGGAGGCAGGGGCCAGGCTGTTTGGGGAGGCACAGCCTTCCCTGCCTGGCCCTCCATACAGTTTTGCACCCCAATGTGGCCCTCGGGCCAAAAAGTTTGCCCACCCCTGCATTAGAATGTCTTAATCACTTGGTTATTGCAGGGCATCACTACAGAAAAGGTTGTTTGGATGCCCTAACTGCATTTCTATAGCTTAACATGTTTGGATTTCTTTTAAGTTTAACCTTAATAATGAATTTCCAGGGGTAAAATGTTTGGTTTGGGGAATAACAAACTTTCTTATAATGTATGTTGCCCTAAAAGTCTGGTATATACTCTCAACTTAGCTCCATTATAACACTGTTTTGGCCTGGGAACAGAGAAGAGGTCAGACTCCTAGCATTCTTCTTGGTGCTACTGATCCTAGAGGAAATTAGCAAAGCAACATTTCTGTGGCAACTGCGATACAGATCTGTGATGTTAGAACACATTTTGGCAGCTGTCCTATGAGTGGCTGTTGAAATGGGACAGAAGAAGAATATAAACTGTGAGCTTTAAAAATTATGTAGAATTCTGTGGGTGGGGAGGAGTTGTGGCATACATAATTATTGGTTCTGATACTTATTCAGAATGAAAAATAAGCTTCTTTAGTTAGCCCTGTTGACAGAATAACCTCAGACTCTTGGAGTAGTCACTCAGGAGCTACAAAAGGTCACTAAATTTGCATCATTACTTTAATGAATGATGATGGTTGAATGTCAGCAGCTCAGAATACAACAGTCATTGTAATAATTATATTGTAATCTAATAGATGTTAAAAGTAGTTAGGTCAACTTACTGATATTCCTGTAAATGCAGCACTGTTCCTTTCAGTATGTTCTCCAGCATGGTTTTAAATGGATCAAGCAATCAAGTTTGGGGTGATAATTATCCTGCTGACAGTCATGTTAGTCATTTTTCTTGGGAAGTCTATTCCACAGTTTAACAGACCACGCTGTTAGGCCAGGTCACCCTGGCAGAATAGATCTCTCTGTTAGAAGTGTTAGATATACAATCCAACATTTCACATGTTAAACACACCAAGGAAGAAAAAGAACACTTCATCCTTAGGCCCTATACACACACTGCAAAAATAACCAAGGTTAAACAGTTGTGGCCCAACCATTTTTCCTACCACCAGGACAGATACCTAGGCAAAAACAAGTTTCTTTAACTTTATAACATGCTTTTTTCCGCTCACACAGGCTATAAAACCCACAGTGTTCTAAATACAGTTGGCA
The DNA here is from genome assembly GCF_015237465.2 of Chelonia mydas. Classification (NCBI taxonomy): domain Eukaryota; kingdom Metazoa; phylum Chordata; order Testudines; family Cheloniidae; genus Chelonia; species Chelonia mydas. Next base: position 10,189,085 of record NC_051252.2, on the reverse strand, counting down.
ACCACTATGTTAACCATAGTTATTTCTGTATCATTGAAAGGGCCTTATAAAGATGTGATCTCTACTGAGATAGCCTGGAGGGTTATCCAATTAACTGTATCACTTAGACAAGAAGATTAAGTCCAATTTATTAAAAATAACCTCTCTATTCAAACCCAATAATTAAACATCTCCTTGTGTTTCATGTAAGAATTATATGCTATTTTGTGTTGCACAAAATTTTGTGGCAAACCATAAAGACACAGGCTTTTCTTACACACTGATATATGCTATCCTTTCTGTGGAAGTTTCCTTCTATTTTAAAACGTACCCTGATTAAAATGTGTTTGGACTTTGAAATGACAGAACAGTAGTTTGGATAATGTCTTCTAAAGATAACCTCTCCCCACACCATACAACTGCGGCTATAGTCAGTGGAGTCATTTGAGCTACAGTCCCATTGGTCTAAGATAGAAGGACGGGCTAGCAGGTATTCTCCATCATCAATCTTCAGCTTTGAACTCTCACCCTTTGTCAGACAGTTCTGATTTGTTAACTTTCAGGGCACATTACCTTTTCTGAAGACCACTAGGTAAGATGGAAGTATGAGGATATGGTGAGTTAGTTAACAGGCAATTGTGGTTAATGGATTCAAAGGAACATGATTTATTATTATTTGTATGTTCATGTCGTGACCATACCATGACCATGTGTTAAGTTTTCTTTGGCAAAGCTATGTTTCAGCTGGGGCCCATGGGGTAGTATAGGCAACAAGAAAAATCAGATCAAGTAAATAAATACTAGGGAAAATTCTCAGCTCTCCTAAAAAGGAAAGTCATAAATCAGGTATATTCTGGATTCTAAATTGACAAGTATAAATCAGTTTGGGAACATGCTGGCTTCAAGGCTTTATCTTACCTGTGTCGTTCTAGTTATAGATCAGTTAACATACAGTAGTGTGAAAGTATTGTCAAGCCGGTTATTAAAATCTACAGAGACAAGAAGAGTCACAGGCTAATATTTCATCCACTGCATCTACCATACAGACCTCAGTCTACAACATATGTACTAGTACACACCATTCTGAGGCCATTATAGTACCTACGCACAACCATACGTGCAAATATTAAATAGGAAGATGACAGATCACCAAGCCTGAGTATGAAGAGATGAGGAAAGTGCCACTCCTAAATATGTTAGAGCAGGGGTCAACAACCTTTCAGAAGTGGTGTGCCGAGTCTTCATTTATTCACTCTAATTTAAGGTTTTGCGTGCCAGTAATACATGTTAACATTTTTAGAAGGTCTCTTTCTATAAAAGTCTTTAATATATAACTAAACTATTGTTGTATGTAAAGTAAATAAGGTTTTTAAAGTGTTTAAGAAGCTTCATTTAAAATTAAATGAAAATGCAGAGCCCCCTGGATCGGTGGCCAGGACCCGGGCAGTGTGAGTGCCACTGACAATCAGCTTGCGTGCCGCCTTTGGCACGCGTGTCATAGGTTGCCTACCCCTGCACCAGAGTCTTTCAGCCCCTTTCCTGATCATTTTATGCTTTACAGTTTCAGGCCCAGATTTTTCAACCTTGCATAAGATGAACACAAAATTCTGGGATCAGATTTTCCAAAGACCACCCCTTCCTTTTTAGGCTAAAGAGGAAGTGGCTAAGTCTCCCTCACCACAAAAAAAAAAAAAATAATACTGAGCACCCAGCAAGCGCCCCTTCTGATACATTTTTAAAATGTATTCATTGCCTAAATAGGAGCTAAGCTCTTTTGAAAATCTGCCTCCTAATACAGTTTTGCTAGTATAATTGTTGGAGGAAAGGAGAATTTTTCAAAAAGCAGACCCATCTCTACCCCGCATGAATTACAAAGTTGAAGAGTGGTATTTTCACTTATCTGTTGAAAAACATGTCCTTTCCCTTCCTCCCTGCATTTATTTTATCTGTTGTAGAAATAAGTACAGAGAGAATGTGAAAAATCGTAGTGCTGTGGAATATGGTTTGTGTACCTATGAAAGTAAGGTGGCTTTGTTTTCTGGGTATTAAAAAACTGCCCGCAACATCTGTACAACACACTATGGGCTCCCATGAACACTTTTTTTTACATCCTTCCTGAGCCAATCTTGGCACACAGGGCAGAAACCCTTCTCTTCCATTCCCCTTTGTCATTTGCTCTGCTTGTATTTGCTCTACAGTGTTGACATTGACTATTCTTCCCTCCCTGCAGAGTTCTTCTTAAGGTTTCCCTTGGGCATTCACTTCCTCAGACCAGTTGGTTTCCACTCGATAGCTTCCTGTGTGAGTCTGTGTATTGACAGCTGGAGTTCACGTCCCAAATACATCCAGCACTTCCTTCTGAGTCAGGTGGAAATGAGATGCTGGTTGCTGATTTCTTGGATCTCTTCATTGGTGATGAAGTTTTTCCATCCAATGCCTGGAATCTTTCATATGCACTTATGTTTGAAGGTATCTAGTTTTCTAATGTTTTAGAACATTAGAAATCCAGCTCTCACATCCATATATTAGCACCAAGATTATGTTTGAATTGAAAATTCTCAGTTTTGTTCTGGTGCTGAGTATCAGCTATTTCCATGCGTTCTTAAATTTAGTAAATGCTGTGGATGCTTTTCCTGTCCTTGATGTCACATTCTTTTTGAGGTCTCAGTTGGCTACTATGGTGCTGCCCAGTTAGATGAACTGTTCTATTTTCTAATTTGATGTTACTGCTTGATGTCTGCGTTTCAAGGATGTGTGTTTTTATCACAAACTAATTTGAGCACTGCTTGTCCTACTATTTTTGCCAAGTTGTCTGTTTTTATTTGTAACTTTTCAGAGGTGTCACTCAATAGTGGAATATCATCAGAAGTCTCGGTGTTCTAGGCATTTGCCATCTCCCCATGCTTTACTGGTGTTTGTCTTCATTATTCAGTCTATGGCAACGCCACATAACGATAGAGCCCTGCACAGATACAAAAATGTGCATCCGCATCCAATCCGCGATCCGCAAAAATTGTCTGCAGATATCCACAGATATCCGCAGATTTGCAGGGCTCTAAAACAGCTCCATACCTCACCACGAATCCGAGCTGCTATCTGCAAAAATCGTCCATGGATATCTGCATGGATCTAAAGTGGAAACCTGTAAATTTGCACGGCTCTAACAATAGAGATGAAATGCAGCCCTATTTCACACAGTGTCCATACTGAACCGTTCGCTTGTTTAGTTGTTCACCTTTACGGAGCACTTTGCATTAGTGTACACAGTCATGTTGTTGACTTTAGCTGGGATTCTGTAAGACTAAAGAATATTCCACAATGTCTATCTATGCAGGCTGTCAAATATCTTTTGAAAATCAATGCATTGATGAAGAGGGGAGCTTGCCATTCTACACATTCTTCCATGATGGGTGGGGGGGGAAGGGGTGTGTGTGTGTGTGTGTGTGTGTGTGTGTGTGTGTGTGTGTGTGTGTGTGTGTGGTCTACACAAAATCTCTTGGTCCTGAACCCAGTTTCTTCTTCTCTAAGATTTGCATCCACTGTCTCTTTCATCCTGTGTAGTATCACACAGCAGAAGGCTTTCCCTACAAGAGAATAATGCAACTCCTCTCCGTTATTACAGTCAGTAAGACCACCCTTTGTGGGTATTCTGACAATGATTCCATGTTTACACTGGTCAGGAGGGATCTTTCTCAAACTTCATTGAACAGCTCTATTAATTTCATTATGCAGGTGGTTTCAAAGTACTTTTAGCATTTCTTCTGTAATCTGATCATCTCCTGCTGCTTTATTTTTCTGCTTTTTGATTACAGCCGGTAATTCTGACATCTCTACTGTACCGATGTTAATGTCAAGTGAATCAGATTCATGTTTCATCAAAATCTGATACTGAGGTGGATTTCAGTATATTGAGGACGTCTTTGAAATGCTCTGCCCATCCGTTTTCCGGTTCTACCTCAGTTGCAAGCATTTTTCATCTTTGCTTCTTATTGGCCCATGTCCTGTTTTGAAATATCCACAAAGGGTTTTAATCGCTTGGTAAATGGCTCTGTGGTTTCCTATCAGAGCAGCAGCTTCAGCGTCAGCTGCTAGGTCTTCAACATATCTCTTTTTATCTTTCCTTGCTTTTCACTGCTTTATCTGCCTTCTTATACCACTCCTTTTTCTTTCCCAATAGTTAATTTGTCTTAGCATTCAGAAGTTTTCTTTGCAGTACTTTTCTTTCCTAAGTGAGATGCCATGTCTCTTGGCTTATCCGATTCTTGCTCTGTCTATGTTGACATCCAGCTGCAACTGCTGCAGTTGAATTACACTGACTCTGAGCACTGGCTGTTTTTCTTCAGGGCCAGTCTAGGTCTCACCTTCCTCTACTTCTGACAGTGCCTCAAATCTGCACCTTAGTTCAAGTTGGAATTTCTCACAGTAGTCTTTTGCTTTCAGTTTTATAATGATTGATTTTCTTTCACACTTTGTTTAAAGTTGATCTTTGTCAATTTTAATTTCAGTTTAGTAATGCAAAGTTGCTGCTAAGATTTGCTGCTCGATACATCCTTATGTCTTGGGACAGATGATCTGAATCTCGAGCTAATACAGATGTGGTCAGTCTGATTTTTTATTTTGCCATCTGATGAATTCCATGTTTCATTTTGCATGTCTCTGTGATGGGACAGGGTATTTGCAAGAACATGGTTGGACACCAAGCATAATTCAATGGGTCTCTCACCATTTTGGTTGATGTTTCCAGTGCTTCCCCACTGCTCTTTCCATTCCTTTGTTGTCACATCTTACTAAGCATTAAAGAGAGACACCCATCAGGAGTAAACCATGTTGAAGGTATTCTGTCAATCACACTTTGGAAATCACTGTAAAGCTCATCTTTATCCTCATCGCTATGTTCCTCTGTCAGCACTCTATGATTGACATCTTTAAGAATGTGGTTTGGCAGTATGATGCGTTGGTTAATATGTTCCCAGTTGAATGATTTTTCTGTAGCATCTGTCAGAGTGAGAACTACTCCATTTGAGTGTGTTTGTTGCAGGGGCGTGCACAAGGGGGGGTAAGCAGGGGCATCCCCCCAATAATCAGTCGGGAGAGAGAGTTCCTCTGCCCCCAGAGCCACAGCTGGGGGCTGGGACCACAGAACATGCCCCTCCAAAAGCGGTCAAATTTAAATTCCTGTGTACGCCCCGATTTGTTGTCACTGTGGCCTGAGTAAATTAGATGTTTCTTCTCTTGCTGTAAGTGCTTCTTATCTGCACCTATCAATCTACTCTCACTGAAGCCCAAGATTTCAAGTCTATAGTTGTCCATCTCCCTTATGATCTGAGAGATATTCTCAGGTTCCAATAAGCAGCTGATTACTTGTTACTGAATGGACAGGTTACATGTTATTTATTATTGCTTTTTCCGTGACCTAAAGTGAGTCAAACTGGAAGTACATTGTTACTATGTGTGACTGGGAAAGTGAAACAGGTAGGTCCAGGACTTCTCTAAGTGCTGTCTATTCAATATTATTATTCAATTTCAGTAAAAAAGTTCCAGGTTGTCTTGTTGAATCTCATAAGGATTTGCTGAACGCTATTTCTATGGCAAAGAAGTGAATTCAGTTTTGGAAAGCTTTGTAAACCATATTTTCTGCATAAACCAGGATTTCAGTTCTGGGAGCTGAGGGTGCTTAGCAGTAGAATCCAAGGATCAGGCGTGAAGAGTACAATATAAGAGGCTTATAAAACCTTGGCAGAATACTGTGGGTGTTGGGGAGATTGACTAGGAATACTGGCATAATAAAGAACTGTAAATCAGAGGTAAAGCACTTAAGACTACAATGAGGAGGCACACAGAGTGAATTATCTCTCTCTCAATAAAATACTGTCATTGAACTCTTTAATTTAGAGCAGCATGTCACAACAACAGATCAGTAAAACAGCAGATATTATGTGAGTGAGTCATTCTTTGAAAGGTCATAATTTCATGGACCAGTAGTAGTGGAACCAAACAAAAAAGTCCAGTCAAAACTTCTAGGGAAAAAAATGTACAGGAAGTCATACCTTGTCACCAGCTAATTAAAAAATGGGCTTAACACATAACAGGTATTTAAGACTTCATTTTGCATTGGGAAAAATGTCTCCATTACCTTCTTGAAAGAGCTAAAAGGAAAAAACAAACACCCCAAAACCAGGGAAGACAGAGCCAGGCAAATGTCCTCAACAAGAGGTTTGTCCATCAGTCCTACAGGTGTACACGGCACATCCTGGCCCTCTGCAAACTCCCAGTGAATACATTCAAAAAGCACAAATAAATTAAACCTACTAACAGAAACAGAATTTGCTTATACCAGGTTTAAGAACATGCCATGAACCAGGGAAATTTGTGACCTACATCCATAGTGCATCCAGTCATGACCCACATGGATATAAAAAGAAAATGTACCATTACTTCCTAATTCCCTACTCCCATTTCTTGCACATAATTTAAGATATTAATTTGACTGGTTTGCTTGGAATTCTCCTTAGACACACTTAATAATCTTTTCCCTTGTTTTAATTATATGTATTAACAAAAATGAACGAAGGAGGCAAGATTACAGATAAAGAAAGGGATTCGGGAGAGGGTTGCATTTAATAAAACCCCAGCTAGATCAGAGCAATACTAGACTCTATGTGAATAGATTTTGTATTTACTGTGTGGGATGCCTCAGACTAGGTAATACAGAAAAATCAGCTTTCAAAAAGGCATAAACGAAACACACAGGCAGAGGTTTCCATTTGTATGGAAAACTATTGTACTCTGGGAGAAAGTGATTCCCAGTGGGAGTAAAGTATTATATTATTTGGGACTGGCAGACATAGTGCAGTAGTCTCCTACTATAGATCTGTACTCCTCACTGTATGTTTTAGAAGTAAATGGATACTGTCTTACATGAAGCCCTTGGTCTTTTTGCTTTTGGAAAAGAAGCCCATCATCTCAAGCATTCATTTGGTGTACTTGCTCAGCACTGAAGGCCAACAATATAAAATTCTCCCTCTGCATGGTTTCATGCCTGACAGTGGGGCTGTTTATGAACTTGTGTTGGGAGAGGGATTAAATAAGGATATTGGTCTGAATTCAAGATATATCCTGAATATTCAGGATATTGGTCTAAATTCTTTGGGTGGAGCTGGCAAAGGCGAAGAATTGAAAATACCATAACTGTTACTCAGATTGTTGTACCTGACAGAGCAGAATGGGATGCAATTAATTTTGCTTCTACTTCTAGCTGGGTCGTTTGTTTCCATTTCTGGCTGTACATTTGGTCTGAAGAGGATCCTTTTAGTTTTTCCCCTGTATTTTTCATCATTAAAAGATTCCCTTGAGTTGTCATCATGAGCAATTCTGGGAGAGAAGGGTAGTTTAGTTTATTCAGTGGGGTTTCTTTATGAAGTGGTTTTGAATAATAATAGCCACACATTTGCTATCTTACAGAAACTGAAAAAAAAGCTTTGGAGTATTTAAGCAGAAGTATAAAGTGTCACAATGTAACAGTTTGCTTGTTGATCAAGGACATTACAAAGGTCATTTGTTTGGTTGATGGTATTTTGGCAGTAGGCCATGATGTTAACCGGATCATGGACTTTGCATTTGGTAGAGCAAGAGGTAAGATACAGCTGTCTTGTGACAACTGTATGCATTGTGAGGATTAACACCACTGCACCATGCTCAGCTACACTGTTTTTAATAGAGGTTATTAATAATGCATACAAATCTGGCCCAGAGTTTCTGCTGATATTAGAAGAGAGCTCCCTTGTCCCCAAGAGGAGGTGGCAGCAAGACTAGGGGATCTGCCAGATACACTAATTCAGAGCATCCCTTCAGCAGACATCAGGTGTTCTTGCATGGAGCTTCAATCATAACTTACAGCTGCGGTCCTTCTGGGTCTATTTTTCAAGGCTGGTGCAAAGGCATTAGGCCAGATACTGCAAACTCTTGCCTAAATTTTCTCTCATGTGTTTAAGTACTTGCAAAATCTGGGACTGAAACTACATTACACTTCCCTGGGCAAGTTTGGATAAATATGGATGTTTTAAAATCTTCCACCATAAAGGAAGAATATTTATTAAAAATCCAAAACCCTTGCCCTGGGTAGGAGGCGGCGGTAGACACTTAGAAAATAGAAAAGGGACCCTATACTTGCTAATTAGGGTAAGAACTATTAATTTCTGCGTATTAATTTTGCCTTCATAACAAAAAATAATTGTGGAAATTACCCATCCCTATCTTTTCACCTATCCAGCCTGCTACCTTTTTCAGTCCACGGTTTAATACCAAGTACCATATCTCAGTGTGAGAATACCCTGTTGGCGTGTGGCTATATGTTTGATCTGAATCCACTTGATTTTAATAATAAGAATGATTCTCCACTGTTTTCTGTGTAATACCATCTGGCTTAAACATCTTAGAAGCACTGGGTATTCAGTAGTGCATTCTTTTTATTTTTGTATTTAATCTAGTAAATTCTTTTAAGGATACACTTCTATTATTCATTTGTAGTTTTGTTTAGTTAGTATTTAAAAGATTCATAACCGATGCTTGCTGCTAATTTTATCCTTCACTCTTCATTCGCATGATCCTCCCTCTGTTCCATAGCACCTTTTTTCATTTCCAAGATCAAGCAGCCAATTCTATGGGCCAAACATATGGAAATATTATCCTATTGTGTGATTCTGGGGACACCATAAGAATGGCCACCTAGCCCAGTATCCTGTCTTCTGACAGTGGCCAATGCCAGGTGTTTCAGAGGGAATGAACAGAACAGGTAACCATCAAGTGATCCATCCCGTCACCCATTCCCTACTTCTGGCAAATAGAGGCTAGGGACACCATTCCTGCCCATCCTGGCTAACAGCCACTGATGGACCTATCCTCCATGAATTATTCTGTTCGTGTCTTGGCCTTCATAACATCCTTTAGAAAAGAGTTCCACCATAAACCAGTGGTTCTCTAACTTTTGCCATTCCATGCACAGATCCTTTTTTGAATCCTTCCATAACTTCTTGCATCCTCAAAATGTCTGATCTTGCAGACCACAAGGAAAGCACACCATTGCAGCACAGACCAGAGTTTGAGACCTGCCAGACCAGAATGAAGCTTGGGTAGTTTGTGTAATCATATTTTAACAGTCTTTGGCCATTAGATCCAATCAAGTCACAAACCCATCCCCGTATGAAGAGTTATTTTGTGTTATATAATGGACTGATCCAATCCTCCTCTTCTCTTCCTAGTCTTCATCCCTCTCCTCCCTGTCTTTCCTTTAAACAGTCAGTAGAAGGGCTAGACTAGATGAGTTTGAAGTGCCACTCTTCTTACACAAACAAAGCTGTTTTCCATACTGCTCCTGTAGCTTTTTCTGCATGAGTCGTTTCCTCTGTTACTCCTGTGATTGGTGTATAATCCCATAATTCACCGGTGTGTCAACTAGCCCATTTGTTCTCAACCTTTCCAGACTACTGTACCCCTTTCAGGAGTCTGATTTGTCTTGCGTACCCCCAAGTTTCACCTCACTTAAAAACTACTTGCTTACAAAATCAAACATAAAAATAAAAAAGTGTCACAGCACACTATTACTGAAAAATTGCTTACTTTCTCATTTTTACCATAAAATTATAAAATAAATCAATTGGAATATAAATATTGTACTTACATTTCAGTGTATAGAATTCAGAGCAGTATAAACTAGTCATTGTCTGTGTGAAATTTTAGTCTGTACTGATTTTGCTAGTGGTTTTTATGTAGCCTGTTGTAAAACTAGGCAAATATCTAGATGAGTTGATATACTCCCTGAAAGACCTCTACATACCCCCCGGGGTTTGTATACCCCTAGTTGAGAACCCCTATTCTAGTCCATTAATTACAAGATTTTTTTACATGACTTACAATGTGTTTCATACATATATCCAGATATTATAGTGATACTATTTGTCTGTTTACCGTTGCCCAACTTTTCTGCTAACTCAGTTGAGTTCAATTAAGAATGATAATAGCATTTCTTGAAGCTATCATTCTTCGGACAAAATGTTTCCAAGGTAGCCTAAAATGGAACTATTTGTAATTTTCAATTGCAAGATGTAATTCTATTGTGCTTACAATGGCGTTATAACTTAACTGTAGAAACATACCCTATGCTTAAGTTTGGCTTTCAAAGCCTTAACCAATAAAAAACATTTGTCTCTTTGAGAAAAACCTGCACTTAAGTTTGAGCTGTAAAAGACATGTTAAAATGTCTCAAAGGGTCAAATTTTAAACTAAAATTTAGCAGATTAGCCCCAGAATGTGATCTGAGGCAGTTAATAAGTTTTGAAAGTAGCTTTTAAATTTAAATAAAAAGGACCAGCACTAAAAAGCTTTACATGTCCTAAAAATAAGGCTTACAATTACCAATGACCACCACCTAGCATCAATAAATAATCCTATAAATCCAAGATAAACATTAACTACTGTACTTAGATAGTAATAGTATCCAATAAATTGGACAAGGAGTTTTAGTATAGAGTCAGGGTCAAATCGTTTATCTGGTTTCCTCTGAGTTCATGGAAGGAACCAAAATGCAATGGGACCGCTCTGCTTCCACGAAACGACAAAGGCCATGAAGGGATATTGCACAGACCCCAGCCTATGGCAGATCTGAGCTCAGTGTCAGCACTTCCTGTAGGAACATGTATTAGAAGAGATTTTTGGATAGGTCAAGGGAGTGACACACTTTTGAACTCTTAGGGAAGTGATATGGCTGATAAGGAAAACCTGGACTACACAGTCACTCGAACACAAATAGAGGCCACCTGCTCCTTCTTCATGGTAAAAGTCCTATAAAATTAAATAGAAAATAACCTTTATAGAATTTTTAATCCAGACTATGGAATTCTCTATCAGGTATACAATTCTCAGAGTAATATGCATTGTTCCCTATTACATTTCTCTTGAATTCTCATGGTTTCTCCTCTGTTGTAAGGAACTCTTCCATAAGAGAGTACTGATCATCCCTAGCTTCAGAAGGAGTAGAGCAGTTACAGATGCTCAGCAGGTTCTGAGTACGTTTCAGGATACAGTGCTGTGTTTTACATGGTACTTCAGCTCGTATCATCTACACAAGGCAACAAAATGGCAGATGAAATTCAATGTTTTTAAATGCAGCCTAATGCACATGGGGTTATATTTTCCAAATTATACACACAAAATGATGAGGTCTAAATTAGCTCTTACCACTCAATCAATAAATCATTGTGGACAGTTCTCTGAAAAACATTCGACGGTCAAATGTTAGGAACCATTAGGAAAGGGATAGATAATGACAGAAAATATCATAATGCCACTAGATAAATCCATAGCATGCTCACACTTTGAATACTTTGTGGAGTTCTGGTTGCCCCCCAAAAAGATGTATTAGAATTGGAAAAGATATAGCAAGGGCAACAAAAATGATTAGGGGGATGGAACAGCTTCCATATGAGGAGAGATTAATAAGACTGGGACTGTTCAGCTTGGAAAAGAGACAACTAAGGGGAGAGATATGATAGAGGTCTATAAAATCATGAATGGTGTAGAGAAAGTGAATAAGGAAATGTTATTTACCCCTTCACATAACACAAGAACCAGGAATCACCCAATGAAATGAATAGGCAGCAGATTTAAAACAAACAAAAGGAAGTACTACTTCTTACAATGCAAAGTCAACCTGTTGTGATGGGGATGCTTTGAAGGCCAAAAGAACAACTGGGTTAAAAAAAAGAATTTACTAAGTTCCTGGAGGACAAGTCCACCAACGGCTATTAGCCAAAATGGTCAGGGATGCAACTCAGTGCTCTGGGTGCCCTAACTCTCTAACCGCCAGAAGCTGGTAGTGGATGATAATTGCCCTGTTAATCCCCTCGGAAGCATCTGGCATTGACCACTGTCGGAAGACAGGATACTGGACTAGACAGACCATTGGTCTGACCCAATATAGCCATTCTTATGTTCTTAAATGTTAAACATTTGGACATAACTCACATGCTGGTTTCCCCACCCCTTTTTTTAAGCCCACCAATAAAAAGCCCAACTATTTGCATTTAAAAATTAGGTTTCAAAATAACAGTAAAATGTGACAAATCTTCTGATTTAAAATAGAGATTAATACTCCGTCCTGAATTCATGTTGTGTGGTTTTGTTCCCAGTGAAGCACGTCTTGTTTTAATCTTTCATTTGTCAGTTATGTACACCAACCTTTATATGATTTGCAGTGTTTTGTCCGTGAATTGCTGCTCCCTGTATGAATGCCACAACTAAATAGAAATAGTTATATTCTACTTTTATAGTTACATTCTAAATTGTCACCATGTTACCATAGAAACCAGACTAGATTTCATCATTAATGCACACAGTGATAAGTGTTTTATTTTAGACCATGGCTAGGTAGATAAAGGTGCCAGCTTCAGTTAGTGTAAATGTAGATACACAACAGCAAAGCACAAAGCTACTGCTGCCTGGCCTGTCACTGCTGACTCCCATAGTTTTCAGCAATTCACAGGGGAATGGTCAGGCAGAAAGAGAAGCTGTTCACAGGTCTGAGGTGGAATTCCTGGTAGAAAATACATTTTCACATAAATCGCAGAGAAATAAACAAGCTGCAGTAGTGGGTTTTCCTTTCCAAGTTAAGTAACTATAGAAGACTGAGTATTACACAGCAATTCATAAATAAGTCGTGTTGAGAAATGGTTAGTTGCCATCCCCCTAGCCACAAGGCGGACTTTATGCAGAATGTATATGTAGAAAGCCATGGTTGTAAATTTGCAGCTAACACATGCTTCAGCATGCAATATCTATCTATCCTGTCATCCTAACTTGCAGTGTAGCAGACATGTTGATAAGGGTAGATGAGAACACTGCAATTCTGTGAGGTGAGAATGTTATCAGCTATCACATCTCCCCCTGAAGATTTATGCTCATTTAGAATACTGTAGGCAAATGGTTATATAAAATAGGCAGCACAGAAACCAGAAGTGGAAGAGATGGGAGGGCTGTAAGGTGTAGGATCCTACCTACCAAATCCTCAGCTGCAGTCAAGTGCACAGCACAGCTGAGGAGTGGGGACCCTTATCGAGCCATCCAAGTGCTGCTCTGGTCCCGGGCATAGGTTAACAACAGCTGCTAATAGCTATTGCTGCAGCTAGGGATCACTGAAGTGTACAGATGCCCCGGCCATGCCATCTTTCTCTGTCCACTACCCTTTCCCTCGCCATCATCGCTTTCCTTGTACTTCCCTCTGACCCACTACATCTAATACGAGCTCCTTGGCCTTGCCTAGAAAATCCTGCACAATCTTTGCTCTTGCTGATTTCTGCTCCACTTCTTCAGCCCCTTGTCCCAAGTCAAACAACTCTCTACTATTGCGGTCATGTTCCCACTAATTTCTGCTCCACCTTCCTTACAGCTCCCTACACCAGAAATTGCCTCTCTGACTCAGGTTTCAGAGTGGTAGCTATGTTAGTCTGTATCAGGAAACACAACAAGGAGTCCTTTTGCACCTTAGAGACTGACAAATTTATTTAGGCATAAGCTATCGTGGGCTAAAACCCACTTCATCAGATGCATGGAGTGGAAAATACAGTAGAGAGGTATAAATACATAGCATATGAAAAGATGGAAGTTGCCTTACCAAGTGGGGGGTCAGTGCTAATGAGCCAATTCACGAAAACTTATGCCCAAATAAATTTGTTAGTCTCTGAGGTGCCACGAGGACTACTCGTTGTTTTGGCTGATATAGACTAACATGACAACCACTCTGAAACCTGTCACCATGGAAGGCACTGAATTTAGCCGTATGAAGTGGAAATCCATCAACTTCATGAAAAAATTTGTGCAGATACAGACAGACATCATCTTCCTTTCCAAATGCAAACAGATGGATATCATACCAAAAGGACTGAAGGTAAAATATCCATTACAATCAACATACCATACAGACTATGGTGAGAGATTGTACCACACACGTTCAAACAAACTGCGGAACCACCTGATCAACATCCTACACAGCAAACAGGGGAAGATCAAGAATGAGCTCTCAATAGCCCACTTCCACCTTAATTGAATTGGCTCATTAGCACTGACCCCCCACTTGGTTAGGCAACTCCATCTTTTCATATGCTGTGTATTTATACCTCTCTACTGTATTTTCCACTCCATGCATCTGATGAAGTGGGTTTTAGCCCATGAAAGCTTATGCCCAAATAAATGCGTTAGTCTCTAAGGACTCCTCACTGTTTTCTCTCTCACTCAGTATACTGCTCCCTCCCCCACAGACACACTCCTTCCAACCCCTCCTGAAGACACAACATGTAGATGCACAAGGGTCACACAAATCTCCTCAAATAGATGGTTTCTATGTACAATTATCCCTAAAACATGGAACACAGGCTCAATCTCACTGCTGCATCACTTGCTTTATTTTCATCCCCTTATCTGTTGTTTGAGCATTGTGTATTCAGTTGGAGCCCTTTAGGGTAAATACAGTATTTTCTTACTTCTCTGTAAAGCACTTTGCATACTTGTGGCACTGTGTGTTTGCATTTCAATCGGTCCATTTATGCAATTTATTTTGTTGCCAATTGACATTATTAGTTATTAATAGAGCATACCCAATACTGTACAAAACAGAGGCAGACAGTCCCACCCCTTAGGAGCTTACATTCTAAATACAACACAAAGCACTCAATAACCAGAAAAGGATCTAGACTCAAGGCTGTATAGGGTTCACAGAGAGGTATTTCTTTTCTTGGTAAATTAACATTGGTAAATTTCACCAAAGAAATATTTTAAGAGGGGATTTGAAGAGAGGCTGGTCATTTGATAGACAAGGAGAAGGAGGGAGCCTGTGCTTGTTCTGTGTAAACAGGAGCTTTTGTGTATATGCAGGTACACAGGGACAGCTGTCTGCTTATGAGCTCTTCAGAAGTCTAAGCACCATTTCCCCCCAATGCTACTTCTTAAAGCCGGGGGGGGGGGGGGGGGGGGGGGCGGGGGAGGGAAGACTTGCAGCAGTTCACCTGCTATTAGTTTAGATGAATGCTGATGAAACAAATTACCTGCTTTATTTTATTGTTACAATTTAATTTTTCATGCCCTCAGATGCAGGGCTGTCTATTCCCACACACAACGACCAACCTGCAAAATTAAGCTCCTGATTTTAGAAAAGATTATCCATTGTAAGTGTGCATATTTTAGGTGCATTAGCAGGTTCCACATGTTTAACAGTTTTCATTCACTGAAGCTATCTGTCCAAAAGGGTTCTGTGGCTACATATTCTACCACATGTGGATGCCAGTGCTAATGCACCTGGATTGTTAAGTGCTTACAGAGTTTTGTGCATGCCAGGTTGAGAGTACACTGAAAGCCAGGCCCATGAACCATGGCAGAACCTTCTCTCCCCTACCCCAACAGCCAAAACCCCTCAGGCACCCCAGCGTCTTTGGATTGCCCAAGACTAAAACCTCCACTTCCTGACACAGTCTGGGCTATATTTTGTGCTGATTTACCCCTAGGCCTCTGCGGTAACTCCACTGATTTAATATTACTCCCGAGCGCATTCTGCACCAAAAAATTAAAAATTCTTCACACAATATTTTAAAATTCTGAAAATTTTATTTGTCAAATAAATGTGGAAGCTCCAGCATGGCACTGGGGAGCACAGGCCACTGGCTGCACAGAGGTGGGAAATCACTGTGCAGTTTCCCCTGGACATGGACTCAGCGGTGAGGCTGTACCCAACCCTGACACAGTGCAAGGCCCTGGCCTACCCCAGAAACACCCCAAGGCCCTGCCCCTCCGTGCCAGGTGGACCAGGTGTGGACAGGTAGGCTCATCAAGGCTTAGTGTGTGGGGACTTAGTATGGAGGGATCCAGGTGTGGGTGGAGAAGGTTCTCTGTGGGGCAATCTGGGTGCGGGCAACCCACTGGGGGAACCGGGTGCAGGAGGAATCTGGATTCACAGGGACTTATTGGGGGGTTCTGGGTGCAATGGTAATGGGACTCTGAAGGGGGTCCAGGTGAAGGTGGTTGGGGCTCAATGGGGTGGTCTGGGTGTGTGCAGGGCGATAGAGCTCGTCAGGGGTATGGGGATCCAGGTGCAGCTGGTTGGGCCTCAGTAGGGTGAGGATCTGGGTGGCTCATCGGGGTGATCCAGGTGCAGGTGGATTGGGGCTCATCGGTGGGGGGTCTGAGTGCGGAGGTGGGGGTGAGGCTTAGCGGGGGTCTGGGTACGAGTGGGTCTGGATTCATGGGGGTTGGGAGGATGGAGGAGCAGCTCCCTGTACAGGGATCCCTCCCACTGCAGCTGAGGAGTGATGGGTGCAGGAAGCGGGTGGGAGTTTGCAGATCTTCCTGCAGCTGGGGGAGAAATCTGGGGATGGGTCTGACCCGAGTACCTGGGGGTACTCGGAGATCTTTCAGGGTGTACATCAACTGATCTAGGTGTTTGCTGAGTTTTACAGCAGGCTACATGAAAACCACTAGCAAAGTCAGTACAAACTAAAATTTCATAGAAAATGATTTGTGTTGTTTATACTGCTCTGTGTACTATACACTGAAATGTAAGTACAATATTTATATTCCAATTGATTTATTTTATAATTATATGGTAAAAATGAGAAAGTAGGCAATTTTTCAGTAATAGTGGACTGTGACACTTGTATTTTTACATCTGATTTTGTAAGTTTTTAAGTGAGGTGAAACTTGGGGGTACACAAGACAAATCAGACTCTTGAAAGGGGTACAGTAGTCTGGCAAGGTTGAGAGACACTGACCTAGGTGATATGTAGGATAGAAATAGATTATACTGCTAAAACTGGAAGATTTGTACTCTAAGATCCCAATTCTACAATTGGAGCTACCGTGGCAGACCTTTGCACAGAGCACCTTTGTCTTCAAAGTAAAAAGTTTGCCTGTGTAGATCCAATTGCAGGATTGGGACCTTAAATAGTAAACTTTTCTGGCAGCGCCCTCTATATGGGCCTGATGCTTTAGTACTTACAGAAACCATTAAAGTTCTACCCGAGTGAGAGCTGTGTATACAGTGCTATGTGCAGCAATGGAATCACAGAACTAAATAAATCACTGTAAATAACTGTGTCCCATTATTTTCTGGTCTCATGAGAGAAGAATTCTTTTTTTCAGAACACGTTAATTGTCTGCTGTAATTTTAAAGGACATTTTAATAGTAATAAGTTACATGCTGGTGGATATTACATTGTAGATGTACCCTTAGTGTGCAAAGAGCACGGCCAGAGACAGCAAGCCTCTGAGCCTTGGTAGACAGACTCAGGCTCATGCTTAAGAGCTATAAATAGCTGTGTAGATACTCCAGCTCGGGCTCTAAGGGCTAGGGAGGAGAGGCTTCAGAACTTGAGTTCCAGCCCAAGCCACAACTTAAAAGAGCTGTCTGCGCAGCTATTTTTAGTGAGGTAGCACAAGCCTCGCCAGCATGAGTGTGTTGACCCAGACTCAGAGGCTTGCTGCCGCAGACTGCCATTGGCTGTGTAGACTTTCCCTAGTTGTTTACTCATTTCCCTTCAGGCACATACCTCACAGAACACCTATGAGTTGAGCTATGTATGTGCTGTTTTGGTTCACTGGCATAATTGGTACCCACTAATTTTTTTCCATGGGTGCTCCAGTCCTGGAGGACCCACGGGGTTGGGACCTATGATTCTCAAAGGGGGGGGAGAAAACCTGGATTTGTGCTGGAAATGGCCCAACTTGATTATCATACACATTGTAAGGAGAGTGATCACTTTAGATAAGCTATTACCAACAGGAGAGTGGATTTGTGGGGAGGGGGTGGGGAGAAAACCTGGATTTGTGTTGGAAATGGCCCAACTTGATTATCATACACATTGTAAGGAGAGTGATCACTTTAGATAAGCTATTACCAGCAGGAGAGTGGGGTGGGGGGAGAGAAAACCTTTTGTAGTGGTAAACACCCATTTTTTCATGGTTTGTATGTATAAGAACATCTTCTGTATTTTCCACAGTATGCATCCAATGAAGTGAGCTGTAGCTCACGAAAGCTTATGCTCAAATAAATTGGTTAGTCTCTAAGGTGCCACAAGTACTCCTTTTCTTTTTGCGAATACAGACTAACACGGCTGTTACTCTGAAACCTGTCATTATGCAAGGCACTGCATTTAGCCATATGGAGTGGAAATCTATCAACTGCATGAAAAAACTTGTACAGACCCAGACAGACATCATCTTCCTTTCCAAATGCAAACAGATGGACATCGTACCAAAAGGACTGAAGGTAAAAAATCCATTACAATCTACATACCACACAGACTATGCTGACAGCTTGTGCAACACGCTCTCAAAGAAACTGCGGAACCACCTGATCAACATCCTCTATAGCAAACAGGGAAAGATAAAGAATGAGCTCTCAAAAATGGATACTCTCATAAAAAACCAACCTTCCACAAAACTTCCTTGTGGCTGGACTTTACTAAAACTAGACAAGCCATTTACAACACACACTTTGCTTCTCTACAAAAGAAAAAGGACACTAAACTTTCTAAACTACTACATGCCACAAGGGGCCACAGCAATGGTTCCCTCAACCCACCCAGCAATATTGTTAACCTATCCAACTATACTCTTAGCCCAGCAGAAGCAACTGTCCTATCTCGGGGCCTCTCCTTCCGCCCCCACAAACATGATACAGTTCTGTGGTGACCTAGAATCCTATTTTCGACGTCTCCGACTCAAGGAATATTTCCAACACACCTCTGAACAACATACTAATCCACAGAGACCTCCCTACCAACACTACAAAAAGAAGGATTCTAGGTGGACTCCTCCTGAAGGTCGAGACAGCAGACTGGACTTCTACATAGAGTGCTTCCACCAATGTGCACGGGCTGAAATTGTGGAAAAGCAGCATCACTTGCCCCACAATCTCAGCTGTGCAGAACACAATGCCATCCACAGCCTCAGAAACAACTCTGACATCATAATCAAAAAGGCTGACAAAGGAGGTGCTGCTGTCATCATGAATAGGTTGGAATATGAACAAGAGGCTCCTCGGCAGCTCTCCAACACCACTTTCTACAAGCCATTACCCTCTGATCCCACTGAGAGTTACCAAAAGAAACTACAGCATTTGCTCAAGAAACTCCCTGAAAAAGCACAAGATCAACTCCGCACAGACACACCCCTGGAACCTCGACCTGGGATATTCTATCTACTACCCAAGATCCATAAACCTGGAAATCCTGGACGCCCCATCATCTTAGGCATTGGCACCCTGACAGCAGGATTGTCTGGCTATGTAGACTCCCTCCTCAGGCCCTACGCTACCAGCACTCCCAGCTACCTTTGAGACACCACTGACTTCCTGAGGAAACTACAGTCCATCGGTGATCTTCCTGATAACACCATCCTGGACACTATGGATGTAGAAGCGCTCTACACCAACATTCCACACAAAGATGGACTACAAGCCGTCAAGAACACTATCCCCGATAATGTCACTGCTAACCTGGTGGCTGAACTTTGTGACTTTGTCCTTACCCACAACTATTTTACATTTGGGGACAATGCATACCTTCAAATCAGCGGCACTGCTATGGGTACCCGCATGGCCCCACAGCATGCCAACATTTTTATGGCTGACTTAGAACAACGCTTCCTCAGCTCTCATCCCCTAACGCCCCTACTCTACTTGGGCTATATTGATGACATCTTCACCATCTGGACCCATGGAAAAGAAGCCCTTGAGGAATTCCACCATGATTTCAACAATTTCCATCCCACCATCAACCTCAGCCTGGTCCAGTCCACACAAGAGATCCACTTCCTGGACACTACAGTGCTAACAAACGATGGTCACATAAACATCACCCTATATCGGAAACCTACTGACCGCTATTCCTACCTACATGCCTCCAGCTTTCACTCTGACCACACCACACAATCCATTGTCTACAGCCAAGCTCTGCGATACAACCACATTTGCTCCAACCCCTCAGACAGAGACAAACACCTACAAGATCTCTATCAAGCATTCTTACAACTACAATACCCACCTGCAGAAGTGAAGAAACAGATTGATAGAGCCAGAAGAGTTCCCAGAAGTCACCTACTACAGGACAGGCCTAACAAAGAAAATAACAGAACGCCACTAGCCATCACCTTCAGCCCCCAACTAAAACCCCTCCAACGCATTATTAAGCATCTACAACCTATCCTGAAGGATGACCCAACCCTCTCACAAATCTTGGGAGACAGGCCAGTCCTTGCCTATAGACAGCCCCCCAACCTGAAACGAATACTCACCAGCAACCACATACCACACAACAGAACCACTAACCCAGGAACCTATCCTTGCAACAAAGCCCGTTGCCAACTGTGCCCGCATATCTATTCAGGGGACACCATCACAGGGCCTAATAACATCAGCCACACTATCAGAGGCTCGTTCACCTGCACATCTACCAATGTGATATATGCCATCATGTGCCAGCAACGCCCCTCTGCCATGTACATTGGTCAAACTGGACAGTCTCTACATAAAAGAATAAATGGACACAAATCAGATGTCAAGATTTATAACATTCATAAACCAGTCGGAGAACACTTCAATCTCTCTGGTCACGCGATTACAGACATGAAAGTTGCGATATTACAACAGAAAAACTTCAAAACCAGACTCCAGCGAGAGACTGTTGAATTGGAATTCATTTGCAAATTGGATACAATTAACTTAGGCTTGAACAGAGACTGGGAGTGGCTAACTCATTTTGCAAGGTAACTTATTTCCCCTTGTTTTTTCCTACCTACATCCTCCCCCTCCCCCCCGTTCCTCAGACGTTCTTGTTAAACCCTGGATTTGTGCTGGAAATGGCCCACCTTGATTATCATACACATTGTAAGGAGAGTGATCACTTTAGATAAGCTATTACCAACAGGAGAGTGGGTTTGTTGGGGGGGGTGGGGGTGGGGAGAAAACCTGGATTTGTGCTGGAAATGGCCCAACTTGATTATCATACACATTATCATACACATCCGATGAAGTGAGCTGTAGCTCACGAAAGCTTATGCTCAAATAAATTGGTTAGTCTCTAAGGTGCCACAAGTACTCCTTTTCTTTTTGCGAATACA
Source organism: Chelonia mydas (assembly GCF_015237465.2). NCBI lineage: Eukaryota > Metazoa > Chordata > Testudines > Cheloniidae > Chelonia > Chelonia mydas. The sequence continues at coordinate 10,167,953 of NC_051252.2, read as the reverse complement.
GACTAACACGGCTGTTACTCTGAAACCTGTCATTGTAAGGAGAGTAATCACTTTAGATAAGCTATTACCAGCAGGAGAGTGGGGTGGGGGGAGAGAAAACCTTTTGTAGTGGTAAACACCCATTTTTTCATGGTTTGTATGTATAAGAACATCTTCTGTATTTTCCACATATGCATCAGATGAAGTGAGCTGTAGCTCACGAAAGCTTATGCTCAAATAAATTGGTCAGTCTCTAAGGTGCCACAAGTACTCCTTTTCTTTTTTCATGTTAGTTTTGTTACAGTCAGTGCAAATTATGGGACAAAATTACCCTCTATTAATCTTATTAGATTATCCTAGATTCCAGGACCAGAAGTACCACTGTGCTAATCTGGTATGACTTCCTCTATAACACAGGCCATAGAACTTCCCTGAATTTATTCCTGTTTGAGCTATAGCTTTTAGAAAAACATCGAATCTTGATTTAAAAACTGCCAGTGATGGAGAATCCACCACAACCATTGGTAAACTGGTAAATTAGTAAACTGTTCCAATGGTTAATTACCGTTACTTAAAAATTTAACCTAATTTCCAGTCTGAATTTATCGCGCTTCAAACTTTCAGCCAATGGCTCATGTTATACCTTTGTCTGCTAGACTGAAGAGCCCATAGTAAAATATTTCTTTCCCAAGTAGGTATTTCCAGCCTAATCAAATCACCCATTTACCTTCTCTTTGCTAACCTAAAAATAGATTGAGCTCTTTGTTCCTATCAAGATAAGGCATGTTTTCTAGTCCTTTAGTCATTCTCATGACTCTCCTCTGAAACTTCTCCAATTTATCAACATCCTTCTTGAATTATGGACACCAAAACTGGACACGCTATGCCAGCAGCAGTTGCACCAGTGCCAAATATAGAGGTAAAATAAGTTCTCTATTCCTACTCAAGATTCCTTTGTTTATGCATTCAAGGATTGCATTAGCCTTTTTGGCCACAGCATCGCACTGGGAGCTCATGTTCAGTGGATTATCCACCATGACCCTCAAATCTTTTTCGGAGTCACTGCTTCTCAGGAGTTCCCCATCGTGTAAATATGGCCCTTGTACTTTGTTCCTAGATGTATATATTTAGCCTTACTAAAACATACATTGTTTGCTTGCACACAGCTTATAGAGTGATCCAGATTGCTCTGTATGCATGACCTGTGCCCTTCATTATTTACCACTTCTCCAATTTTTGTGTCATCTGAAAACTTTAGCATGATGCTTTTGTTTTATGTCATTGACACAAATATTAAATAGCAAAGGGATAAGAACTGATCCCTCCAGGACCTCACTAGAAATATACCTCTTCAATGATGATTCTTCATTTACAGTTACACTTTGAGACCTATCAGTTAGCCAGGTTTGAAGCCATATACTGTGCTATGTTAATTTTATATCACTCTAATTTTTTAAATCAAAATATCATGCGGTACCAAGTCAAATTCCTTACAAAAGTTTAAGTGTACTATATCAACACTATTACCTTCATCAACCAACCTTGTAATCTCATCAAAAAAAGATATCAAGTTAGTTGCTATCAGGCTATCTGCCATAAACCCATGTTGATCGGCATTAATTATATTACCTTCCTTTAATTCTTTATTAAATTATCAGCTGCTCCATTATCTTGCCTGGGATCAATATCAGACTGGCAGGCTTACAATTATCTGGATCATCCCTATTTGCCCTTTTGAAATATTGGCACATTAATTTTCTTCCAGTCTTCTGGAACTTCCCCAGTGTTCCAAGACCTATTGAAAAGCTACATTAATGGTTCAGCGAGGCCCTCCGCCAGTTCTTTTAAGACTCTTGAATGCAAGTTTTCTGGACCTGCTGATTTAAAAATGTCTAACTTTAGCAGCTGATGTTTAACATACTTCTGGGATACTAATGGAAAGGAAAAAGTTATCACCATCATATAGTATGACTATATCATGGGTTTTTTTCCACAAAAAAACTTAAATACTTCATTGAACACATTTGCCTTTTTGCATTATTACTGAGAATTCTACCATATCCATCTAGCAATAGACCATTACTAGTGTTCCAAATATACTTAAACTCCTAATTGTCCTGTACTCTGCAGCTTCTGTTTTACACTCATTACTGCTGACTTCCTCTTTCTTCCGTTTGTCATATATTCATGTTTTATAGTTACCTTCACCTTCCCCTCTAAACCAGACCAGTATTTTAACCAATACAGCCTTCTTCCTCAATTGTGGCTTTTGGGCCTTCTTGTAAAAGTGTTCTTAAACAATTCCCAATTACCACTCACATTTTTCTAACCTCTTCCTCCCAGCTAATTTGTTTCAATTTTTTTCATCTTTATGAAATGGCCCTTTTAAAGCACCAATTATATATATCAGTGATCTGGGCTTTATTCTGTTTACACATTATAAATGTGATCAAGTCATGATAATTTGAACCTAAGCTATAATTAATTTTAAATTCTGGGATCAGTTCCTCTTTAATCAGTCAAAATGTGGTCTAATAGAGTCCCCCATGTTGGGTGCAATACTTTATGAATTAGGCAACTCATCTATAATATTTAGAAATTCCAGGGATGTTCTAGTACTGGCAGCATGAGACTTCCAAAATGTGTGACTCAAATTGAAGTCCCCACAGCTTTTTTCCCTACACATCATAGATAGGTGCCTAAGGATCTAGTCATCCTGTTCCCTAGTGTGATCTGGTGGTCTGTAGAAAACACCAATACCCCATCATATGCTTTACCTGTAAGGACACCGATTCATAAGCATTCAAAATTATTTTCTTTTGAGTTGTCAGTGACTCACAAACAGGAATGCAATTTTTGACAGAGTGCAACTCCCCGCTTTTGCTCACTCAGTCCTTCCTAATTAGGTTATAATCATTGAGGTTAGCATTCCAGTCATGCAGATCATCCCATCAGGTTTCAGTAATGCCCAACTAGATCAAATTTATGCTCATAAATGAGTAATTCCAATTCATCCTGTTTGTTATCCAGGCTCCTAGCATTGGTGTATAGGCCATTAAAAAATTTCTTCTCTTCACATCCTGTGGTTCCTTGATTAATTTTGTTTTTAACATCTCAATTTTGGGCTAAATGAGTGTTCATATCTTCCCTTATTTTACCCTCCCCTTTTGTTATTAATTTAACACCCTCCTAACTAGCCTAGCCAGCCTGGCCCTGAGGATATTTGTTATCCTTCTACTGAGCTGGAGACAATCCAAATTATACAGCCCCGTCTCCCCACAGAAGGTGGATCAATGTTCCACAACACCAAAACCCTACACCACTTACATACCCAGTGCTGAAGAGATGCATCTACATGCAGTTCAAAAGCACCTACTGTGCAGGCCACACACATCCATAACATGTTAAATATCAATTATTTTTAATTATCCATGACTACTAGCCAAGTACACAATTAGTTTATTTAATTAAGCATCTTAAATCGAATGCTAGCATAGTGAGTTGAATACTATAGGCAATTTTTTTCCTTAGTTATCCCTGTAGAATCCCAATGAAGTACATAAATAAATGTCAGACTATATTCCTTTCATTTATGTCTGTGCAATACGGCTCTGTATGCAGTTCTAGAAAAAAAAACAGTTACCTACCTTTTGTAACTGTTGTTCTTAGAGATGCGTTGCTCATGACCATTCCATTGTAGGTGTGCGTGCCCCCACGTGTGGTTGTCGGATACTTTTGCCACAGTGTTATCTGTAGGGCTGGCTGTGGCACCCTCTGGAGTGCTGTGCTCATGCCGTGGTATATCAGGCGCCACTGGCCCTGCGCCCTCTCAGTTCCTTCTTGTTGACAACTCTGACAGAGGGGCAGGAGGGCGGGTAATGGAATGGACATGAGCAACACATTTCGAAGAACAACAGTTCTGAAAGGTAGGTAACCAGCGTTTCTTTTTTGAGTGCTTGCTCAATGTCAATTTCGTTCTAGGTGACTCACAAGCAGAATCCACGGAGGTGGACTTGGAGTTCACAGTCTTGCAGATTAGAGTACTGCTCTGCTGAAACCAGTGTCATCTTGAGCTTGCTGGGTCAGCGCATAGTGCGAAGCAAATGTGTTGATGGACAACAAGGTCGTGGCATGGCAAATTTTTTGGACTGGTACCTGAGCAAGGAAGGTCACTGATGACGCCTGCCCCCTAGTTGAGTGAGCTATCTCAGTCTGCAGCGGGGGCACCCTCTCCAGCTCATCGCAGTAGTGGATTCAGGCAGAGATCCAGGATGAGATTCTCTGGGTGGACACTGGGAAACCCTTCATCCTGTTCGCGACAGCAACAAACAATTGTGTAGACATACAGAACAGACTTGTTCTATCTATGTAGAAAGCAAGTGCCCGCCTGACATCCAGGGTATGCGGCCTGCATTCCTCATCCATCGTACGAGGCTTTGGACAATGGACTAGGAGGCATAAGTCTTGACCAGTATGGAACTGGGAGACTACCTTGGGCAGAAAAGCAGGATGCGCACGCAGCTGGACCTTGTCCTTATAGAAGATCATATTAGGTGGTTCCGACGTAAGCGGACTGATCACGGACACCCTACAGGCCAAAGTTATGTCGACCAAAAAGGAGACCTTCCAGGAGAGAAGCAGGAGGGAGCAGGAAGCCAAGGGCTCGAAGGGGGGCCCCCGTGAGCCTTGACAACACAAGATTCAGGTCCCAAGGAGGGACTGGGTCCCAGACATGTGGGTAAAGGTGCTCCAGACCTTTCAGGAACTGTGCCATCATGGGATGGGCGAAGACTGAAATGGCTACCAGGTGTAGTATCTTGACCAAAGATAGTGACAGGCCCTGGAGCTTAAGGTGCAGCAAATAGTCCAGGATGTCTTGCAGCAGGGCCTCTTCCACATGAATGTGGTGATCTGACGCCTAACATGAGAACCGTTTCCACTTTGCCACATAGATGCCCCTGGTGGAGGGTTTCCTGCTGCCCAGCAGGATCTGCTGAACACCAGCCGAACGCCACCGTTCTTCCCCACTTACCCAAGCAGTAGCCAGGCCATCAAGTGCAGCGCCACCAGGTTTGGATGCAGTAGACTGCTGTGATTCTGGGACACCAGATCTGGCCGAAGAGGCAGCTGCAGTGGGGTGGCTGCCGAAAGACTCAGCAACATGCCGAATCAATGTTGATGAGGCCACCCCGGGGCTGTGAGGATGACCGTTGCTTTGTCTTGCTTCACCTTTAGCAGGACCTTGTGGATTAACGGTATCGGCAGGAAGGTGTACATCAGCACTCCTGACCACAGGATCAGGAAGGAGTCCAACAGGGAGCCCTTGTCAATTCCCAGCAGAGAACAGAACATGTGGCATTTTCTGTTTGTGTGAGGCCTTGCTGGTGGGCTTGCCCTCGCAGGGAGCCTTAGCAGGTTCCACTGCCACACTTGGTGCCAGCTGCGGCGCTCTTAGCTCTCCAGGCGCCGGAGGCTCAGAGGGTGTAGACTGCACTGTCAGCTTGGGCCCTTTACCACTCCCCGGAGTTAGTGGTGGGTCCTTTTGCAGGGGAGGAACTCCCCAGAGATGAGCCCTTTTGCGGGTCCAAAGTGGACATGAGGCCTGAGCAGGGTCCTTTGCCCAGTGCCCCTTGGTTGGGCTTGTTCGGTGCTGTCATCTTCATTTTATTCTTCAGCACCAGGGATCGGTGCTGGGAGGAGCCCAGTGCTGGAGGTGTGCTACGGACAGAAGTCGATGGGCTGGGTGCCGGTTCGGGCTGTGCTGCCTCCAAAACTGGGCATAAGGCAGCCTGCATCAGGAGGGCCCTGAAGCATATGTCGCGCTCTCTTTGTGTCCGAGGACAAAAGTTCTGGCAGATGTGAAAGCACTCCTTTATATGGGTTTCCGCGAGGCACCGTAGACAACTCTTGTGCAGGTCACTAACAGGCATAGGCCTGTTACACCAAGAGCAGGGCTTGAAACCTGGAGTCCAGGGCATGCCCCGCATGGGGCAAAGTCCTCCCCGGGACACTATCTAACCAAACACTTAACAGGAACTTAACTAACTAACCAACAAATCATTAAACAGCTAGAAGCACAAAAGTTTATGATAAAAGAGAAACCACTGACCACTTGCGAAGCAAGGGACAGAGATGCTCCGACTGACCACCATGGGTGATAAGAAGGAACTCAGAGGGTGCAGGGCCAGTGGGGTGATGAGCACAGTACTCCAGAGGGCACCACAGCCAGCCGCTAAGGCAAAAGGCTCCGATGACCATGCATGTGAACGCTCACACCTACAATGGAATTGACATGAACAAGCACTCGAACAAGAACCAACAGTACTACAGAGAAAGCAATCAGCATCACTTGTTAGTGTACCCTATGTGGCTATGGAATTCTGGTTATTACTGAAGATATTTTCGTTGAAATAATATGCATGTAGTAATGTGCAATTAGGGCTTTATCTTGCAAGGTGTGGAGTACCATCAAAGTCTTATTGAAATCTACCCATTTCTTCCCCCAGCATACACCCTATGCCAAGTGCTGCGCCACCTACACCTGCTCTGCACACCTTGAGGTGGAATCACCAGATGCCTAGTTAAAGCAGCTTTAGGGATGCTTTGAGCGACTTCAGTCTTATTTGGAGGTCAGGATCTGGATCTGCAGCTCTGCCTTTGGAGAGGGGCAAAACCAAGAGGTTCTATAAAGACTTATGCACCCACCCCTATGGAAAAATCATCTCCATGCACTAAGGAGCAGCATCTCCATCTGCAAAGCCGAAGAGGTCTGGATAATTCCACAACCATAGGGCCAGGCCTACAATGGACACGGAGAGCCCTTAGTTGGTAAAGTTATTATCAGACTGAATAGAATCCAGCTTGATCACATATAGCTGTATTGGTTCTGCCATGTCAACAAGTCAAAAATAGATTCAAGAGATGACTCAGACACACAGAGGCCAAATCCAAACCACGCCCCCAGGCAGCAGAAATCAGTGCAGTGCTGCTGTTCAAGGAGGGCAGGGGTGGATGATGTGACAGGATTCAGCAGGTCATTTTCCATGAAAGCTCCCTGCCTGGCTACGCACAGGGGCATGTGAGGACAGGACACAGGCAGTAGGAATGCTGTCAGAGGATCTGCTATGCACATGGGGAGCTGGTTGAGCACAATGCAAATGTATACTCCGAGTTGCTACATGGATTTGGGGAAGGACTCTTGCCCCCCTGTATATCTGGCCAATACCGGACTCATCTACTCTGACCAAACACTGAGATGTTGATTTATACCAGAAAGCAGATCTAATCAAATAGGAGGTGTTGTTTTTACACAGAAAAGTGAATAACTATTATTTAAATAATTAGACTATAATCAGAGATAATATTTTAAAGAAAGATTTTCAGCAGCTAACTTACTCTGTAGCCTTCCTACACACATCTGTTAAGTTACCCACTTTCACTTGATTTAAACAAAATATATTTACAGTCTGCCACAATAAACTGACAAATATCTTTTAAGTTGGACTTTATCAAAATGCATCACATTGTATCAGGAGACTATAGAATGAAAACTGGGTAATGAATGACAGCATTCAACAGTACAAAGCAAAAATGTCAGCAAAAATGGTATTCCTGCCACGTCCCAAGTAGTATGTAGTTCAACATCTTTGTAATTTCAAAGTCTCTGCTCTGCTGCATTGGTAAACCAGGAATGTGTATGTAATCTACGGTTCCCAATATACTACAGTAGGGAAAAAGGCCTTTTCTTCAAAGATGCAAAATTGAAACATGTAAAAAACCTGCAATATTTCAAGATAAACAAAGTCTCTAATTATAGTCAAGTTTTGGTGAACCATAAAAACCTGCAGGGCTGAGTGAACTGCTGAAGTCAAACCACATGGAAAAATTCCACTGCTAAAACACTTATGGGGCTTACTTTTGAATATCTCATATGGGGCTGGTCGTGATTTCAGAGAGAACAGACAAGAAGATCCTGGTCTCTGATAAGACTGATCACCAAACTCAATGGAAATATTCCTGATGTAAAGTAACCCCCATTACCAAGATCAGCAGAGTTGGTCCTACCCCCACCTGCCTCCTGGCAGAGGGAACATGTCAGGGATGTGATCAGAAAATGCTGCGCTTCAGGGATCCTAGCCTGCAGTGTGGTCTCTTGTGGGGGATGTTGTAGCCAGGCATTTGCTCTGAGTTACACCTGGGATTGAACTGGCCCTGGCAGTCCCAAGAAATGAGGATGCGCAAAAGCAACCTTTGCTCTTCTTCTCCCACAGCTGCTCTGAGCAGAATCTGACACAGCTGAGGATCTAGCCCAGGACTGGGCCCATACTGTATACAAGAACAAGTCTTTTATTTATTAAAAACTGCTTTTGTATTGCTAATCGTATTTTAAAGAAAGCTAAAAAAAGATGTTCCAAAAAAATCCGTGGCCCTCCTATTAATTCAGTGGTCAGACTAAAACCTCGAGTCTATCAACTATATCTTATTGATCTAGTTCAGGGGTAAGCAACCTATGGCATGCGTGCCAAAGGCAGCACGCGAGCTGATTTTCAGTGGTACCCTCACTGCCCGGGTCCTGGTCACCAGTCCGGGGGAGGGGGGGCTCTGCATTTTAATTTAATTTTAAATGAAGCTTCTTAAACACTTTAAAAACCTTATTTACCTTACATACAACAATAGTTTAGTTATATTTTATAGACAGAGACCTTCTAAAAACATTAAAAAGTATTACTAGCACACGAAACCTTAAATGAGAGTGAATAAATGAAGACTTGGCACACCACTTCTGAAAGGTTGCTGACCCCTGATCTAGTTGATGAAAGGAAGTTTATAGTTAATATGACACCCCATTAGCTCCCATGAGGTTGAGTGATAAAATATTCCGCTTGCTTTTGTCTTTGATATGTGCATGTTCATCACATTGCATGATAGTGAACAAAGACAGTTTATTAGATATGACCACATTAGCACACAGTTTACAACACAACAGAGAAGCATCCCTATTCAGGAAAGCACTATGGTAGCCTTTAGAGTAACAGCCGTGTTAGTCTGTGTTCGCAAAAAGAAAAGGAGTACTTGTGGCACCTTAGAGACTAACCAATTTATTTGAACATAAGCTTTCGTGAGCTACAGATGCATCCGATGAAGTGAGCTGTAGCTCACGAAAGCTTATGCTCAGATAAATTGGTTAGTCTCTAAGGTGCCACAAGTACTCCTTTTCTTTTTATGGTAGCCTGTTATGTGGGACTCGTAAGGACTCAAATCCCAGTATACCAGCACACATTGCTGCTCTCACATCATTGCCCTGTTACTCTAAATTACTCTCTTTCTCCACCCACCTTCATACCAAGGGTAGAAAGAGAGAAGCTCCAGTTATCAGACTAGGAAATGTCAACTCCTTTATTCTTCAGTCCACAGCTCACCACTTACTAGTGGGTGAAAGAGCAGGAAGAGTCTCCTGTGAGCCTAGTAATACTGCTGCATAAAGCAGCCAATAGCTAGTGCAGAAGAAAGGTGCACCCTTCCACCCAGGAAAATCAGTGTCCGAGACTAGTTGCAGGAGTAACGGTTGCAGGATCAATGACCTTCCTGGGACTACTGGCATGAATAAAGGATTCATTACTTCTGCAAACCTGTCTGGTCTTTTCTGGCCAGAAAGCAGAAGCCTTCTTATGTATTTCAAAAGGCAGCATAATGCACTGTCTCTCTGCAACCAAGTTGGTTCAGATTTAATTTCTTTTAAGCCAACTCAGCTCTCTACAATGGCTCCTTTGTACTGTGCATAAAGTGGATTTTTGAAGTGGCAATACATCAAGATATGGAATTTTTGCAAAGTCTATTGAAAATAGCTATTCTGAGTTTTAACTAAAGAGTTTACTTCCATCATTTTAGCTATTAGGATGTTTAACAAAGAAATAAAATGAACTAAAAAAAAGCAACAAAATACGGCACAGTGAAATATGGATTTTTTTTTTAGCCATGCTATTAAACAGCCACCACAAAGGCATTAGGACCATATCTTCCTCCAACAAGCCTATACAAACACCAACATGATTTGTGAGTACAATCTGCATTTGGGCATGTAAACTGACACTTTTGCACACAACGCAGGTAATGGCATAAAGCAATCATTTGCATGTGCAAATACATGTCTACTGGGTCAAATGTGAGTTTCTGTAGGTCCCAACAGCTGCTCTTGAAAATTTAGTGAATATACTTTCCGTACACCATTGGATTTTTTGTTAGTATTTGTATTACAATAGTGCCTAAAAGACCTAGTCATGGACCAGGACCCTGCTGTGGTAGGTGGTGTACAAATACAGAACAAAAAGATGGTCCCTGCCCTCAAAACCTTACAGTCTAAATAAAAGGAAACAACACAACAATATTGGTTTACAGTAGGCAGTGATCTCTGCACAAGGGTATCTTATCTACTGTCAAGTTTTTCGAAGGCATGACAAAGAAGAGTTTTGAGGAGGGATTTGAAGAAGCAGAACAACACAGTTCCGCAGATGTTTACTGGGAGTGCCTCCCAAGTGTGAGGGGCAGGATGGAAGAAACATATGAAACAGTTTGTTTGAAAATGTAACAATTGGGCATTGGAGGCTAGCATCCTGGGCTATCAGAGGCTTGTGTCAACAGCTGGATTGCTAATGAGATGACTGGTAGGGTGAGAATTGACTGTGAAGGGCCTTGAAACTGAAGACAAGCAGCTTGTCTTCAGTGTGATAAAGGAGGAGCCAGTGGAGGGATTCAAAGAGAGGGGTCAAGTATCAGAGGGGTAGCTGTGTTAGTCTGGATCTGTAAAAGCGGCAAACAGTCCTGTGGCACCTTATAGACTAACAGACGTACTGGAGCATAAGCTTTCGTGGGTGAATACCCACTTCGTCGGATGCACGTAGCGGAGATTTCCAGAGGCAGGTATAAATATGTAAGCAAGAATCAGGCTAGGGATAACAAGGTTAGTTCAATCAGGGAGGATGAGGCCCTCTTTTAGCAGTTGAGGTGTGAACACCAAGGGAGGAGAAACTGCTTTTGTCGTTGGCCGGCCATTCACAGTCTTTGTTTAATCCTGAGCTGATGGTGTCAAATTTGCAAATGAACTGAAGCTCAGCAGTTTCTCTTTGAAGTCTGGTCCTGAAGTTTTTTTGCTGCAGGATGGCTACCTTTACATCTGCTATTGTGTGTCCAGGGAGATTGAAGTGTTCTCCTACAGGTTTTTGTATATTGCCATTCCTAATATCTGATTTGTGTCCATTTATCCTTTTACGTAGGGACTGTCCAGTTTGGCTGATGTACATAGCAGAGGGACATTGCTGGCACATGATGGTGTATATTACATTGGTGGACGTGCAGGTGAATGAACAAGTGATGGTGTGGCTGATCTGGTTAGGTCTTGTGATGGTGTCGCTAGTGTAGATATGTGGGCAGAGCTGGCATCAAGGTTTGTTGCATGGATTGGTTCCTGAGTTAGAGTTACTATGGTGCAGTGTGTAGTTGCTGGTGCAAATATGCTTTAGGTTAGCGGGTTGTCTGTGGGCGAGGACTGGCCTGCCTCCCAAGGCCTGTGAAAGTGAGGGATCGTTGTCCAGAATGGGTCGTAGATCACTGATGATGCGTTGGAGAGGTTTTAGCTGAGGACTGTATGTGATGGCCAGTGGAGTTCTGTTGGTTTCTTTCTTGAGCTTGTCTTGCAGCAGGAGGCTTCTGGGTACATGTCTGGCTCTGTTAATCTGTTTCTTTATTTCCTCGTGTGGGTATTCTAGTTTTGAGAATGCTTGGTGAAGATCTTGTAGGTGTTGGTCTCTGTCTGAGGGGTTGGAGCAAATGCAGTTGTACCTCAGCGCTTGGCTGTAGACAATGGATCGTGTGGTGTGTCCGGGATGGAAGCTGGAGGCATGAAGGTAGGCATAGCGGTTGGTGGATTTTTGGTATAGGATGGTGTTAACGTGACCGTCATGTATTTGGACCATGGTGTCTAGGAAGTGGTGACACCCCTAAGAGAGGGGTGACATGGTCAAATTGACAGGCTAGGAAAATGATTTTTGCTACAGCAATTTGAATGGATATGAATAAGTCAAGACTGAATTTTCATGGTCAGAGAGAAGAATGTTGCAGTAATCAAGACCCAAGATAATGAGAGCTTAGACAAGAGTTCTAGCTGTGTGGATGGATAAGAAAGGCTTAGAGGTGCAGAAAGAATTGGCAAGATTTAGACATAGCCTGCATGTAATAATCTGGAGAGAGGTCTGTGTCGAAGATGACACCCAGGTTATGGGCGTGACAGACAGGCAGGATGATTGTATTGTTCACAGTGATTGAGAAAGGAGATAGTGTATGTAGAGGGCTTGAGGGGGAAATCTGACCCTTTGGTGTGAAATAAACATTATCTTTACGCCAAATACTTTAAGGCTAGATCCTGAGCAGTGCTGAGACCTGACAACAGTTGTAGTTGCTCAGAATCAAGCTCTTACCTTTTGTTTTTTGACAAAATGATCATTTAATATTTTATTATGGTAGTATTCAGAGGCCCCAAATTAGGACTGAAGTTTCATTGTGCCAGGCACTGTACAAACAGTCCTTCCCCAGCCCCTGTTCCTCTGAATATCATGAAGATCTGTGAGGATTCTTTAAAAATGTTGCCCCCATTGCAAACAACTTGCTGAAGTCTTCCTAAACAATGAAACGGGGACACTAAATTTATTGCAACTGACATTTAGTTTAGCTTCCAACATTATCTATGGCAGCCAACATGGAAGATAAAGGGAAAAAACAATGGTTATTAAGATTAAAAATTTTCAAGCAAATAAATAATGAGGGATAAATTTACAGATCCTCCAGGCATTCACCTTACAGAAATGAATGTCTAGATTTCAGTGCAGACTTATTAGATCTCTTTTTTGGACAATAACATGGAATTTTTCGAAGCCTGGCTCACTTACCAGGAGCACAGAGCTGTTGGAGGAAGTTGAGAGAGAACAGGATATTATTTATTAATACCACTTTAATGTAGGCTGCCTCGTTCAGCAAGGCAAACTTGGCTCGAAAAAAAAATTCCTCCTCCTGTGGGAGGCATCTTTTAAATTAAAATGATTCAGACAATATTCTGGCTGATCAAAAGGCTTTAGCCAATTTCCTTCTGACCATATCCATCTCTGCTCCCACAGTAAAGCAAAGGAGCACAGGCCTTCAGGCACATACACTGGAGTAACAGTATTTTTAGATCTTTAATCTCCTGAATGGATAGAGCTATATTAAATATGGATTACCTTTCTTGACTAGAGATAAAACTGAACGGAAAGAGAAAAAAAAAACACTGAATAAAAGAGAGGAATCATCATGAATACAGACCACCCCCAAAACATACAGCTCTGTGTTGTAGTTATTACAGTATCAAGTTAACAGGAAAAGTAACACTTGACAATCCAAGAATGTTTCTTGTGAAGGAAAAAAGAAGAGATGATGCTTTCCAGGGCAGCTACTTTGGCATTGCTTTATTCATTTATTTCTTCTTACTTTAATTCAATTACTTATGTATCTTGTAAAATAACAGGCCCTAAATTGGTTCTCACTTAAATCAAGGGTAACTCCATTGGAGTTATTCTAAGAGTGGTATAAACAAGATTAGAATCATGCCCATAAGGTTGTCATTGTACAGAACTGCCTCTGTATATAGACCACATTACAAGATTACCTTTAATAAAAGGTTATTGCACCCTTCCTTCCAAATTCCATGGAGTTCACTCTAATCATGCAAACGCTTTGTTTCCCACGACCAGCCTTATAGAAAGAAACAGTACTGCTTTGATAATAGCTGAATACAGCTATTTCTATTTATAAATGAAAAGCTGCTCTTTCAATTATCTTTTCACTATTGTTATTACAGTCAATAAAGTACCTAGAGCGGTTCCTGTTGTCAGTTTAAACATTTTCATCCAAGCGTCAGCATAGGTTCTCTTTTTGTCAATCCAATTTGTGCTTGTTAGAAGACTGTACTTTTTTACAGACCTGCAGATCAAGTGGATGGCAGTCCAGTAGCTAGTATTTTACTTGGAACTAATGGTTCACTTGGAACTAATGTGTCATGACTGAGGAGGGTTAACAGTGAAAAAATGGGGACAAAATGAATGGTTAGGAGGGATTTCAATGCTAAATGTTCAAGTACCCAGTGACAAGTTGAGTATTGGATAGATGGACACTGGATGTTGGGCAATACTGGGGTTCTGAGAGAGTTCCAGACACAAGGGTCAAAAAGACAAGCATCAAAAGGAATAACATGGGCATGTATAGCACTGTGAGGTAACACTTTTAGCTTTAGTGAGAGTAGGTGAGCCTTGGCCCACTAGCCAGCTGGAATATCAACTAGGTTGCATAAATAGTCTCATCATTACCTCATGACCAATGTAGTAGATTAAGGCAGGATAAGAGATTAGCCCATGTTCTAAAAAGTCCCCCCCCCCCCCCGGCCCGGTTTTGCCATTCAACCTCAAAGACTTGAACAAGCCATACCTGGATGGCTGGGGCCTGATGTCCTGTGAAACTGACTGAGGGAGAAGCAGATTTCCTAGCCGAAGGCTCACAACATTCTCACTATTTACTCTCTTCAATAGATGGAAAAATGGCAGTCCCAGTACAAAGGCTCTAGTGATTACCCCAGGATCCAAGTCACTGGACTAGTCTCCTGGGAGTTGCTGCCTTTCATGACTATTTATAGGCCTCAACTCTTTTGAGTATATAGCAATAATGAAAAACTAAGCTAAAACTCTAGGAGAGAGATATGAAGGAAACCCCTACAATACACACATTTTTCTAATCTGTTGTACATATTTAATCCTCTTTTACAGAAAGAAAAACAGCTTTAGCTACTGCCTCCAACAACAGTAATAATAAGGTGCCTAGCTAGACAGAGTGATGATAAAGAACTGCTTTTTTCTAAAGCATAATCCTTTGATTTTCAGGACATTTCTATTTTGTGGGTTACCCTGCAAATGATTCCATTCCCAAAATGGCCTGGGAGACATCAGTAATTCAGACCAGCTGGGACAGTAGAAAAGATCTCAGTGGGCATGGCTACTAGCTAGAGTTTCCTACAGAACCACCCCATTTTCCAGTGACTGATACGGTTGCCAACCCTCCAGGATTGTCCTGGAGTCTCCAGGAATTAAAGATTAATCTTTAGTTAAAGATTATGTCATGTGATGAAACCTCAAGGAATACATCCACCCAAAATTGGCAACCCTAGTGACGGACCTAATTTAAAGGCTAAGCTCCAAATATAATGAAGTACTCCGCCTCTATGCAGAAGAATATTCTATTGCCTTATTACACTGGGCATGTTCTCACTCATGGTGTGTCCTCCACTAGCAGTACTCCTGCTGTGACAAAGAGCTGATACATTAAAGAGTAGGAGGACTAGAAAGGTTCAACAAGGATAAGTGCAGGGTCCTGCACTTAGGACGGAAGAATCCAATGCACCGCTACAGACTAGGGACCGAATGGCTAGGCAGCAGTTCTGCGGAAAAGGACCTAGGGGTGACAGGGGACGAGAAGCTGGATATGAGTCAACAGTGTGCCCTTGTTGCCAAGAAGGCCAATGG
Organism: Chelonia mydas; assembly: GCF_015237465.2. NCBI lineage: Eukaryota > Metazoa > Chordata > Testudines > Cheloniidae > Chelonia > Chelonia mydas. Next base: position 10,152,381 of record NC_051252.2, on the reverse strand, counting down.
CATTTTGGGATGTATAAATAGGGGCATAGCCAGCAGATTGAGGGACGTGATCGTTCCCCTCTATTCAACATTGGTGAGGCCTCATCTGGAGTACTGTGTCCAGTTCTGGGCCCCACACTACAAGAAGGATGTGGAAAAATTGGAAAGAGTCCAGCAAAGGGCAACAAAAATGATTAGGGGACTGGAACACATGACTTATGAGGAGAGGCTGAGGGAACTGAGATTGTTTAGTCTGCAGAAGAGAAGAATGAAGGGGGATTTGATAGCTGCTTTCAACTATCTGAGAGGTGGGTCCAAAGAGGATGGTTCTAGACTATTCTCAGTGGTAGAAGATGACAGGACAAGGAGTAATGGTCTCAAGTTGCAGTGGGGGAGGTTTAGGTTGGATATTAGGAAAAACTTTTTCACTAGGAGGGTGGTGAAACACTGGAATGCGTTACCTAGGGAGGTGGTAGAATCTCCTTCCTTAGAAGTTTTTAAGGTCAGGCTTGACAAAGCCCTGGCTGGGATGATTTAATTGGGGATTGGTCCTGCTTTGAGCAGGGGGTTGGACTAGATGACCTCCTGAGGTCCCTTCCAACCTTGATATTCTTTGATTCTATGAAAGGGGCTGAGAGCACAGTTACAGAGTCTATAAAGTTTTTTAATGTGTCAACAGAACTCAGCCTTAACTGCTGTCACCTCAATCAGTAACCAGTCACTGATCTCAACACTCCCATACAAATGAACTTAGAGATAAGGTTGCTCAAGTGTATTTCAGCATTCATCAATGCAAAGTAAGAAAGCAAAGCAGACAACATCCATACTTAACAATACCAGTCTCTAAGCATTACCTACAACTATCATGACACCAAAGCCTCACCAGAGCCATGCCAAACACTTTCAATTCAACAATACACACACAATGCATACAAAAAACCCCTGTTACTTACTGGTTAGTCTCTAAGGTGCCACAAGTACTCCTTTTCTTTTTGCGAATACAGACTAACACGGCTGTTACTCTGAAACTTACTGTAACTGTGGTTCTTCAAGATATTATGCAGACGTGCATTCCAAGTAGGTGTGTGCATGTCCTGCGTGCTGGAGCCGGAGACTTTTGCCTAGCAGTACCTGTAGATGGGCAGCGCTTGTGCCTACAGCTCCTCATATAGTCTGGGGAGGAGCTGTAGGCACATATATATATATGGATACAAGAAGTTATCCATTTAGAGATGGTCTGTGCAGACACCACTTGTCCATTCATGTGGTCCACATACATATGAACAGGCAAGACAAGGCATGAAACTGTTCATTCTGTTCAGATAAAAGGCTAGACAGATGCCTAACATCTAATGAATGGCAGTGTTGCTCCTTCGGGGAGGAATGTGGCTTAGGGAAAAACCACAGGCCAATACACCGCCTGGTTCCAATAAAACTGAGACCACCTTGGATAAGAACTTTGGGTGTGGCCAGAGCATTACCTTGTCCTTACAAAAGTGTGTGTACGAAGGCCCCACCACCAGAGCCTGCAACTCACCCACGCCCCTGGCAAAGGTAATGGCTATCAACAATGCAGTTTTCTGAGACAGGAGGGGCAGTGGACAGGATGCAAGGGGCTCAAATGGAGGCCCCATTAGCGTGGCTAAAACTGAGTTCAGGTCCCTCTCGGACCAGACGATGCAGGCGGAGAAGTCCTTTCAGAAATCTTGTCACCATGGTGTCGGAAAAAAGCGGATTTTCCTTGAATAGAGGGATGAAACACCGATATTGCTGCCTGGATGTGGTCAATCTGCAGGAACACCCTCGATTTCATGGAGTCTGACATGGCCCCAATTAATTCTATTTGTTGAGTAGGGACCAAGGTTGACTTTGAGGTGTTTAGAATGAGTCCCAATTGGTGAAGTAAACTGAGCATGGTGTTGACATGTGCGAGAACCTCCTCTCTGGAGCTGCTGCTGAGCAACCTGTCATTGAGGTAGGGGAAGATGTGGATTCTCTTCCTCCTGAGGTATGCCATGACCACTGCCATAAAGACTTGGGGGGCAGAAAAGAGGCCAAACAGGAGAAAATGGCGTTCTCCTACTAAAAAGAGAAGAAACTTGCTGAGACTCAGCAGAATGGCCACAAGAAAATAAGTATCCTGAAGGTCCAAAGCAATGAACCAATGATTCTCAGACAAAGCAGGGAAGTTAGCTCAGAGAGTGACTATGTAGAACTTCACATATTTGATTAATTTGAATCTGCAAAGGTCAAGGATGGGCCTCATCCTGCCCTTGGATTTTGATATCAGGAAAACACAGGGAGAAGAAACCGTGACCCTGGCAATGTTCCCTCTAATTTTTGACAGGCCGTGTGTGCAAAAAAATTTTCTTCTGTGCAAATTTTGTGCACGCGGTGTTTCACCATGTGCGTGGGGTTTAGGATCTGTGTGGCGCGCGGGACACGTACACAGCTTAGAGGGAACAGTGGACCTTGAGGTTCTCACAGAACCTCCTCCACCGCCCCCAATATTAGCAGAGAGCAGTGTCTCGTGAGAGTGGTCCCTCAAGAGGGACAGGGATGGGGGTTGGGGAGAGGGTATGGAGAAGAACTGGATGGCAGTGTCTAGGACCCAGCTGTTGGCTGTAATCGAGACCTAGGCATTGTAAAAGTGGGTCAGCCTGTCCCCAAAGGAACGGGAGGACAATGAAGGTGAAGGAAGAACTGGAATGGAGCTCTAGACCAGGGAGTTAAAATGGGCGCTTAGCAGTTGTTGAAGGAGGGCAAACAGACCAACTGGTCCCCGAGTTTGGGCGCTTTCTCTTGTGAGACCTGTTCCTCTTCCTAAGGTAGTGTGACGTTGCCACTCTATATGTTATGGAAATATGCTTAAAGTGTAAATATAACATAACTGGAATATGCTTTATGCTAGATATGCCATGTAACATATCTTTGCAAAGGTTATGATCTACTGAATATATTAAACCTATTTGTATGCATGTATCATTTTTATATGTGAAGTTATGAGTGTTGGCTCTATGCTTGTATTTGAAGTGTTTGCTGTAGGAAACACATAAGGGAGGTTTAGCCAACATATTGTGAAGGGACTATTCAAGTAATGGGGAGTACTTAACTAACAATGGACTTTGGGAGACGACAATCCACATCTGAGCTTTCCTGGGAATGTTCAAACTTCAACATAAACAATGGTGTCAGCCTGCAAAAAGCTGAATCATTCATGGACATGTGACTTGCCCAGGTGACTACAAACTCCATCTTGTTGCTGTAATTTTGCACAGAAGAAAAAAGGGGTTTCCGCCCACAAGAGAGAATATAAAAGGCCCTGGAAGCCTCTCCTTTTTTGTATTCAGCTGGCTCAAGACCCTGGGTCTGTGTTGCAGCAGGCTTACGTGTCTGGCTCAACAAGACAGGGTTCTGGAGTCCCAGGCTGACAGGGAAAATGGGCTCAGAGGTAGTTTCAGCACGTCAGGTGACAGTCCCAAGGGGGTCTCTGTGACCAAACCCGTCAAAGGTAGTCTCACCATCTCCGAGAGAGGGCTGCACAAAAGGAATCTGCAGTCTATACTGGCTGTTGCTGCTGTGCTCCATAGTGGCATCTCTGCGTGCGCAGTACATATACCCCAAATCCTTAAAGGAATGCAAGCTTTCATTAATCTTGTTCAAAAACCACTGCTTGGACATCAAAAGGCAAGTCCTTAACCACTTGCTGGACATCCAAAATGATGCCCAAGTTTTGGAGCCAGGAAGTCCTCCTCATAGTAATCACAGAGACCATTGTCCTGGCCAAGGTGTCCGCAACTTCGGGGCGGACTGCAGTGACGTCTTGGTCACCAAGTAGCCCTTGGCAACAAATGCACAAAACTCATAATGACAAGCCTCAGGCAACTGCTCCTCAAATCTGGACATATACGACTTTCTCAATTGGTCAGCTTTGGACAGCAGATCTTGCTGGTTCATGATCCTTATCTGTAATGATGATGAAGTGTTTATCTTTCTGCCGAAAAGGTCCAGCCACTTAGAGTCTCTATCCTTGGAGGCGGACTTGACCCTGCCCTTCTGGGCCCTGTCATTCAGCCCTGTGACCACCAGGGAGTTCAGTGCTGGATGGGAATAGAACCCCTCATATCCCCACACAGGCACAAAATAGCGCTTCTCCAAGCACTTGACCACCAGAGTATTGAGGCTGGCGTACCCCAAAGGACTCTCACAGGTTTGAGCAGCACATCATTAATTGGGAGGACCACCCTCCCCAGGACAGACAGCTGGATAATGTCCACGAGTTTATGGGTATTCTCCTGGAGAAACTCTGCTTGAACATGAAGGGATGAGGCCACCTAATGTAAAAGGTCCTGGTACTCCTTAAAGTCCTCTGGGATGGAAGGGAAGTACAAACCAGGGAGCACAGCATCATCCGGGGACAAGAACGAGGCCCTTAGCTAAGCCATAGTCAGGTCCTGCTCTTGGGGTAGAGTCTCTGGATGGGGAAACTCTGGTGGCTCCACGGGAAGGGCAACCATGGGTGCCTGGACGTGCTGCTGATCTACAGCCACCAATATCACATGTGCAGGCAATTTTGCTTTTGACCCGGATGACAAGCAAGACCTCCAGGAGTGAGGAGCTTCCCAGTGAGCTCACTGGGGCCACTAGTATGGTGTAGGTATTGGTGGCCCATAGGCACTGGACCAGGGACTGCCATCCTGGTCTCAGGACACATGCCAATCCTAGTAGCCATACTGGTCCACCAGTGGCCTTCAGCCCTCCTCCGGCAAAGTGGAGCAGGAGGATGAGGATCCCAACCCTGACGCGGAGGAGTCTCTGGATCTTAGAGATATGGGAGGAGCAATTCCAGAGGGAGCCAACAGGTGATAAGACTCATCTGTGGCCCAGAATGAGGTTGGAATCGGCATTCCAGATGTAGCTGGTACTGCAGGCAAGGTTGGTCCCAGAGCAAACAGCAGTACCAGCATGCCTGAACGCCTTGACATCGAGGATGGTGACAACCATTAAAGAAGCATCTGCAGCATCTACTGCGTCAGTGCCAAGGAAGGGCCCAGTACCAAAGACCCCCATAACGTCTTGGGTTCCATATCCATCCTAACCACTGGGAGGGGTGCTTCCGGATGCTTTGCCAAAGTGCCCAAGAGTTCAGTGGTATGCTCCAATAGGGTGGCCACTGCAGGTGCCAGCCTCACCAAGTCATGGACCAGTGGCACAGATGGGACCAAAAGGCAGAGTAGGTCTCCTGCAACCTGGTATGCTGATGTCACCAGCATCGCTCCTGTCAGTACCAGACTGAACAGACGCCTGGAGGCCAGAACCAGAGTTGACTGTATGGGGTTTCTGCCCTCCCTACCCTGTACTAAGGGATGGTCAGAGGTACCCATGCCATCCTGTGCACTGGAGCCGGTCCTGTGCCAGTCCACACTCTTCTTAGGCGAGGCAGAGGAGTCACCCCAGGACCTGGAGTGCTCACAATTGCTCTTCTGAGACCTCATCAGTGGCTCCTATCACTCTTCAGAAAGGCACCTGCCCCAGAATGAGAGGCAGCAGTACTTTATGAGCCCAAGGGCAAGCTACAACCTTGGTACCAGGTCAGTCCACATGGCCTGTTCAAGCAGGTGCTGCTTGAGGTGAAGATCTCCTGCCATCTGAATTCTCATCTTGAACGATCTACAGATCAAACAGCACTCCTTAAGGTGGGCTTTGCCAAGGCAGAGCAAGCACTGTGTATGGGGGTCACTGTTGGGAATTGCCACTCCACATAAAGGGCAATGCTTGAACCCCAATGAGGGCACCTATAACTTTTTTTCTTTTCCACTAACACTAACCATTAACAACGTACAATGAAATAAGTAAGGTTGTGAGCCAACAACTGCACGGAGCTCTGACTCCAGCCAATGGGCAGTGAGAAGGAACTGAGAGGGCTGCCTCATATAGTTAGGGGAGGGGCTATAGACATGAGGTACGAGCACTGCCCATCTACGGGTACTGCTCGGCAAAAGCCTCAAGCTCAGATTCACGGGACACACACCCACATACACTCCCACCCCTACTTGGAATACACATCTGCCCCTACTTAAAGAAGAACTGAAATATCACAGTGAAGAGAGAGAGAATGTTTTAAAAGATATGCAAAAGGACTTGTTAAATAAAAAAGGAAATCTGTAAAAAGACCAGTAAAAATATAAATGTTAATCAGAAACACCCCAATACATTTCCCCCCATAAATATTTAGAGAGGGGCCTAATCCAAACTCCTCTTTATCTACAGAGGATGGGGGATGCCTGATGCCAGAGCCACCTCTACCACTAAGGAGTTCCTTCACCAAGAGAATACTCTGATGGCCATTTCAAGTCAGAATCCAGCCCATAATGAAAAACTGTATAGATAATTAAATCTACTCATTGGTGTAAGCAGCAGATTTTCCCCAACACTAGGGGATATAGTTTTAAGCAGTTCACACCTAAACCCTGTATAACACTTTGGAAATTTAGGGTACTGAATGAATATTTTGTAGGCAAGTCCTCTCTAAATCCATTGCTGAAAAGCTGCCCAGCATCACTAAACTCCCCAATTGAAGTTGAGATGAAATCACCCTATCAGAGACCAAATTCAGTTCTGGCACAATGGGTTGACATTCTCATTGAGGGCAAAGAGGGCAAACATCCTCTTTCCCCTACTCCTAGTTTGTCTTGAGCTCCTCCCTTTCATAATGTTTACAGTTACATAAGAACAAAAGAATGTCCCTACTAGGTCAGACCAAAGGTCCATCTAGCCCAGTATCTTGTCTTCCAACAGTGGCCAGTGCCAGGTGCCCCAGAGGGAATGAACAGAACAGGTCATCATCAAGTGCTCCATCCCCTGTCACTCTTTCCCAGCTTCTGGCAAAGAGAGCCTAGGGACACCATTCCTGCCCATCCTGGCTAATAGCCATTGATGGAGCTATCCTCCATGAATTTATCTAGTTCTTTTTTGAACCCTGTTATGGACTTGGCCTTCACAACATCCTCTGGCAAGAAGTTCCACAGGTTGACTCTGCGTTGTGTGAAGAAACACTTCCTTTTATTTGTTTTAAACCGGCTACCTATTAATTTCATTTGGTGACCCCTAGTTCTTGTGTTATGAGAAGTAGTAAACAACATTTCCTTATCTACTTTCTCTACACCAGTCATGATTTTATTGACCTCAATCATATCTCCCCTCAGCCATCTCTTTTCCAAGCTGAAAAGTCCCAGTCTTATTAATCTCTCCTCATACAGAAGGCCTTCCATACCCCTAATAATTTTGGTTGCCCTTTTCTGAACCTTTTCCAATTCCAATATATCTTTGTTGAGATGGGGCGACTACATCTGCACACAATATTCAAGATGTGGGCATAGCATGAATTTAATACAGAGACAACATGATACTTTCTGTCCTATTATCTATCCCTTTCTTAATTATTCCCAGCATTCTGTTCGCTTTTTTGACTGCCACTGCACACTGAGTGGATGTTTTCAGAGAACTATTCACAATGACTCCAAGATCTCTTTCTTGAGTGATAACAGCTAATTTAGACCCCATCATTTTATACGTACAGTTGGGATTATGCTTTCCGATGTGCATTACTTTGCATTTATCAATATTAAATGTCATCTGCCATTTTGTTGCCTAGTCAGCCAGTTTTGAGAGATCCTTTTGTACCTCTTTGCAGTCTGCCTGGGTCTTAACTATCTTTAGTAATTTTGTATCATATGCATATTTTGCCATCTCACTGTTTACCCCATTTTCCAGATCATTTATGAATATGTTGAATAGGACTGGTCCCAGAATAGACCCCTGGGGGACACCACTATTTACCTCTCTCCATTCTGAAAACTGACCATTTATACGTACCCTTTGTTTCCTATCTTTTAACCAGTTACCAATCCATGAAAGCACCTTCCCTCTTATCCCGTGGCAGCTTACTTTGCGTAAGAGCCTTTGGTGAGGGATCTTGTCAAAGGCTTTCTGAAAATCTAAGTATACTATATCCACTGGATCCTCTTGGTCCACATGCTTGTTGACCCCCTCAAAGAATTGTAGTAGATTGGTGAAGCATGATTTCCCTTTACTAAACCATGTTGACTCTTCCTCAACAAATTATGTTCATCTGTATGTCTGACAATATTGTTCTTTATTATAGTTTCAACCAGTTTGCCCGGTACTGAAGGCAGGCTTACAGACCTATAATTGCGAGGATCACCTCTGGAGTCCTTTTTAAAAATTGGCGTCACATTAGCTATCCTCCAGTCATCTGGTACAGACGCTGATTTAAATGATAGGTTACAGACTACAGTTAGTAGTTCTGCAATTTCACATCTGAGTTCCTTCAGAACACTTGAGTGAATACCATCTGGCCCTGGTGACTTACTGCTGTTTAATTTATCAATTTGTTCCAAAACCTCCTCTAATGATACCTCAATCTGGGACAGTTCCTCAGATCTGTCCCTAAAAAGAATGGCTCAGGTTTGGGAATCTCTCTCACAACCTCAGCCGTGAAGACTGATGCAAAGAATTCATTTAGTTTCTCTGCAATGACCTTAGCATCCTTGAGTGCTCCTTTAGCATCTCGATTGTCCAGTGGCCCCACTGGTTGTTTAGCAGGCTTCCTGCTTCTGTTTCTTAAAAAAAAATTTGCTATTACTTTTTGAGTCTTTGGTTAACTGTTCCTCAAATTCTTCTTTGGCCTTCCTAATTGTATTTTTATGCTTCATTTGCCAGTGTTTATGCTCCTTTCTATTTTTCTCACTAGGATTTAACTTCCACTTTTTAAAGGATGCCTTTGTAAAGATGGCTAAATCATTCAGCAAAACAGAAGTTAAAGTTTTTTTAAAAATGCATTGTGAAAGAAAAGCCAACTGTTCAAACTGACATGTTCCTTAATTACAGCCTCTTGAGAGATGGTTGGGAGGGCCCAAAGAAGCAGATGAATAGTGGAGGTTAACTGATTATCTACCTTGCTCATCCCAAATCAGGACAATTGTTTTTGTAATCCAGGCACATAAGGTAGTCCCTCAAATCCAATTTTAGGAAGGCAGACACCATAAAGAGGGATGATTGCATTAAGGTCTCAATTAGATAACTATATTTAACTGCTTTGCTGTTTATGTCTGTTTGCTAATTTAACTCCCATCCTAGCTAGATAAGAAGATTTAAAAGTACTAATTAAAGTAACTTTGCTGGTCCAAAATTAGTAAATAAAATTGGATATGGGTTCATGGATTAAAATGAAGCAAGTCAAAACAGGTTAGAGAGTGAGAACTATTTTTGCTATTTATATAACACCGCACAGGATTGGGCAAGAGTGTGGGAAGAGGAGGGGAGAAGTACTGAGATATGGAACATAAAAAAGACAAGATTCTCTCCTACATCCATGCTGCCAGTGCAAACAGTCCTAAAAGCAATATAGCTGGCTCCAGAAGAATCACAGCAGCCTACAGGGATCTCTGTCTCAAGTAGAAGTGAAGATGGCGCCTATCCAAGCCTTTCCCCCCAAGACCAGTTTACAAGCAGTTTGAACACTTGCACTATATGTCTTGAAAGTGCTATTCAGATTACTAAAAAAATGTAGCTAAAGAATCTCCTACCTTTTCAATTACCTAAGGAAATACACTTATAAGAGCAGTCTTCAAATAGTTATGAAAAAACGTACTGATCAAGCCCTTCAAGTATAAACACATTCCAGATATATTACATGAGAAAAAATATCTCTGCTTGATGTGTTAGTATTGCAAGGGATATAACAGAATAAGAGGCACAAACAGTATTTCCAGATAATTGCTACAATGATCCATAGGGAAAATGCATTTAAGGACCACAATTAAGTAAAGAAGTACACAGCCTTAATCTTAATAGATTTAACTGATTAGAAAATATTAGTTTGCCAACTTTACTTCTAGTTTTTAACTGGCCAAATCTTTTTATGGAATACTGGTTAAGAGTTTAGATCCTGATTTTCAAAAATGCAATTGCTTGTCCAATTGACACTCAAAATTACTCCGATTACATGCCACCTGGGTTTTGATGCACAACTAGCCACCTGTATGCAGCTGCTGTAATGCATCTGTGGCAATGCCAAGTAGACTAGGAGCATATTTTACAAAGATATCAACACAAAACTCTACAACAGACAGCAGCATCTGCTCAGGAATTAATACTCTGTATAGGATACTTTTTAGAGTACAGCATGCACTCCAGGTGTCTGTTTTGGCTTTTACCCAAGCTTTTTCTTGTTCTTCCAAGGAGTATGAAGCTTCACTAATAAGCATCCCAACTTTTCTATCTTGTCTGTTTGATGCATTTCTACCATCCTTCTGATAAACTAGTAGCTCTGTGACCCTTCTTTTTAGGTCCTTCCATCATTAGGATGAGCATCTGTTTTTCAAAATTCTGTAATATGATTACCACAGTATTTTAATACCTGTCATACCTTTAAAGAACGCAATAGCTATTCTCTCAGAGATTCAGGTGACAGTCAAGAGTTTTAAAAATCCATTTCTTGACTAGAGAAATAAAGAAAATAAAGACCTTCTGGAAAAATAAAGTGTGAAGCCCTCAAATTTTCAAAGGAGAGACCTCTGAGTAAGTACAAATGACACATAGAAGGGATGATTGTCTTCACACTTTCCAGGGTGGTTCTATGGAAACAAAAAGATTATATCACTGATTTTCAGAAGTGTTCTTCATTTCTGCAGGTGCAACTCTGCATATGTAAATATTGTGTATGTAATGGAGTGTGAAAACATCATTTAGTCATCTAAATACCTGATTAAATGGTGTCACAATTATTTATGAGTGCAAAGTTGAACCTGCAGGAATGAAGACCCAGTAAGCCTAATGGTGATGAATGTACAGGTTTGAACTGTGGAAGATGGGGGTTTTGTTTGTTTCTTAAAAAACAGTCAAGAATTAAATCTCCATTAATCTATGGAGGAGTATTTCAGTTGAATGTAGGTTTAATGCTGGCAGCTGATTTCAAAAAAATTAATAGTGAATTATTGACTCACTACATCTAAACAAGGTACAGTGGCACTCTTTCAGGAGGAATACAGCTCTTGCTTAATAGAGAAGTTATTTGTAGTTTGTCAGACAGAAAGCTGGGTTATTCTATCCCAGGTACACCTACTACTTTCCTCATAATTTCCTCACTAACTAAAATGCTGCCTAATTCAAAACTCCAGACATCATGAGCCAAATGAGGAGCAGCCCTAGTAAGGGCTGAAGCCCGCAAACACACTCACATATCCTGTAGCCTGGCAATGGCTCCAAAGGGACTTGAAAAATACAGGCAAGACCTAGAATAAGTGACTGTAATGCTCAGTTTCTCTAGGTGCCTTCTGTACCACAAAAGTAGAGTGGTTGGAAAGGATAATTACAATGTGTGTGTACAGGGGCCACGTAAACAGTATTTTATATATACTAGTACTATGTATGTTCTAGCTGGCATTCCTGCTGTGATCAGTCTATGTTTAATGTAATGTGCCAGGGAAATCCAAAAAATTTACACCAGATGAGGATCTGGATCAGTTTCTTTTATATTCATCATGTATGAAGCCAACAGGAATTGTGATGGAGGACTCAGTAAGGATTGCAGGGTTTGATTTAATATGTTTAAATTTCTCCTCTACTGTAGGTTTTGTTTTCCAGAGCTCATCAAGTATCATTTCTATTATACCTCCAAATATTTAATTTTTGCTACTGTTTATAAACTGTACCTTCACGATGCTGCCTTTGAATGCTTTGTTTTTCACCCTGTCCTAAGCTTGAGCCCTGTATACCAATAATCCAATCCCCTACAGAAAATCAATCCACAAGGCTTTTTCCACCCACACAGAGCTGAAAGAGAATTATATGGATTTTAGACTAGTAAGAAAACAAGGAAAGTAACAGATTTACACAAAAGGTTACAGCAAAACAAATACTGCAATAAAAGAATTAAAATAAAAAAGAGTACCAAATGCAGCTTCTCTTCAAAACTGCATTAAATGACAAATACATAACTAAAATGTCCCTCGCCTGCACTAACAGATGTCAGGCAAACCAATATTATTACCAAGTTTGTAAAGAAACGCCATTCCTTTAATTAATTTTAATCTTCTTAAAAGGATTACCAATTAACAAAAGTATATGGCTCAAACCGACTCCATTTAATCCTTTTAAAACCCACATTTTTAACATGCTCAAAATATTTTCAATGATACTATTCCTGTTGCTTTTAAGCCACAGAAAGGTTTTGTACCAGTCAAGCATTGTTAATTAGATGACGCATGTTCCCTAGCGCAGCTTTGAAGACATTAATTTCCCTTCATCCTGAACTTTAGCTACCTTCAAGTTTCACCAGCAGTTTCTAAATCAAGCCAACCATCAAATAAAATCACTTTTATTTAAGTAGCCTTTAGCCCAGTTGTTCCTTCTTAGCTGCTTCACCCATCATGTAGTTCAGAGTTACTCTTTCATCATAGTACAAAACGCTTTTTTAAAATGGGGGGGGGGTTTAAATCCTGCAAAAAAGAGAAGGTTACTCACCCCATATAGTAACTAACATTCTTCAAGATGTGTCCCCCTAAGGGTGCTCCACTTGTAGGTGCGGCAGTGCCTCCTGCGCCTGGGATTGGAAATCGTCATCAGCAGTGCTCTTTGGACTGCACATGCACACCTCCCCCCCCCATGCTGTGCGCGACATACATATACATATCGCGCTGTGTGGTCCAACCTCCCCCGGTTCCTTCTCTGCTGCAGAGCGTATGTTTGTTGGGTTCCAAAGCAGAGGGAAGGAGGGTTGGAACTTGAACTATATGTCTTGAAAGTGCTATTCAGATTACTAAAAAAATATAGCTAAAGAATCTCCTACCTTTTGTTACAAGGAGGAGGGAGAAAAATTGTTCTTCGTAACCTCTGAGGATAGGACAAGAAGCAATGGGCTTAAATTGCAACAAGAGAAGACATTAGGAAAAACTTCCTAACTGTCAAGGTGGTTAACCACTGGAATAAATTGCCTAGGGAGATAGTGGAATCTCCATCACTGGAGATTTTTAAGTGCAGGTTAGACAAACACCTGTCAGGGATGGTATAGATAATACTTAGTCCTGCCATGAGTGCAGGGGACTAGACTAGATGACCTCTCGAGGTCCCTTCCAGTCCTATGATTCTATGATTGTTGGGCTGTGTCCACCACAGTAGTGAGTCCTTCACTTGCACTAGCATGGATAGTTTCTTGAGGCTGTGTTGATGAGGAAAATATACAGTACGGAGCCATGCCTGAAGACAATCGCATGAGTAGTTTTGCATGCCTGACCACAAAGGTGGTTGCTGCTTTGTGCCCCTAGAAACTGGAGACAGATTCTGGCAGAGATCTGGGGGCTTACCTGTGTGTTGGATACAACGTGTTATAGCCGAGAATCTGTGAGGTGGTAGGAAGGCTCTGAATTGTATGTCAACCAACTGTGCACCGATGAATCCAGATGTTGTACTGGCATTAAAGTGGACTTTTCTAGGTTCACAAGGAGACCTAGCTTCGTTATATGGATGGCTCAGAGAGTGTCAGTTTCGGATGGGGCCTTGAGGAGACAGTCATCCAAGTATGGAAAAATGATGACTCCTTGTTTCCTGAGTTAGGCAGTGACTACCTTGAAGAACACCTGTGGCACTGTGGACAGTCCAAAGGACAGTACTTTGTACTGGTAGTGGTCATTGCCCACAACAAATCAGAGAAATCATCTCTGGGCAGGATGTCTTGTAATATGAAAGTATGCATCTTGGAGGTTGAGGGCCGAGAACCAGTCCCCCTGTTCCAGTGCTGGGATAATAGTGGAGAGGGTAACCATCTTAAAATATTGCAGTTTGACTCATTTGTTTAGATTGTTATGGTCCAGGATAAGTTGTCAGCTGCCAGATTTCTTCTGGATCAGGAAATAGTGGGAGTAGAAACCCTGCCCCATGTGCTGGGAAGGGACCAGTTCTATGGCTCCCAGTTGCAGAAGATGATTGATTTCTCCCTGTAGAATGGAATCGTGAGAGGGGTCCCTGAAGAGGGATGGGGAAGGAGGATGGCAGGGCGGTAGACACAGGAAGGGGATGAAGTACCCTTCCTTCATTATCTCGAGGACCTACTTGTCTGAGTGATGAGTCTCCAAGATGGGAAAAACAGAGCTGTAATATGCAGGTGACCTCTAGGCTAAACACAGAGTTCCAGAAAGGTGGTATTGGGGGAATGCCATTCCCCCTTTTTAGCTAGTGAGCAGAGGAAAAACTCCCCTTCTTCCTGGCTTAGGGGAGTGTTCCACCTACAACTCCACATCCTCACTAGGTGGTACAGTGAGAGCTCCCCCCTAGTTTCAATCTACTTTAGCCACTGGCTGAATGAGACCTTTACTCTGAACTCAATCAAACTTTGGGGTGTTTGAAATTGGGATCTGAGTTTTGTGACTTGAGCCTGTCTGGTTTCTACAAAAAAAGAAACTAGTGAGGAATCTGTAGGTCACAGTAAGCGCTTTCTTAGTCTATGTAGGAGATAAAAAGCTGGGAAAAAACAAATGTAAAACAATTATGCAAAGTCATTCTCAATAGTTCATGCACGTGAAACCTTCTAAAGGGATGAGACAGAGGGTTATACCCTCAAACATTATTCTGCCATACAGATGAAGATCCTGGCATTAGAAGAGTGGAAATAGATTGCAGTTGACGAGGGGGAAAAATCCGTTTTAGATGTGTTCTTCAGCTGACACTTGGCAAATGACATCAGTCAGATGTGAAGTAACAAATGCTGCTAAGAGACCAAAGAACACACACGAGGACAAAATAAATAGGGTCAAACAAGTAGAATAAAGCATTAAGACTTTGGAGAAACAGCAAATCTCTCCTAAACAGTGTCAACCTTGATAAAAAAGGAAGAAAGGAAATTCAAATAAAAATGCAGACTGGGCCAAATCCTGTAGTTTTAATGTATGTCATATCCAGGAAAGATTCCTACTGGCATCAATGGGAGTTTTGGCTGCATAGAGAATTCACTATCTGACCCCATCCCACAAAAATATTTTTATTTTAAGAAAATAACAAAGTCAAAGAAAAAACAAACTGTACTAAGAAACACTTTCTATTCTATTGCTTACACTGGCATGATATCATTACTCTTACTAGAAAATGAGTGCTGCAGGGTGTTTCCTCTTCTCCCTTCCCGAGGCAGAGAGCAGTTGTGACTGTTTGGACCCCCTCCTGGGGTGCCACCTGATGTGCTGGGGTCTCACTGAGCCCGCTCTTTCCACCATCCTGGGTTTCCTCACCCTATTCTTGCTGTAATAGGCTCTCAAGCCTTCTCCAGCACACACACAGGTAAGGCCCAACCCAGCTGCAGACACAGACTGAAATCAGCTCTGTGTGGGAGGACTTAGCTAGTGGAATGGCCAGCACTCACGTGCACATCTCCTTTGGGTATAAACCCAAAATAATATTGTCTTGCACTGTATAGAAAGATCTGCACAGCAAAAGTTCATAAAAATCACCCTCTCCCTCAATGTGGAGACAGATAGGCACAGCTTCCCCCCTTCCCCTGCCCCCGATATGAATAGCAAAAAATGGGTTTTGAAATAAACAGGAAATAAGATTATTAACTACAAAGGGTAAATTTTAAGTGACTATAAGGAATAGCAAACACAACAAAGCAGATTACTGAGCAAATAAAACAAAACACACAAACTAAGATTAATACACTCAAGGTTACAAAATGTAATTTCTCACCCTAAATGTTGTTTCAGGCAGGTTGCAGAGTTTCTGTAGCTTAGAGTTCCAGTTATTTCTCTTTACAGACTGGACCCCTGTCTAAGCCTGGACTCAGCCACTACCTTTCCCTTCAGGTGTTTTTAGCAATCTTCCTTCTTGGATGGGGAGGCAATGGAGAAGAGTCCCGATTGCCTTCCTTTCCAGACTTAAATAGAATTTACATATGGCGGGAATCTTTTGTTTCCCATTCTGACCCACCCAGCCCCTCTTAATGGAAAAACACTGAAAGCCCAAGATGGGGGTCTAGTACCAGATAACACAGATCACCTGACTGTAGTGTCAAAGCAGCAACCCCGGGAGCTTCTCAGGAAGGCAGGAAATAAGACTTGGAAAATACTAATTGTTCTTCCTAATGGACTGGTCAGAAAGCCTGTGGCAGAGCCAGGTATTGAATATAGAATCATAGACGTGGAAGGGACCTTAAGAGGTCTTCTAGCCCAATCCCCTGCACTCAAGGCTGAACTAAGTATTATCTAGACCATCCCTGACAGGTGTTTGTATAATCTGCTCTTAAAAATTTCTAATGACTGAGATTCCACAACCTCCCTAAGCAATTTATTCCAGTGCTTAACACCCTGACAGTTGAAAGTTTTTCCTAATGTCCAACCAAAACTGCTCTGGCTGCAATTTAAGCCCATTGCTTCTTGTCCTAGGTTAAAGAGGATATAGATTTCTCAGTTCCAGTCCTAGTCCCTTAACCATAAGATCACCATGACACTGAATTGGATCCAGTATTTAATGGAGATCCAATATTGTGACTAAAGCACTGGGGTAGCAAGAGTGCTGCCACATTCTAGGCCAGTTGGATTTCCTGCCCTTCCCCCCAAGGCTCGCATTCTTGTTCAATGGTAGAGAGCAATATAGAAACCAAACTTAGAGATCATGAGAGCACAGACTACTGTTGCTAGGTCCATTCCTATTTGGACAGAGCTCATTTTATTAAAATTAATATGGAATATGTATCTTGTAACAACCCCTCCCCGAAGAACTAATGGCTGAACAATATACTCCTGAGAGAATTCTGCGCCAAAAATAAAAATTTTGCATGCTATATTTTGAAATTCTGCAAATTTTATTTGTAATAAATAAATGTGGAGGCTCCAGCATGACAGTGGGGAACACAGGCTACTGGCTGAATGGAGGTGGGAGATCACCCTGCAGCCCCACCCCACCCCCCAGGACATGGACTCAGCAGTGAGGCTGCACCTGACACTGACACAGTGCAAAGGCTGGGCCTGCACTAGAAACACGCTGAGGCCCTGCCCCTCCCCGCCAGGCACACCATGTGCAGGCAGGCTCAACCTGGCAGGATCCAAGTTTGGAGGGGCTTAGCATGGAGGGATCCAGGTGCAGGTCAGAGGGTTGAATACTGCGTACAGATGTGGCCTTCTCATCTAAAAAAAAATATACTGGCATTAAAAAAGGTTCAGAAAAGGGCAACTAAAATGATTAGGGGTTTGGAACGGGTCCCACATGAGGAGAGATTAAAGAGGCTAGGGCTTTTCAGCTTGGAAAAGAGGAGACTAAGGGGGGGATACGATAGAGGTATATAAAATCATGAGTGGTGTGGAGAAAGTGAATAAGGAAAAGTTATTTACGTGTTCCCATAATAGAAGAACTAGGGGCCACCAAATGAAATTAATGGGTAGCAGGATTAAAACAAATAAAAGGAAGTTCTTCTTCACACAGTGCACAGTCAACCTGTGGAACTCCTTGCCCGAGGAGGTTGTGAAGGCTAGGACTATAACAGGATTTAAAAGAGAACTGGATATATTTATGGAGGCCAAGTCCATTAATGGCTATTAGCCAGGATGGGTAAGGAATGGTGTCCCTAGCCTCTGTTTGTCAGAGGGTGGAGATGGATGGCAGGAGAGAGATCACTGATCATTACCTGTTAGGTTCACTCCCCCTGGGGCACCTGACATTGACCACTGTCGGTAGACAGGATACTGGGCTGGATGCAAAGTCATTCTCAATAGTTCAGGCACAAGTCCATGGGGCCGGATGCGTTGCATCCGAAAGTGCTAAAGGAGTTGGCGGATGTGATTGCAGAGCCATTGGCCATTATCTTTGAAAACTCATGGCGATCGGGGGAAGTCCCGGACGACTGGAAAAAGGCTAATGTAGTGCCCATCTTTAAAAAAGGGAAGAAGGAGGATCCTGGGAACTACAGGCCAGTTAGCCTCACCTCAGTCCCTGGAAAAATCATGGAGCATGTCCTCAAGGAATCAATTCTGAAGCACTTAGAGGAGAGGAAAGTGATCAGGAACAGTCAGCATGGATTCACCCTCAGCAAGTCATGCTTGACCAATCTAATTGCCTTCTATGATGAGATAACTGGCTCTGTGGATGAAGGGAAAGCAGTGGACGTGTTGTTCCTTGACTTTAGCAAAGCTTTTGACATGGTCTCCCACAGTATTCTTGCCAGCAAGTTAAAGACGTATGGGCTGGATGAATGGACTATAAGGTGGATAGAAAGCTGGCTAGATTGCCGGACTCAACAGGTAGTGATCAACAGCTCGATGTCTAGTTGGCAGCCAGTATCAAGTGGAGTGCCCCAAGGGTCGGTCCTGGGGCCGGTTTTGTTCAATATCTTCATAAATGATCTGGAGGATAGTGTAGATTGCACCCTCAGCAAGTTTGCAGATGACACTAAACTGGGAGGAGAGGTAGATATGCTGGAGGGTAGGGATAGGATACAGATGGACCTAAACAAATTGGAGGATTAGGCCAAAAGAAACCTGATGAGGTTCAACAAGGACAACTGCAGAGTCCTGCACTTAGGACGGAAGAATCCAATGCACCGCTACAGACTAGAGACCGAATGGCTAGGCAGCAGTTCTGCAGAAAAGGACCTAGGGGTTACAGTGGACGAGAAGCTGGATGAGTCAACAGTGTGCCCTTGTTGCCAAGAAGGCCAATGGCATTTTGGGATGTATAAGGAGGGGCATAGCCAGCAGATCGAGGGACGTGATCGTTCCCCTCTATTCGACATTGGTGAGGCCTCTTCTGGAGTACTGTGTCCAGTTTTGGGCCCCACACTACAAGAAAGATGTGGAAAAATTGGAAAGAGTCCAGCGAAGGGCAACAAAAATGATTAGGGGACTGGAACATGTGACTTATGAGGAGAGGCTGAGGGAACTGAGATTGTTTAGTCTGCAGAAGAGAAGAATGAGGGGGGATTTGATAGCTGCTTTCAACTGCCTGAAAGGGGGTTCCAAAGAGGATGGCTCTAGACTGTTCTCAGTGGTAGCAGATGAAAGAACAAAGAGTAATGGTCTCAAGTTGCAGTGGGGGAGATTTAGGTTGGGTATTAGGAAAAACTTTTTCACTAGGAGGGTGGTGAAATACTGGAATGCGTTACCTAGGGAGGTGGTGGAATCTCCTTCCTCAGAAGTTTTTAAGGTCAGGCTTGACAAAGCCCTGGCTGGGATGATTTAGTTGGTGTTGGTCCTGCTTTGAGCAGGGGGTTGGACTAGATGACCTCCTGAGGTCCCTTCCAACCCTGATATTCTATGATTCTATGGACCTTTGGTCTGACCCAGCATGGACATTCTTATGTTCAGGGGTTGTGGGATTGCCATCCTTACTTCTGCGCTGCCTTCAGTGCTGGGATCTGAAGGCAGCAGCCCCAGAGCTTCCTGCAGCTGCAGAAGGCTCCTGGAGGTGGAGATGGGTTTGATCTAGCCAGGGAGTGACCCAGCCAGGGAGCATCTAGCTGCTAGTCCTGGCCAGGCTGGGGAGGGACAGGACTTGCTCTTCCCCGAATGGCTGCTCTTGGGAGCAGATCAGACCCACCTCCAGATACCTCCCCTGGCTGCAGGGCACTCCCAGCAGCACGGGGGAAGGGGAGAGATCAGATCCACCTCTACCCATAAGAATCTCCTGTAGTGGAGGTAGGTACCCAGAGGCGGGTCTGATCTCCCCTGAGCGCGGCCGTACAGGGGAAGAGCAAATCCTGTCCCTCCTCAGCCTGGAGGGGACGAACAGCTGGAGCCAGGGGGCACAGTAGGAGCCCACAGCTGAGCCCCCCACTCTCTTCCTGCCTTCACCTCCAGTAGTTAGATTTCATGGGGGAGGTCTGATTTCACAGCATGTGACACGTTTTTCACGGCCGCTAATTTAGTAGGGTCCTATCTATAAATCCTGCCATAGTCATACACAAGAGGTATAACGTACTACTACCCCCAGTACAGGCAGCCATTTCCACAGGAGAGGCTTTCTTCTATTTGCCTGTCAATTCTGATAGCCTGATGCCAGGACAATTTCTACACCATGGGAACCTGCCACTGGTAGTTGACCCAAGACTTATTCCAAACTTAATAGTTCAAACAGAGTGTAATTTCCTCAGTTCTCATTCCTCCCCAGAGGATAATTCTTCCCCTTTCCTCTTGTTTCAGGAGCTGAAAGCTGTCTGTTCATTTGTTATGATTTCCCAGGAGATCAGCAGTGATAGGGATTACACCATCATGACTGCAGCTCTCTCCATATGTTTTCCTAGTAACCACGGCACTCAGATTTTGTTTGAATTTTCTCTAATGACCCCTATCAAGGATGCTCAGAGAAAACGTAATTATATAAAAGTCTCTGCAGAGTTTGAATTAAAAATCTCATAACTGTTTTCAATGACTTAAAATGAGAAGTGTGACTACAACAAAAAACAGGAATAGCAAAACTGGCTTTTTCTTCTTTATCTGCGTGGAGACTTCACCCTGCTCCTCATTTTATTCTTAGCTATTGGTCAATGCATTTTGATCTTTTAATTTAAGCAAAGACAATTTAGGCTGAATTCATCCCTAATGTAACTCCACTGACAGAGAGGAGTCAGCTCTTTGTCTTTAAGAATTCTAGCCCATGTGTTTTATTAAATTAGAAGCAATGTACGTTTCTATTAAAGGAATGAGCAATAAACTCAGAATGAATGTCACAAATGAAAAAAATGTGAAAGTATTTAAGTAAAAGAAAAAGATCAGAGATTTCAAATGTTCTCTCCTTTACTTAGCTGGTGGCTGCACTGTCCACCACAAGCCAAATAAGATGCTGATTTAATCTGGGGCACTGTGGTCACTGGCTCTTGGTTTTCATGGTCTCTGAACCCTTTTTAAACTTGTTTTCCATCTGTTACAATTTAACATAAATTGCACAGATGGCGATAACTATAGAAGCTGTAATCACTGGGAGAGGCAGGGCATGAAAACTCTTCCATACCAGGATGATAAAACTTCATACGCAATACAGAGATTTTCTTGTGATCAGCAGCTAATCAAAAGGTTGGTTTGTTTTTTAAAATGTAAATGCAAACCTTCTCCCATTGAAATCAGAAGCAAACTCCTTTTGATTTTAAAATAACCAGGCTTGAAAAGCCAATCCAGTCTGAATCAAAAAGCTTAGGAAAGAACCACAAAGCAAGGTTTGTGATGAGAGGCTGGAATAATTTCCTTATTAGGACTTCAGCTTTCTTAGCCCCAGTATAAAATTACAAGGGGCCAAACCCCAAAGTCATGGGATTTACTCACCAAAGTAGGATAAATAGGATTTGGCCCAAGAAGAAACTCATTTGATAGGGCGGCATATCACTACAGGACCAGCTAAAGGAATGGATGTCTTTAGAATAGATAACAAAACCGGTTATAAAGACACTGAGGATGAACAAAGTCAACAGATAATGGATGAATACTTAAAGCTCCATCACCCATTTCTGCACCCATGACCCTACCATAGAAAAAGAACAATGAATTCTAAGTATTCTCTGCTCAAGGAAACTTTTCAGACTTTTGAGGGGTCTAAAGCTGGGAGCTTTATTCCTGTATAGTGTTAAGGCCATGGAGACCACCAGACTGATTTCAGGTATGCACTTTGGGCATATCTACACTACAGCCTTAAGTCAACCTATGTTAGGTCAACTTACAGCCACTGTAGTAATTACTGCAGTGGCTGATGTCTGCACTACCCTCCTTCTGTCGGTGGTGCGTGTCCTCACCAGGAGTGCTTCCACTAACTTAAGCGGGTCAGTGTGGGGTGCTGAGAGCCATGGCTCTCAGCTCTGAGCAGCTCCCCACTGAGAACCCAGCTGCTCCCCCGGCCCTCTGCTCCCAGCTCCAAGACAGCCAACAGCCAACGTAAGCAACACTGATGTAAGCAAGTAAGTGCAGTAACCACACCGATATAAGCCCTACACCTCTCATGGAGGTTTAGCAGGGCACTTACATCAGCGGTAGCAAGGCAGTAGTGTGTACATTGACCTAGTTAGGTCAACATAAGGCAGCTAATGTCGACCTAACTGTGCAGTATAGACCAGGCCTTAGATACTGGGGATTTAAAGAACAGAACTCAAGTGTTTAGTATAGTCAGGAAAGTAACAAATACTTTCCTCATGGATTGTATTTTCTAAATGGACAACCAACCTACTTCTCAATTACTGAGGGACAATCTCCGCTCATTGATATATTTTGCTTTCCACATTCAAATCTCTGTACAACTTTTCATGAGTGATGTACCCAAGTATTCGGATTCTGATATCTAAACTGTATGGTTAAATCTATTCACCCAAATGTGGGTTATTGCTGATTATGTACTCTAAGTATCATGTTTCAGAGTGGTAGCTGTGTTAGTCTGTATCAGCAAAAAGAACGAGGAGTACTTGTGGCACCATAGAGACTAACAAATTTATTTGAGCATAACCTTTCGTGGGCTAAAACCCACTTCATCGGTTAATTGATCACTCTCATTATAGTGTGTATGGCAACACCCATTTTTTCATGTTCTCTCTGTGTGTATATATTAGATATATACAATCTTCCTACTGTATTTCCCACTGCATGATGAAGTGGGTTTTAGCCCGCAAAAGCTTATGCTCAAATAAATTTGTTAGTCTCTAAGGTGCCACAAGTACTCCTCGTTCTAAGTATCATATGACTTTTAAAAAACTAACTTTGCATTTGTGGATAATCTAAGCACTACACTCAGATGTACAGACACTCTTTCCCCAACCCATGTATTACATAATTTTTTAAACATTAGCTTTAATAAAATTTTTAAATCTGTTCCTGGGTGCTGCAGTCCACTTCAATGTCAACGGTGACTGAAGAGGGTTTTGCCTGACATAATTTTAAGGGGTTTTTTTTTTTAGCCATTTGATTCATAGATATTAAGGTCACAAGGGACCATTATGATCATCTAGTCTGACCTCCTGCACAATGAAGGCTACAGAATCTCACCCTGCAATAAACCTCTCACCTATGTCTGAGCTATTGAAATCCTCAAATTATGGTTTAAAGACTTCAAAAAGCAGAAAATCCTCCAACAGGTGACCCGTGCACCATGCTACAGAGGAAGGCAAAAAACCCCCAGGGCCTCTGCCTATCTGCCCTGGAGGAAAATTCCTTCCCAACCCGAAATATGGCGATCAGCTGAACCCTGAGCATATGGGCAAGATTCACCAGCCAGATACCCAGGAAAGAATTCTCTGTAATAACTCCGATCCCACGCCATCTAACATCCCATCAGAGGCTCTTGGGTCTATTTACCATGAATATTTAAAGATCAATTAATTGCCAAAATCATATTATCCCATCATACCATCTCCTCCATAAACTTATCGAATTTAATCTTAAAGCCAGATAGGTCTTTTGCCCCCACTGCTTCCCTTGGAAGGCTATTCCAAAACTTCACTCCTCTGATGGTTAGAAACCTTCGTCCAATTTCAAGTCTAAACTTCCCGATGGCCAGTTTATATCCATTTGTTCTTGTGTCCACATTGGTACTGATCTTAAATAATTCCTCTCCCTCTCCGGTATTTATCCCTCTGGTATATTTATAGAGAGCAATCATATCTCCCCTCAACCTACTTTTGGTTAAGCTAAACAAGCCAAGCTCCTTGAGTCTCCTTTCATAAGACAGGTTTTCCCATTCCTCGGATCATCCTAGTAGCCCTTCTCTGTACCTGTTCCAGTTTGAATTCATCCTTCTTAAACATGGGAGACCAGAACTGCACACAGTATTCCAGGTGAGGACTCTCCAGGTACTAACACCTCCTTATCTCTACTGGAAATACCTCGCCTGATGCATCCCAAGACCACATTAGCTTTTTTCACGGCCATATCACATTGGCAGCTCATAGTCATCCTGTGATCAACCAATACTCCAAGGTCCTTCTCCTCCTCTGTTACTTCTAATTGATGCGTCCCCAGCTTACAACTAAAATTCTTGTTATTAATCCCTAAATGCATGACCTTACACTTCTCACTATTAAATTTCATCCTATTACTATTATTCCAGTTTACAAGGTCATCCAGAACCTCCTGTATGATATCCCAGTCTTTCTCTAAATTGGCAATACCTCCTAGCTTTGTATTATCCGCAAACTTTATTAGCACACTCCCACTTTTTGTGCCAAGGTCAGTAATAAAAAGATTAAATAAGATTGGTCCCAAAACCGATCCCTGAGGAACTCCACTGGTAACCTCCCTCCAGCCTGACAGTTCACCTTTCACTATGACCTGCTTTTAACTAATTCCTTACCCACCTTTCAATTTTCATATTGATCCTCATCTTTTCCAATTTAACTAATAATTCCCCATGTGGCACGGTATCAAATGCCTTACTGAAACCTAGGTAAATTAGATCCACTGCGTTTCCTTTGTCTAAAGAATCTCTTACTTTCTCAAAGAAGGAGATCAGGTTGGTTTGGCACGATCTACCTTTTGTAAAACCATGTTGTATTTTGTCCCATTTACCATTCACCTCAATGTCCTTAACTACTTTCTCCTTCAAAATGTTTTCCAAGACCTTGCATACGACAGATGTCAAACTAACAGGCCTGTAGTTATCTGGATCACGTTTTACCCCTTTTTTAAAAATGGGAACTATGTTAGCAATTCTCTAGTCATACGGTACCACCTCTGAGTTTACAGATTCATTAAAAATTCTTGCTAATGGACTTGCAATTTCATGTGCCAATTCCTTTAATATTCTTGAAGATTATCTGGACCCCTCGATTTAGTCCCATTATGCTGTTCGAGTTTCGCTTCTACCTCAGATATGGTAATATCTACCTCCATATCCTCATTCCCACTTGTCATGCTACCATTATCTCTAAGATCCTCTTTAGCCTTATTAAAGGCTGAGGCAAAGTATTTGTTTAGATACTGGGCCATGCCTAGATTATCCTTAACCTCCACTCCATCCTCAGTGTTTAGCGGTCCCACTTCTTCTTTCTTTGTTTTCTTCTTATTTATATGGCCATAGAACCTTTTACTATTGGTTTTAATTCCCTTTGCAAGGTCCAACTTTACTTGACTTTTAGCCTGTCTCACTTTATCCCTACATGTTCTGACCTCAAAAAGGTAGCTTTCCTTGCTGATCCCTCCCATCTTCCACTCCCTGTATGCTTTCTGCTTTTTCTTAATCACCTCTCTGAGATGCTTGCTCATCCAGCTTGGTCTACAACTCTTATGAATTTTTTCCCCTTTCTTAGGATGCAGGCTTCCGATAGCTTCTGCAGCTTTGACTTAAAGTAATCCCAGGCCTCCCCTGCTTTAGATCCATAAGTTCTTCAGTCCAATCCACTTCCCTAACTAATTTCCTTAATATTTGAAAGTCAGCCCTTTTGAAATCAAAAACCCTAGTTGCAGATTTATTTTTGTTAATCCTTCCATTCAGTTTGAACTGAACTAGCTCATGATCACTTGAACCAAGGTTGTCCCTACAACCATTTCTTCTATGAGGTCTTCACTACTCACCAAAAGCAAATCTAAAATGGCATCCCCTCTAGTCAGTTCAGCAACTACTTGATGAAGGAATCCATCAGCTATCACATCTAGGAAAATCTGAGCCCTATTATTATTACTAGCACTCGTCCTCCAGTCTATATCTGGGAAGTTAAAGTCTCCCATGATCACGCAGTTTCCATTAGTATTTACTTCACTAAAAACATTAAAGACGGCTCTATCCATACCCAAATTAGATCCCAGCAGTCTATAGCACACCCCAAACACTATCACAGGGGAGGCTCTAGTAGTTTTCTTGATGTGTCTCAATTTTATATGGTGTAACCCCAAGACCTGTAAATGGACAATACTTTGTATATATGGAAGTATATGTTTTCAACTGGATAGTGGACCAAACAGGAATATGAAAGCCAGGCACTTTCTTCTGGAAAATGAACGCCAGGAATGTTTTAGCAGATGGATCTCCTGTAATATTGTTGGAAGGCACCAGGTGATGCTACTACAGATAGGATTACAAGAAGTCAGTTCTTTAAGAAATGTTTATTTTCAGCTGCAATGCAGTTCTTTTTGCAAGCTGAGTGTATCACCAGCAAAGTCTGCTCTGCCAGAATCCCTTGCTAACAGGTGCAGCTGCTGCCTACAAGTTATATAAGCTAACAAATTACATGGTACCAAGTTGTTACATAACCTGTTGTAAAAAGAAAAGGAGTACTAGTGGCACCTTAGAGACTAACCAATTTATTTGAGCATAAGCTTTCGTGAGCTACAGCTCACGAATACAGATTAACACGGCTGCTACTCTAGAACCTGTTGTAAAACTGTTCAGTAGCCTGGAAAAACCAAAAACACCATCCTGTACAGGCCTGTATCTTGTCTTTGGAAAATCCTGCATGCACTGACTAAATAGCGTGGCCAAATGGAGGCTGAAAGTGAGAAATTATCTTTCCCCTCATTATCAGTCATCTCTCAAGCAAGACTCCCATTGAAATCAAATGAGTCCGAGATCATGTTTGGGCCCATTCTATACAATTTTGCTGCTGTATTTCATCTTAGTTTTAGCTGTCCTTTAGAGTACATGTTTATGTTCTCTTCAGAATTCCATACAACTCAAGCAGACTTCTAAGGTTTTGTCTTCTCAGGAAGACAGCCATGCCTACTAAAAGAGCTAGGAGAAAATAAGATCCTCAAATCCCTGCACCCTTCTGATTGTCCTTTGATTTTATCTTCCAATTTCTATTATATCAGAGATCAGAACCGTACAGAGTAATCTAAAGGGATCTATGCCAATCCTCCATGAAAATGCACTGATTTATATCCAATACCTCTGTATATAGATTTCAGAACCATATAGAGGGAAATTTACTGCTTTTGAACTTAGTGGCAATGAGTGGTTTTAGCAATTTATCAACTATTTTCTCCATGGTCAGCTTCCATATAATGTTTTGTAAGGACATCATTTCTTTTGTGTTGTGTCTACTGATCTGTTTAGAATTACTTTAAAAACCTGTATTAAAAATAAATTAAGAGAAGGCAGTGAACCATGTGTCATTAATCTTGTTCTGCTGTTTCATGTCCACCCTGATAAGCATCCAGGGAGGTGGAGGGGTGGGCGGCTGGGATATCAAGGTTTCATATCTATTCATGGCATAAAGAACACACTGCTATGGGTTAGAAGTCATCATTAAATACAAGCTGAAAAGAGCACAATGTCTACCCTGATAGCAACTGCTTCTGACATAGCTGACCAGAGAATTCTGAGAATGGAAGTTCTTGAGGGGAAACCCTAGGAGTACTTTTCCTTGCACTTTGGGTCTTGGGGGGCTGTGATTTCAACAACTGCTGAAGAAGAAACTGAGAACTCACTCAGACCCTGGCAGGCAAGGGGGAAATGGTTTTTTAAAAAAAAAAAACTACATTTTAATCTCTTTTCATTTATTTCAGGTTTTTTTAAACGAATCCACCTTTAAGAGTTCATTAACTCCAGCTGCTTATTCTCCTGCCCCATGCCTCCGTCTTAAATCATAATCATATCCATCGCAGGCAGTTATTGCTATCAAACAATTATAACTTCAGGTTGGAGATTAATGCCTGGCCAACACTAGACAATTACATCAGCATAACTATGTCGCTCAGTGTGAAAAATCCACATCCAACAGGTATAGTTAAGCCAACCTAAGCCCCCATGTAGACAGCGCTAGGTTGATGGAAGAATTCTTCCTTTGAGCTAGCTATCTCCCCTCGAGGAAGTGAATTACCTATGTTGACGGGAGAATCCCTCCTGTTGGTGTAGGTAGTGTCTGCAGCTGTGCCACTGTAGTGTTTTAAGTGTAGGCAAGCCCTAAGAGGCAGTACTGATGTATCCTGAGAAAACAAGGAATTCAGAGAGCAATCTGTGGGAATTTAAGAATATCGGGCCGGATCCTGCAGTCCATGCTCAGCCAAAACCCAACTGTGCTTCATTTTTCATCCTGTATCTGACAATTCCTTTCATCCCTGTTTGTGTGTTAACTGGGAATCATTCCCTTTGGTATGGTGACTGGAATGAGGGCTATTGGATTTGCCCTTGTGCCTGTGCTTATCTTGGTCTATTCAAGATGGTTGATCTTTATTTTAATGCTTTGCATTTTATATTTTAACTCCTACTTATTGCTCAATGGGCACCTTATACATGTATAAAAATGAAGTAAAAAACTAAAGTCAGTTTACTTGCCCAAGTAAAGTCTCCTGGATTAAGTCCATTTAGACAATAGTTTTGGTGAATATTTTAAACTCTGTGGATTGATCAAGCAATTGGGAACATAGTAATTGCTATACTGGTTCAGACCAGTGCTCCAAAAAGGGAAGCCACTAATCACAAAACTGGTTTGCTTCAAGCTTCTTCCCAGGACCACTTCCTATGAAACCAGTCTGCTCTTCACAATATTAATTCCCAGGCCCCTCACAAGCTGTTACCAGCTCCATCTCCCCTGGGAATCTAGCCCCCAATTCCTTTAGAGTGTCCCCAGTCTACCACTGTCTTCTCCCATCACATTCTATTGACATACTGATGAAATGCACTGCATAAGAACAAGGTATTGTTATCCTACCCTACAGAGGGCAGGAAACTTAGGGCTTATCTGCACTTGGAATGCTACAGCACCACAACTGCCGTGCTGCAGCTGTGGCACTGTAGCACTTCAGTGTAGACTCTACCAAGGCTGAAGGGAGGGGTTCTAGCAGAAATCATCCACCTCCCTCAGACGAAGTAGCTAGGTTGGTGGAAGAATTCTTCCTTTGTTCTAACACTGTCTATACAGACAGTTAGGTCAGCTTAACTACTTCACTCAGGTGTGTGGATTTTGCACATGCCTGAGTGATGTAGCTGAGTTGACCTAACTTTTTAGTGTAGACAAAGCCTTACAGCATTCTCCTTTCCCCTCCCTTCCCTCTGATCCTTCACAGGAGACCTTACTCACTCTCAGTCATTTGCTACCTACACTACAAGTCCAATGAACTGCAAAGCAAAGCCAGGCATAGGTGGCAGCACGGCCTGAGCGCCCTTTAAAAGGACTAGCCCACCCTGGGACATCAGAGCAGCTTGATTTCTTTTAGTTTTCCATTTTAAAGTCACACTATGCACAGAACTAAATTTCATAGTACATTATAGCACACTGTGTTCATATATACATTATTTACCCTCATTTGTACTCTTCATCTTTTTGCTTATGCAGCACATGATAATCAGAGCCAAGTATATGCAATGATAGCAGTGCATGGGTTCAGAATCCTCTCAGTACTTAATTCCTGTCCCTTGGGCCGGTGGGGGGAAAAACACGATAGAGATGACTATCTTCAATCACCCAGGGAAGAGGCTATTTCTACTGCATTTCTTTACTTGCCAAACCATGTAACCACTCTTATTCATCTGAAGTAAAGTACTATACTAAAAGCCTTCTGACCGACAGGAACGTTACTACTGGAGATCACAGAAACCAATACAAAGGTAAATAGGAACATGCATGGACTGCTTTAGTAAAGGGCGATGAAACACTTCGCACAGACATTATGGGGACTTAATTTGATTAAAACTTCAACAGTACTCACTATATTAGAGCATTTAATTAATTTACTGGAAGATTAGCTTCAACAATGCCATTTGATAGAAACTTAACCTGAGAGTCAGAATGTCTGAAATGAGCAAGAGAGCCAATGTATATGTTGAACAACGAGTTAACTCATATTTAATGAAGAGTAATGGAAATAATCCTACAAAAAATCCTGATAAAGCCACTGAAAGTTAGGGACATTGAAAAAAATAGCAATACATGAAACCTTTTTGCAATACTCCTGTGTTTTTATTTATTTACTATTAAAATGTCTACTCTCTGTCATACTATACAACTTGAAATTGAGAACTACTTACCTATCAACTGGAAACGGAGACAATGATTTATCTCACAGGAGTGTTGGGCTGAATTCATTAGAACTTTGAAATCATCTGATAAAAGGCAAAGAAGTAGTATTGTCATTGATAACTGCTCTCATTTCCACCAGAGATTACACTATTGCTGTGCCTCAGAATTGAGAATAGCTTAATATTTGATTAAAAATACATTTTGATCCCATAGGAGAAAGAACTAAGGTTACTGACAGTCTGTTCTTCTCTAACTTCTGTTTTTTTGCATTTGTGCATAATTGCCAGTGTACTGTTTCTACACTAGTTAAACTTAATTAAAAATGCACCTAAAATAATAGCTACATTCTATGTGAAGAAGTGTGTAGAGAATTAAAGAAATGCTCCTGTTATCACAAATCTACCTAAAATTATTCTGTGCTTCTATTTCCCCTCCAATAAAACGGGGTTATTCTAACTTACCCATTCTGTGCTTGCGAGTTAAAGGTTAGTGCATGCTTGTCTGCTTTATGTTTTTGAAGTGCTATTCTTAGTTTACTCTTGCAGCATGGAGGATCACACAGCAACATGGTGCAGGGGAGAGCAACACTCTCTTTCTGCTTATCACAGAGCCTAAAGGGGAGCATGCAATTCTTGGGATAAATACATAGAGAAGAAATGGGAAATAGGATGCTTGTCAAACACTTTCTGCTGGTTTGAGGAGAAAGCTATGGCTCCAGCCCACACACTCTTTGGTAGCCAGTACAGTCCTTGTTGTTCTCCAGTGCCAGGAGTCAGGCTGTAGTTGTGCCTGGTCCCTATGCAGGAGGGCAAGTGGAGAAGCTCACAGGACCAAGCCCCATATATTTTTTAAAATGCTTTTAGAAGTACTATACACAGGGTGTACTGCATTTGTATACACTAATTTATTTTATCTTCCATGCCCAAACCATCATATTAAAATTTCAAAGAGAAAAAATTATATCTATTTCAGTAATTTACAAATTAAGAACCATGCTTTAAAAACGTTTGACAACAACTAGTCAGACATGCTTACATATTAGTTCAGGCATCTTTAAGCTTTTGTTTAGGAGTTAAAATACATTCTGGGGAAATAACTCACACCTTTCTTGGTGAAATTCCTGTGCACACAATATGTAAGTATAGATGAGGAGGAATCTTACAGCGAACAAAAATACAAACTATCATGTCAAAAACCCTGAACTACAAAGTTTTGAAATCCTTGTATTAGATGAACTAATGCTTGTCTCCAGTCTCTCTGCCTACTTTCTCATCACAGAATTTACATAATCCAGTTTCGAACTACATTACACAGATAGAAAATGAGTACTTGTGGCACCTTAGAGACTAACAAATTTATTTGAGCATAAGCTTTCGTGAGCTACAGCTCACTTCATCGGATGCTCACGAAAGCTTATGCTCAAATAAATTTGTTAGTCTCTTAAGGTGCCACAAGTACTCCTTTTCTTTTTGCGAATACAGACTAACACGGCTGCTACTCTGAAACCTGTCATTATACAGATAATGCCCCTGGAGATGATTTACAGAGTATTTTGCAGTTCTCGTACGCAACCTCCTATATAGTTCTCAGAATTCCCGTTATTAACTAGGCATTTCAGGCACTTTGTGAAAGACAGAAGACTTTACATCTTCTTATCTAGGGCACCAGAACCATAGATGTTGATGATCCAGAGATATGAATGGTTTAAAAGACAAACGGCCCAATCCCGAAAGGTGCCAAACTCCTCCTCTGTGATACTGAGAGTGCTCAACTCCTACTGACTTAAAACAGCTGAATTAGGGCTTTAAGGTGCTTAACACCTTGCAGAATCAAGTCCTAGAACACATGAAGGAATTTTATATGAATGCATACAAATGCAGAGGTGCCAGGTAGGTCATCATGCTCAGTGCTCCTTCAATATAGTGGGTGTGTCAACAGCCAGTCCAGCACAAAATGAAGCGTTCCTGAACTTTTTCTTCAACTGTCATCAAAGTTGGGACTTGGCCTTTTATAAAATATATTGTGGTTTCCACATCAGTTCATTTGGTTCTTAAGGCAAGTTTGAAAAATAAAAATAAAGCCCATGCCTTATAAAAGGTGTTATTCCTGCAAGCTAAAATCCTTTATTCAGCAACAGAACACACAAAGCACGAGGTGGGGCAATATAAGCTTTCCCACAGCACATCATCAATGTACTCCTACTCTGACTCCTAGGGGTTGGAGGGTACTCAGTCTCAAAGACCATTCATTTAATAGCCTCTTTGCTGAGAATACCAACAAGGATTCCAGTTGGTGCTAGTTCTGTAGGAGGTTTGTGAGGTTGACATTTGTCCACTTGCAGTAACCTCATTTCAATTACTATAAAAATATTTAATTTCACACAGGCTACCAACAGCTATCAGATTGTAAAAGACTCGTCTCTAGTGACTGGGATGAATTTGAACCATGGCTCTAATGGGTAAAAAGCTTTTCAGCCATCCTGCTTGGCCACATTCTTTCCTCAACTATATTTTCTAATTTTAAGTTTCAGAACCATTTAGACTACTGCCCATGTTAGAGCCCTCTTGAAATAGCATTGCCAAGACAACTTACCTTGTTCTAAAAGGCATCAATGATTTAATTTCTCAAAACTTGCTAAAGCATCACTTGTTGTATAGCAACTTTTTTGGAGTACATATAAAAAGTATTACAACAGTGTTTGGGCCAGATTGTCAGGTCCATTGGAGTTATTCTCAGTGCACTTACGGATGGGGCACCATAGGTACTTATCTCCCACTTTCCCTCCCCTGGATTCTATGGGCAGCCAGAGGCTAGTTCTCAGTGCTCCTCTAAACTGCATCAGTAGTCAGCAGCTCAAGATCAGAAAGTGGCATGCCTCACACTCATTCCTTCTCTCACCTCCAATGTACCCCACCACATGGTTTATGCTGTGAGGCAAGAGCAAGTGGCACAGAATACTATGCTGGCTGTACATCACCGGAGGATTCTCATGTTCCCTCTGCACCAATACAGTGGCCAAAGGGGATGAGGAAGAGGCCAAGATATGTCCCTTTATGTTGCAAGACTGCAACTATAAACAGCCCTATCTATATATCTTTACTAGAGGCATTATGTACATTACTAAATATAACCTGCACTATAGCATATTATTCTTATAAAACAGAAAGTAAGGTAGAGAGAACTATAGTCATATACACTTCGACAGAGCAAAATGTATTTAGCACTGTCCAGAGTCTTCTGCACAATAGAGGAAGTGGTTGAGGAAAAGCTAAGTGAAGAACAGCTAGATTTCAACTATCATGCTGACCAGAGTTTTCACTCTACAGGCTTGTCCACACAGTGTTTTAGTTCATACCAGAGGGATGAAAATTTTAGTCTGAACTCATGTTGTACATTAGCTAGTCCATGGGGACCATCCTGGTGCACACTAAAAGTTCCCTAGTGCACATTAATGTAGGCCCATTTCAAGCAATACTACATTCATGTATGCTAGGGAACTCTTAGTGTGCGCCAGCAGGGCCCACAGCGACCAGTTTGTGCTGATTAAAATTTATACCCTGCTGGTGTGGACTAAGGCACTGTGTAGATAAGACCAAAAATAATCAGAGAGTATTGAATGGCAAAATACCACTCAGCACAAACTTTGTAGATTTTAAGAAAGCATTTCACAACCTCCATTGCAATTTACTCTGGAGAATTGTTATGTATGCCAGCAACAATAATTAATATAATCAAAGCTTTACATCAATGTGCAATATAAACAGTTAAACTAAACCCAGACTTCAGAAAATGGTCTGACATAGACAATAGTGTCAAACAAGGTTGCACTCTCTCACCTTTCCTGCTTCGCAATGCCATTGACTTCTTTATGAGAAAGCATAGAAGGATACAACACAGGCATCGTACAGCTTAACAACAGCGCACTAGAAGATTTAAATGTTGCTGATAACATAACTCTTCTAAGTTACAGTTCAACTAGCATGGAAGCAGAAACTGAAAGACTGTTTGGTGTTGCAAAGAAGGCAAGGTAAATAATTAGTTATGAAAAAAAAAAATCTAATGAGAACCCCAGCAACTCCCAATTCAAACATTACATTAGAAGACAAAGAAGGACAAGAAGTGAGTTAATTCATATACCTTGGCATTAACATACAAGCCAATAGGGATACTTAAAAGGGAAAAAAAGTCACAAATTGGCAAGGCAGCAACTGCATTTACCAGTTTAAATGAGATTTGGTCATCAAAAAGCTACATCTTGAAAACCACACTATGAATCTTCAATTCAAATGTCATTTCCAACTTAATATGTGGATGTGAAAGCTGGAAATCCACCAAAGGTATAAATGGACTTCTAAATGTCTTTGAAAGGAAATATCTCAGGAAAATACTACGTATTAAATGGAATGAATTTAAAACAGATGTAGAGATTCAGAGAATTCAACAACCCCCTTTCTTCAAAAAGTTATCCAGAAAAGAAAAAGGAAGTATCTGAGGCATGTGTTAATACTGAAGCCAGTACAGCTGCATAGCAGGTGTTCTGCTAGGTAGCTGGAGAAATACACAAAAGGGGCCAACTGAAAGACTCCCTCTATCAAAAAGCACTTAGAGAGGGGAAATTTATGGGACTTAACAACAGAGCACCTGCAAAGAACAGTCCAGAATGGACGGGGATTACTGAGCCTTGTTCTTCCCTGAGCAATGACTGATGGTGTGGGAAACACTCAGATTCACAAAGACGGAGACTGAACTCTGTCAAAGCTAAGGAAATTATACAAAACCTAACTGCAATACAGTTGCACAATTTTCTCAGGTGCCCACCTCCAGCAGATCACTGCTACGAATCCAAGGGAATGGTCCAAGAAGAATTTCTCTTGTCAATTAACTAAGTTTGGTCCTTATTCATTACACAACCCTACTGACTAAACCTGGGCCAAATTTTCATAGCTATGCGCAAAGCAGCACTTGCAACCATCCCACAAAACCTGACATTTCGGGGGTGGGGGAGCAGGAGGAGGGAACTAGGTAAGTGCATGTAGAACTGTCCACTGAACATGCAATTATCCTGCTTGTACTTAAAAAAGGCATGGGTCTTGTAGGGCGGCAATAAATTCATGTGCATTTTGCCAATTTGAAAACGTGCTTCCTCTTCCCCCATGTGACAATACACCATCATCAATTATATTTAAAGGGACATGCTTGTTTTCATAATGCACATTGTTGTCTTGTTTATTTTAACAACAAATGGAAGGTATTTCAAAGAATCTAATGACTATTCACAAGGGCAATTTTCATTAACAATTCTACTTTTCCAATGTAACTCAGATTCTTCTATTTAAAAATCCCCTTTATTTTTTTCAGTGATCAAAGGTCAAACTTCTCACATTCTGGATGTAACAACCTACATTACAGCTGTAAATATAGCCTAATAATTCTTCTGAAGTCTGACTGAACTTTGATAAACTGACTTCTCTAACAGCTGTACTCCAAATAAAACAAAACAAAAGAAAACTAAGTAAAAGATGCTGACCTTGTACACCCTACATTACGCCCTCCAAAACAAAAGTGGAAAAAAGTGAAGGTAGACATGGTTTCTGATCTTCACTAATTTAAATCAGAAAGCAGTGGGAATAATAACAAGACAGGACATATTAAGTGACAACTTTTATGACATTTCTTTGAGGATTAAATTTAGTAGGCTGCACAAAGAAAGATCCCCACTGCTGGCCTAAGAAGTCTCATGTCATGTACATGGAGTTATTACCCAAATAGCAAGATCCTCCCTATGTAGTGGAAAGAACTGTACAGAGCAAAAGTTTCAAACAGTCCATCAACAACTTCCATCAAGCCAATACAGAATAATCATGATATCCCCATATACAGTACCTGGCATCAAAGCAACTCTTAAAGAGCCTACTTTGCACATGCACAGCCCAAGGCGGAAGTTGGCTGACACATCAGTTTGTTAAAGTGCAGAGTAATTAGAACACCTTGGATCATAAAAGGTACACCCTGTTGTATCTGAGGAAATACACAACTATGATTGACTGTAGCAGCAGACTCATTAGTCTTAATAAGAAGTCTCCTCATGATGGTGGTAGCTGGGTACGTTGTAATTACTGTCAGCTGATGCTATGCCTTTGCTCTTCTATGGTCCACTGACCTTGAGTTGATGTCTACGTGAAATGAACTTGCTATTCTTCCAGATTGGCATCCATGAAAACCATTAATGATGGACTGAAATTATTTGGGGATCAGGGAGAGGAATTACTTTTGGGTGATTGAAAAGCTACATCTCAAAAGAATGACTCAATTCAGTATTCAATCACGTAGTTATAGAACAAGTTGTGTTTTTAAAAGAGAAGGGAGCAAAATTGGAGAGATCATGTGGAGTTGTTTAAATGGAAGAAAAAGGAAAACAGAGTTAAGCACACATTTCTGTGCTCAATGAGATCTTATAAACACTTCTTGTACTTTTTTAAAGAAACATTTCTGTCAATCGAATATAAATCTTGCCCTTATAAGTAGCTTACTCAGGCTGCCAGAGGGCACTATCTATAATCAGAAAGCTGGAAGATTGCTAGGTAGTACAAGGCAACAAAAAAAGCTATGTACAGGAAAGAAAACACTATGTACAGCATCCAAAACTTTAGCACAGTTGTAGGGAAAAAACTTTTTTTTAGGGGTTACACGACACTGTCAATGAGGTGGGAGAAATTGAGGCTGAAGCATGACAGCTACAAATGTGAAGATACGAAGTTTAAAAACCCTGTTTTAAAAAGGTAAAAATGTCCTTTGGCCACACTGCTGAGGTAAGAAGTCATAGGAGAAATAAAGTGATGTGGGCATAAAAGAGCTCTTGTACAGAAAGAAATTCACTTCAATGCAAGGCTTAAGTATTGTGTTGTGCCTTGCATGGTTCTGCTACCCTGAGGTGAAATCTATTTAGAGCATCCCCAAAACAAACAATCCACCTGTTCTATTGGAGACCCTTTCCCACCCCACATTTGGAAAGCTAAATGGGCCCAGACTCCACGGTTAATTAATTTCAAGTTTCTTTAGAATAGTATTCTTTTATAGGAGAAAGCCTAACAAACCAAAGGGCTAGGCCAGGGATTGGGCCGACTGCATTATGTTTCTGGGAGGAATCAAAAGTAACTTCTGGCAAGCAGGTGATTCTGGGTATATTACCTGTAAGTCTGACAGGTGCTGTAGACAAGTCTAGATGGAGACAATCCTCTACCATGATTTTCTTTAGCTAATTAGGAATATTTAGTTACTGTTTGTCCAACAGTTCAAACATATAAAGTGCTACAGAAGTGCCAAGTAGCATTTTCTGCCCTAAATTGCTCAAGAGAGAAAGCATGACTTACTGTTTAAACAAAAAGAGAAAATATCTGAGGTACCATATCATGTGATCTTATCTTCCTAAATAAAGAAATACAACATTAACCAAGATAATTTCTCCTTTGCCCCACCCATAACTGAATCAATGTTAATAAAATTGTCTTTTTCCAAACAAAGCACCTAATTTAGGTGAATAATGAAGGGCATTAGCATGATTTTTTTTTTTATTATTACAGTGCTCGTGTATAGATCATTTCATTTCCTCTTAGTGCTAATGTGGAAATTGGAGGCTGCTGCTTCTTGAGAGCCCTGTACAATCAATATTCTTCTTCGGAGTTTAGTATCAGATTCAAGGGGCACTGCCAAGGCTTGTAGGCCAAAAATTAGATCTGCCAGTTTTGTATTGCAAGCGTGTATATGTATGTTGCAGTGTCCATGTTTACCTTGTCTGCTCTGTTCTTGTGAAGAAACAGGGTATTTTGATTCACAAGAACTCTGCTTGTTAGGCTGCAACAGGACTTTATTAACATTAAGTGAATTAGGCAGGAGTAAGAAAACAACACATAATTTTGTTTTATTATTCCTGTAAATTTGAATAGACTGTCTGCTCACAAGAATAAAGCTGACAGGCTGAGCCTATAAATCTTTAGTATTAATTGTAATTGTTTAGAGTTTTTTTTAAACTTTCAAAAGAAAGTTGGAGTCATTTTGTCTCGGGGAATGAGAATTACCTGAATACTTAAGAAAATTGCACTCCCATAAACGGATCACAGCCTGTACATTACGCAAACATTTTTTCTAAGAATAGCAGGCAAGATCCAAGCAGATAAATTATAGCACATTTTGACTAATACTGTTCTTGTTAACATTACTAAATGTCAATGTATGCATATTAATCTACTTTGATCCCTGAGAAGTTCTGGCTATAGTTTCAAGCCAATATTTTAAAATCTGGGTGTGATGCTGCCAGATGCCAGCTCTTGCCAAAGCTGCAGGCATTAGCTGAGAACTGATAAATTCATAGCTGGAGATTAGACCAGTTCACCTGTATGTTAGTTTTGTTCAAAACAGATATTAGTCTTATAAGAATGTATTTAGCATCTATGAAATGCCTGTAAATTGCTGCATGCATTTATCTCACTTGTGATGTCGGTATTCCATGCTATAAGAAAATATGTAAGTTTTGCTTTATAATTTTGAGAATGTTTGCTCTGAACTTGTGAATCCAACCATGGGAATCGTCCCTCCCCCCGCAATCCATAAGGACTATCAAAATCAGGTGGGTCATCAAGGAACATCACAATAAAAAGGATTGGTTAATGGCCCTATCATATCTTGGAAATGCTATGTGCAAGGAAGCTCATCCTATGGACTTGGAAGCTGAATGAAGGAACCAAAACAGTCACAGGAAAATTTTCCATCTCTTCGCTGTTTGAACTCTCACAGGGCCAGAGCCACCAAACTGAAGCCAGAAAACCCCAGGGGCTGCCTCCTAGGTCCACCCTGAGACACACTTTGGGCATGTTTATACTACAAAATTAAGTTGACCTATGTTAAGTCGACTTAAAGCCACCACAATAATTACTGTGGTTTTTCACGTCCATACTATTCTCCTTCTGTCAGTGGTGTGCATCCTCAACAGGAACACTTCCACCGACTTCAGAGGGGCAGTGTGGGGGGATCCAGACATGGAGCTCCCTGCCGGGAGCCCCAGAAACAACTGGGTTCCTGGCAGGGAGCCCGGAGTAGGGAGCTGAGAACCCAGGCAGTAGCCAGGCTCACAGCTGGACCCCCCCCCCCACGGTGACAGCCCCAGCTATGAGCTGGGGTCACAGCAGGGAACCTACCAGCCTTATTTGTCAACTTCACAGCTCCGCAGAGGAGCTGTGAAATTGAGAAAAATAACAGCCGTCAGCCAAAGTAAGTAATGCATTGCCCAAACAACACTGACACAAGCCCTATGCCTTTTGTGGAAGTGGAGTTAGATGTCTGTGTAGTAGGGCACAAGGCTGTAGTGTAGACACTGACATAATTAGTTCAGTGTGAGCTACCTTACATCAACCTAACTCTGCAGTGTAGACCAGACCTTTGAACTGAATAGTTAAAAAAAATCTTTAGATAGTTTATTACAGGATTGGCTACTGTCTTTGGTGTAAGATCTAGGGTACCAATTGATCTGGGGGAAGTGACTGGTCTCCTGGGACTGGAAGCAACTTGCACATGGTGTAACTTTCAGTGTAAGCGACCATTTCTCTGAACAGCTGATCGTGGTGGGCAGGAGGCACTTGGAGGGGGTGGGGAGCTGATCGAGCAGGCCCACCAGCAGATGGGAGGCACTGGGGGGAAGGAGGAGCAGCTGATCGGGAGGCTGCTGCTGGGTGCTGAAGTAGGGCTCCTAGAGCTACTTTTTTTAAAAAAAGTGATAGTGATTTTAGATGTCCATCCTGACATCTTAAAGAGACCTGATTTTTAAAGAGATGTATTCAGCATCTATGAAATGCCTGTAAATTGCTGCATGCATTTATCTCACTTGTGATGTCGGTATTCCATGCTATAAGAAAATATGTAAGTTTTGCTTTATAATTTTGAGAATGTTTGCTCTGAACTTGGACTCTGGACTCTGAGAATCAGGCACCTTTAGGGCATCAAATTGGGCTCCGAAACAATTCTATATTCAAAAACCACTAGTCACTTTTGAAAATTTAGGCCCAATCCCATGGTTAGGCATCTAAATAGTAGTGGTTTTCCAAGGCACCAAATGCCTATAAAAAACACTCCAGTCATTGTGAGCTCCAGGGCTCAGATCCTCAAAGCTACTTAGGCACCAACATACCATTAAGGATCTAGGGCCAGGTGCTCAGCACCTCTGAAAATCTGCCACTTTTATTTAGGCAGATTTAGGAGCTTTACATTAGGCATCCAGATTTAAAGTTCTGGTTGGTTTTAGCACTAGAAGAGCCTGTTAACATTTGGAAGTGGATAAATAACATTTCTATTTGTAAGTGTCCCAAAATGTAAATCTTCTACCCTTTATCCCAGGAATCATTCAGCTCCTCACAACTAGTTACCAATCATACTTTTGTTTATTTTTTTAGGGTTACAAGTAGAACAGAAACTTCTCAGTATAATATATTTAAAAATTTGACTATGTAATCCTATCATCTCCTTTCATAGAGAGATGGGTATAGATATGCTGTGATGTCTCCTCAATGCTCCATTATAGGGCCCACGTTTGTGTGTTTATGTAGCGCTGTCAGTGGGATTTATTTTTCACTGTTTTACTTTGAGCTGCTACTGCTGTGTAGATCACACACAGGTTTATTTATCCATTCTATTGATTGGGTAAGCTGGACAAGCTTGTGAGATAAAGTCAGAGTTGTCTTAAGTTTCAAAATTATAAG
Source organism: Chelonia mydas (assembly GCF_015237465.2). Lineage (NCBI taxonomy): Eukaryota > Metazoa > Chordata > Testudines > Cheloniidae > Chelonia > Chelonia mydas. The sequence goes on along the minus strand of NC_051252.2, from coordinate 10,111,740 downwards.
CAAACATAAAGTTAAGACATCTCCCAATGACATCTTTATTGTTAGCACCAACGTTGTCTCCCTGTTAGCTCTGTAAGAAATCTGTGTGCGCTCTTCAGTCGGGAGTTGGGCTAGGTGACTCACGTACAGCATATTGCCAAACAACCCTATTTGCAGTTTAGGGATCAAATGGATTAAAACAGACATTTTTACATGTAGATGCCAAGATGTTAGATCATGCTTTTCTCATGCTGTTAAGACATGACTACACTCTCCTCTGACAGACAAGACTCTCCATATGATACATTAACCGTTTATCCCTGATGCAAGGGCCTTGGATGGTACCAAATTCTCTCAACATGTTTCTGCAGTTCTAAGCATTCTTTATCTGATGATATGGTTTTCAGATTCTTCTTACAATTAAGTTTATGCCTGCACTCTCCTACTTCATTTTAAATATCTGGCTGTTCCATAGGATCCCACTTATGACCTCTGTTTGGACTGTTCTGTGTGTTAAATAAGACTTTAAGATTTAGGGTTACATCACTTACCCCCTTTTCCTTCCCCAACCCCATATAGTGTGTCTGGTGCCAAGAGAACAAGAAATCCAATGCACCTAAGCCTATTTGGAAGCTAGGAAGATAGCCAAAATAGCATTATCCCACCATATCTATGCACCTGTGTATGTCTTACAATCATGGAAGAAGGTATCAGTTCATTAGTTGTGCTCAAAACCAGCGCACACTAAATCTAATATTTTACATCTGACTGTTTCTGTCCAAAAGCAAAACATTCTCCAGGGCTCACCAGCCCTTCGTATCATGCTCATGTACCTGACAATAAAAGGGCCTGTGCCATATGTGAAATCTTTAAAACTTGTCCTTTACTTAGCTGGAAAACTTTGAAAACTCAGGGTAAGTTATAAAACATTACCTTGGACTCTCTAGGATGTGTTGTTTTAGATCATTTTAAGCCATATAAGATGTTTGGCAAAATAAATAAATAAAATAAAAAATACTTTGAGTCAAGTCTTGGCTTGTTAACCACATTGTTGAAAGAGCAGTTTCATAAGGATTTTTTTGAAATGGATTTGCTGATCCACTTTTTTCTTTTTAAAGAGTGTTCTTACTCTGAGTTTTTTGTGGGTAACCTGTGGTCCAGGTCATTACCTACAAGGGTATTTTTAAAACATAGCACAGACAGAAGCTGGTAATGTATTTCAGAACAGGGAGCTTTTTACTGATGGTTGGCAATGAAATGCATTCATTTGACGTCCATTTTAACATCTCTAATAGTTCAAAAAAGTTTATTTTTAAAGTAACAACCTTGAAGCTCACAAACCCATATTGTTCAACAAAGCAACAAGAACAGATAATTCTAAACAGATTAAAAAAAGTAAACAAGCAACCCAAACCTCACACCTTATGCTATATATAGTGATACTTAAATCTGTAAAGACACTTTACATCTTTGTGTAGCTGTATTTTCCATGTTTTCTAAAGTCACATACATTTCCAGAAATTATGATAGTACATACCCAAGTGACAGAGCCACTTATGCAGGCTCCCCCATTACCAAACTCATTCCAAAAAACTGGGTGTGGTTTAGAAGGCTTTAAAGTCAAAAGTGCTTCTCCAGCACTTCATAGGCTTTCTGGGAAATCACCTCTTAATTTTATTTTCTCATGCTCCAATGGAAGCCTTGCAGACCCTTCATTTTGTGAAAGCTAGTAAAACTCAAATGTCAAAAAGCAAGGGAAGTTAATTAAGATGACTTATTTAGCCTTCAAGAGACCCTACTTCAGGGTGTTACACCATCTTACAATAGCAATGGCTTTCTGCACCCACAAAAGGAACAGCTTCCTCAAAACACAATGAAGGTTAAATCAGAAGAGCACGGCCAAAAATCTGGTGGTGTCCAGTTTGCAGCAGTCAACATTAATTTAAAATCGGATTAACTGGTGAGCAAAGCAAGCAATATCATGAAAGGACAGACATTTTAGTGCAGTGGTTTTCTATCTGTGGTCCATGTATCCCTAGGGGTCCGCAGACTATGTCTAAGATTTCCAAAGGAGTCCGCACTTCCATTCAAAATATTTTAGGGGCCCACAAATGAAAAAACGTTGAAAACCACTGGTTTAGAGGATCAAATTACACAAGGGGGCATCACTCAAAAACAGCAAGGAGAAATCAGGACAACTTACAACTCTGGTAACTAGCATAGTAAAATACAATGTTAAAAGGTTACCTGCAAATTATATCTTAATACACCAGATATGTGCCCTTTTTGCTTCTGTATCATGTAAAAAGAAAGCCTAAAAGGTTATTTGAGAAGAAAAATGGAGTGAAGAAGGGTCTGCTTGTTTTTATAACGTTTGTACTAGACTCCCAAAGGAGGGTAGGGCGAGGAGCATGATGACACAGGATCAGCATGGCTCACCCACCATAAGTGGAGTAAACATTGGAACCAGTAAAAAGGTAGCTGTAGCATGTGCCCCCACCAAGAAATTTTGGTTGTCAGCCAGAAACACTCCTGGGATTCCTGTGCTATGCAATCCCTCCACATCCCCCTCCAATGTGCCCACTTCTTGAATCAATCATCTGATCTAAAATATAAGATGCTCTCATACACAGAAGTCTTTAGAACTACTTATCTGTACAAAGATTCTGATTTAGGTGATGCTCATTGACAGTTAAAAGCATGGGTGGAAATGGTGCTTGCAGCATCTATTAAGAGCATACACTTATCTTTCATCAAAATAGTTCACAGACTAGGGGTCTTATCAAACTCACTGCTGCTCCTGATTCTCAGATAACAGCAAGTATCTATGGCTGGCCTAGAGACTGCAACCATTCTGGCCTAATATAGACACCTCAAAGGTCATGAGACTTTTTAGATAAATGCAGCATAGGACAGGGCAGCTGGACTGTGCACTGTGTGGGGTATAATGCTATAAGCCAGAGGTTGGGTCTTTCTGAGTTGCTGGGGGGTGCTCGATCACCAGCCTGTCCCCAGCCCCACCCCCACCCCACCTCTTCCCCCAAACTCCCACCCCGCCTCTTCCTGCCCCTGCCCCATCTCTTCCCGCCCCCTCCCAACTGTGCTCCACCCTCAATCCTCCCCTCCCCCATGCACGCCTCCTGCATGCCGCTGAATCACGGTGGGTGGGAGGCACTGGGAGGGAGGAGAAGTTGTTGACCAACCAGGCCCGCCAGTGGGTGGGAGGTGCTGGGGGGCGGGAGGGGGCTGACCGGGGTGGGGCTGCCGGTGGGTGCTAAGCACCCACTATTTTCTTCCATGGGTGCTCCAGCCCCGGAGCACCCATGGAGTCGGCACCTATGCAGTGAGCACGTAACACATTTTGCACTGACTTCTTATTTGCTTCTGGGTACAATTCATAGGTCTGGTGGGGACTCTAATGCTCTGAATGATCTGAAGCATGGCTATTTGACGGTCTGTCTGACTCTATACTTTTTCATAGCAGTTCAAACCATCACCGAGGCTCTCACTGTCAATCATATGGTTAAAAATTGCAGGACCAGCCTTAGGGCTTTCTAGTTTATGTCCTCATCACTCCTCTTGGGAGTTTCACGGCAGTTTGAGTTTAGAAAGTTTTGGAGCATGACACAGGATTATTTTATTTAGCCTCAGTCTGACGTTTTTTCAGTTTCCTCTTTAATTTCATTCCTGAGTAAACAGTTTCTCCCCTTCACCTAGCCACAGTGGGTGGCTTTATGCCATATGTTGTTTTTTAAGGTCATGATTCTACAATGGGAATCCTTCCTGAATAAGAGGCCAAAAAAAAAGAAGAGAGGCATTGTGTTTTAGTGGATAGGGTATGGAACTGTGATTCAGGTATCCTGGGTTTATGCCAGTTCTGCCCCTGACATTTCTGTGACTTAGGGCACCTCTCTGTGCCTCTGTATACCCTCCCACTCTTTGTCGCTCTTGTATAGATTGTATAGTCTCTCTCTAAATAGATTGTAAACTCTTTGGTACAGTAATCATCTCTTACTAGGTGTTAGTTCAGTGCCTAGCACAACGAGGCCCTGATCTTGATTGGTGCTTCTAGGCACTAGTGTAAATTAAATAATAATAAATTTGTAGGTTTTGACCCTAAAAGCCCAATCCAGCAAACAAAGAAGCATTGAATACCCTTAGTCATATGAGTAGTTTTATTGAAATTAGTGGTATTACTCATATGAATTAAGTTTATCCTCTATTTGCAGAATTGGTCCTTAATGTATAAAAAGCAGTTAGCTGCCATGGAATAAAGTAAAAAATATTATTATAATTTAATATGGAGAATAGTCTAAAAAAAACCCCAAATGTCCAGAAATCTTCAGAACCTATTTTACAGACTGGATTTTATTTTGAGAAGACAGTAGTCAACAGAGAATAGAAAATGAAAATAGTCTATTTTTATAAACCAAATGATCAAGGCATTGTCTTGAAAGAGTTAAAACAAATATACTGAGGGATTACAAAACCTGGTAGAAAGGAATTGACCTGGAATTTCTCCAAAACAATTAGTTTGACACTCTGTCTCTAAAAAAGTGTTATGGCTAAGCGTGCTGGCTTTATATTGTAGTGGCAACCAGCTAAAATACCACTAGAGTTTACTTCCATCTTAAATTCATGAATAGAAATTGGGACAGAGTGAAGGGGTGTGTTTGGGAGAAAAGTATCTCAAATTTTTTTTAAAAGATGCTACTTCTAACTCACGACTTATTCTTTATGCAGTTTTTAAATGAGGACACTTAATTTGTTTATATTTTGTACTAACATGATGTTCTATTAAAATATTGATTTGTGATAACCAAGACTGTGCTTTAAAGTATAAAAGAGTGATTAAAATGCAATTGCCTGTGCTGGACCAAAGAAAGCTGCCACAGACCCCAGGCGTATCCAGTAACAATGCAGAAAACTTCTGGTTTGTTCTCTTATACTCTGCAATTGAAGCAGTCTGTCTGTGTCAAAAATTTTGCTGAATTAAAGCTATCATAAGCTTTCAGCATGAAAAATTATGAAAGAAGCTTGAATTCTGAACCATAACAGTAAAAAATAAAGTTCCTTCTGCAAATTACAACTTGGCCCAAGCTAAATGTGCACCACAAATACGGAGCATGAAAACTAACTGCCAAGCATTAGATGCCTTAGTTCCCTAATCTATGGTTATTCCCCTCCAAAATAAGTGGTCCAACAGTTGATTTAGAAAGTTACAGCATCATCACAATCAACATTATAAGGAGTAATGGCTCTGTGCAGTATAAACCCTAAATTTTTAACGGATATGCTGAATTCAGAGCCTATTGCTATCCCACTGTTATGCAACTACCAGTAATGTAGAGTGGCTAGGTTTGTCAACTTTATTTTGCGCGTATTTAGACAGCTGACACAAACTCTCTTTTAAAGGGATTGCTGTTCAAATGGTGCATATCTGCTACAAAACATGATATATGGGTCCAGATTTACCAGACTTTTAGAAATCAACACACAAGGCTATTCTTTCACAACAGTTAATCTAGAGGAGCAGCAAGAAATTATTTTCAAAAAGTTGCCTTCTGAAGCTGGTTTACAGAATCTCGTAGGTGTCATTATGCCAGTAAAAGCTGAGATCTGACAGATCTGGACCATCTGAAAAGGCTAAAAAAGTGACACAGTACACAAAACTATATTATCTAAAATGGATCAAGAGAAGATCCAGAGATCTAGACCTAGCACTGGATAGGGGCCCAAATACTAGCTGACTGCTATTTGCTGATTGTTTGCTTCAGCAAGCTGGCACTTACTGGAAGATATCTCAAGAGGCTCTGTCCACTGCAAACCTACTAACCTTCAGTTCTCTAACAGTTCCTTCAAATGTGATAAGAACTCTATATTCCCAATCTCTAAATGTACACATATAGTAGTTAAACTAACCATTTTCCTTTCCAAGATCAAGTAACAAGCAATTATCTTATGATACTGGCTTGTGTATTGTCTTCGGATGGAACACCATCGCAGAATAAACTCCCCGCTCCTACTACAACTTGAAATTCTAACAGCTAAGCTTCTTTTAAAGAATGCCATAATACTTCACATCACAGGCAACCCACCCTGTGGAACTGTGGGGCTACATTCAGACTAGAGGTAAATGAGTAAATTCAGACCAGCTTAACCCAGGTCTGCATTTGGTCATTAGTTTAACTCCCGCAGTCACTTTTACTCTCCTAATATTTTTAGATATATTCATTCATCAAATAGTGGAAGATCTTAGCCCCCATCACTTCCTTACTGTCACCAGGACAGACTGTAAACATTAGTAATCCTCTTTCCTTTAGTCCCTAGGATAGTTGTCTCTCAGTAAATGAGGCCTAGGTGACCTCTCTACAACATCAGATTTCTTTCCACTACCTATCTAATCTCAGACCAGAACCTTTCATTCTTCACACATGCCCTAAGTGAGTTTAACAGAGGCTTGAGAATGTTGCATTTTAGCTACTGGAGCTGGAGGCAGTTCCCTTCCAGTGGATATTAATATTGTGAAGGTGTACAAAAAATTCAAATTGCAGTTCAAAGGAGCCATCCATAAGGTCACAATCTTGCCACCTTCATGCAAGCAAAGCTCCCACTGAAGCCAATGGGATCTTTGCCTACATAGCAGTGACCAAATAGGGTCCTAAAAGGCAGTAGTCTCAATGTTTATTTCCAGAAACAGTGTACAGTGTATTTTTTTTTTTTTGCTATTTTCATTCAGCTATGTCGGTACATTTTCTTCAAATGCTTTCCTGACTGCTTCAAAATAATAAAGAGCAGTTAGACCTATTGTGTAGCGTCCCACTTCACTTCCAGCAACCACGATCCTTTTCTGTTAAAACAAACTGATCATCTGCTTGGGTTACTACTAGCCTCAAGAATTACAAGGAAAGGCTGGATTCTTTTTAAACTAATCTCACCCCCCAGCTCTATTGTTTGACTTCTTTCCTTGCAAAATTCTACTAGCTCTTCCCTCTACCCATTTCGCTCCTTGTTGCTTCTAGACTTAGTCATCCCTGATTAAAAAAAAACATTTCTTGCTATTCTAAGACTAATTGCTTCCTTCATTCTGTGCCTAGTTTTTCTGTGTAGTTAGCACTCTTCCCTGAACTATGCTATAGACACTATTACATGTGTATGGAGAACATATTGGTGCGACATAATGACATGCTGAAAAAGCCTTTAATCACAAGTGGCATGAGTAAGTTATACAGGTCACCTCATCTGAGTGCTGATAAAATCTTCGTATCACCCCATACAATCATGTATTTTGTATATTCTATGTACACTGCAGAAATTAAAACAACTTTAGGAATTGTTTACTCTTAAATAATGGACTATTTGAAGGCAGATACAAGCGGTGTTCTAAAACAGACTTAAAATTTTCTATTCTAAAACATAAAATACCGGGTCAGAGTGACTTATCTTATCTCCTTCTTATGGCATAAAGCTCTTTTTTCTAGCCCAGAAGGACTGTAAAATATTAAAATCATGACTTTTTAAGCATAAAAAAATCCCTGTCGCTAGCCCACGTTTGAATCTTTTCTGTTCTTCACCCACAATAAATATTTCACATGGCCTGGCAATTTATCCTGTGGATGTCCTCTCCATATATTATATATACGCACCCATATAACCTAGACTATCCAAACTGTTACATCTTTTCAGTGTTTCCTATGACATTTGGACAGAGGCTTTACTTTATATGTATGAGTACACACTACATCTCCAGTCTCTCCGATCATTAACTCTTACTTACAGTTTCTGGAGAATTAAATATTCAAATATTGTTAATATTGCACCTCTGAACACTAAAATTAAGTTCAAATAAGACTCTCATTCCACATGCTGATGTAACATCCTTTTTGGCTATATTATTTGGCACAATGTCTACTTTGCTGTTAAGATATCAAATAGACTGTAACCCCTTCTACTAACAAAGGGGTCTTCCTATATTCTAATTTGTTGTCAATCAGTGTTTCTCAGTTTATTGTTTTGCAAGATAACAAGTGCAATATTGCTCTGGCTATAACTGACTGAGGCTGAGAGACTGGAGGTACTGAGGATGAGTCACTGCAGCTGCAGTTCTTTCATTTAACAAAAGCAAATGCTAAGCAGCAGACCTGGGAAGTGATTAGACAGAATGATTAATGACTTTCTGGCCTGGTTATTTTAATGTTTTCTATGCCCATCAACATAGCATTTGGGTGTATAACAAGTTGAAAACAAGCAACACATTAAATTACTCTTAATAGACAACACTAATACCTTTCCTCTCTTCTCCAGGAGGATGGGTGAGGGCTGGGCTGCTGGCATAGAGGTGGGAGCTATTTCTTCTCACTAAGATTGGGCATCGGTTCTTCTCATTTCCTGCTTTTCCTGAACCATGTGCTAAGGAAAAAGGAGAGTAACTGGCTTGCAGGAACTTTTGTCAGCAACAATACACTCCAGCTGCTGTCAGCAGCAGCCAGGATGTATAAATTCAGTTACTTGGCCCTTGAAGGCCTGAATATTGCCTATGGGAGACCTTAAAACACACTTTATATTTGATTTGATAAGGCCATTCCACTTTAATGAAGGATTTGAACCATGATAATTTCAAACAAACCATATGCAAGCCCATGGTTGCATACTCATCCTGAGCAGAACTTATTCCATTTTCAAAGCTGTTCCTAGTGGAATTTTTTTTCTGGAACCTGGAATTAAAGTGATGCTTGTTCTTCCATAACCGTGCCCAGAAAGCATTTGCAACGCCTTGCTATTTCAGAGCACTTTTGGAGTTTGAGGTTTAGGTGTTTCTGGATGAGCCAATGTCTCTCCTGGTAATATATAATGGCTGTTCTCACCAGGCCCTTTAATTGGAGGACAATAGGAACGGTCTTGCTGAATGAATGAACTTTAAGTTGCCTACGTTTTGGATACGTTCCTTGTGTATCCTGGTTTTTTTGTTCTTTCTAAAGCAGAGTAGTCCTACCACTACAGCAGAGAAGCTTCAGCTGAGAAAGGGACCTAATGGGCCTTCGTTGCCTAAACCAGAGGATTAAGGGCTGGATCCAAAACCCATTGAAGTCAATGAAAAGACTCTCATTGATGTTAATGAGATTTAGCTCATGCCCTGAATTCCGGAAAGGTTTATGGGAATATGTTATTTTCCTGTGCTCCTGTCACCCCTGCTCCATTATGTTCTTAAATTCCTCTTTGGGAGAATTACACCAGTGCCTCTGTCTCAGTTATGGCATATTCTCTAAAATCAGCAAGTTGGTCCTGACACAAAACTTGGCAGTTTCACTCCATTGTTATAGGCAGGAGCACAGAGGAACATGAGATATGCTGCTATTGTTGCTTGGTTGAGCTGGGTAGGAAGGAGAAACAGGTATAGGAAAGAAATTGCTTATTTTCCTGATCGTCTCGTATCTGATTGTCTCTTCACTATGGTTCAAGAGAATATATGTAAGATCATACAGTAAACAGGATTAAAAGTGGAACATTTACCTTACAATCACGGCAACAACCCAAAATACTAACATTTATTTCAGTTGCAATAAGGTAAATGCTGTTCTAACCTTGCCTAATTCATATTATCAAAACTTCATAATGCTGAAAAGATTTTCCCTTTCTTGTGTATTCAAGAAAGCAAAAAATTATCTGGCCTAAATGCGTCCTTTACAAATTGAGCAGACAAAGCACTGGAAAACATAGTCTAGGGAATAATCCTACACTGGTCAGGTGGGAATGGACTGAGACAGTTCACAGGTTGCTGTACGTGTACCACGGATGGTACACAAGCTGCAGTAGGGTGGTATGCAGGTATAAGCTAGTCTGCCACACAATTCATGTCTGCGTAGACCCTGCTGCAATGCTCTAAAAGTTCCCTAGTGCATCTTCATCTACTCCCATTTCAAAACAGATCAAAGCACACTGGAGAACATAGTGTGAGGCAGCAGGGTTCACAAGGACACTATCTTTCACTAGACTGCCATGCACTACATATACATCCCAGCTTGCTACAAACTAAGTGTTTGTATAGACTAGTCTGATGTGGCACTCCAGGTCTGAGAATCGCTGGACTAATATAACAGTATAGTGAACATTAACTTACCCACCTCCTCAAGGCCTGACTCCATGGATGCACCTTCTTTACTGGTCCAGTACTAGCAGGGGAAACTGCCATCAGGACTCCTGGAGCCATTCCTGACAGAAGTTTGGAAAGAGGAGAAAAGAGATGGGGAGTCAGTGTGGTCCCTATGTGCTGGAAGAAAACATAGTAAACTTTCCTGACCCTCTGTGTCAGAGTAGTCTATGCAGAGGATAATGAGGCCCAAAGGAAGTTTCTGCAGCTGGGAAAATATAAAGAAAACAAGCTGCCTACTTGAGTACACTAATCCTATAATTTCCTGCATCTCGGTTTATTTTCAGTACTATTTCTGGAAAAGCTTCCTTTGGTCCTGAAAGAAAAGAGAGGCAGGTGGGTATAAGGCAGTTTAGATAGCCTTACCAGGGGAGTACATAGCAACTTGACATATACATTTCAGGTCCTCTTTCTTCTAAATAATGAAGTTAAATTTAAAACAAACTACTTTTAACACCTAAAAAAGGCTGTAACATGCATGTTGAAACTTGCCAAATCTAAGGTTCAAACAGCTGAAATAAATGAGTTGTTCAGTACATTTCCATTGGTTTTGGTCAATATTAGGTGATTATGAAATTTAAAAAAGACCCTTTTCTTTAAAAATGCAAGCCTCTCCCGCCTCAATCCCTACTGTAACTTGATTTAATTTTTAATTAATTAGGGACCTTAAATTGTAACTACCAAGCACAGCCCCCCATTCTTTTCTTTTGCAGTCTAATGGGTAGAATGTGTACGTCTGGCAGGACTACTGGGTTCTATGCCTAATTTCAACTCTGCCTCGGTTTCCCCCACTGCAAAACAGTTACAGAACAATCCTCACTGTGCTTTAGAATGGCCTGGGAAGCACTGTATAAGTGTCAGTATTTAGCGATATTTATCGACAAACCAGTAAAATTCAGCCTGGAACAATTCTTGTTATAAATTTTAAATTCCAGCTAAGTTTGCAGAAACTTTCACAAACATTTTGATTAATACTGAAAATTGATTAAAGGTCTAGAAAACATGACCTATGAGGGAAGACTGAAAAAATTGGGTTTGTTTAGTGTGGAGAAGAGAAGACTGAGAGGTGACATAACAACCTTTTACGTACTTGAAAAATTTTATCACAAGGAGGAGGGAGAAAAATTGTTCTTCTTAACCTCTGAGGATAGGACAAGAAGCAATGGGCTTAAATTGCAGCAAGGGCAGTTTAGGTTGGACATTAGGAAAAACTTCCTAACTGTCAGGGTGGTTAAGCACTGGAATAAATTGCCTAAGGAGCTTGTGGAATCTCCATCACTGGGAATTTTTAAGAACAGTTTGGACAAACTCCTGGGTTACCCACTGGGTTGTCAGGGGTGGTCTAGATCAATGGTTCTTAACCTGGGTGCATGCACCCCCTAGGAATGAGAGATGCCCTTTCTGGGGATGCGAGACATGCCAGATTTTTTTAGAAGGTAAATCATCGAAAACACAAATTAAGCACAGACACGTAAGGACAGCTACTTTGTTTCATCAAACCTATGTATTTATGAACATTATACGTTTTTTAACGATTACTGTAATATACAAACAAAAATATATCTAGGTTTAAAGAACTGACCTACTTCAACGATTTTTGATAAAGGGCGCGAGCAGATATTTGCAGACCCAAAGGGGTGCAGGCTGCAGTAAAGGTTAAGAACCACTGGCCTAGAGAAGACTTAGTCCTGCCTTGAGCGCCGGGGACGGGACTAGGTGACCTCTCGAGGGCCCTTCCCGTTCTACGGTTCCATGAAGTATTACTAGCCCTCTGCAATCAGCTTCAAACCCGTGCCTTGTATTTTCAACATGGTTTTATTTGCCCTCTGAGCCTTGAGGGGTCACGTTTTTTCAGCTCTCCTGCGCAACACCGAGGACTACAACTTCCGTTCCCCCCCCCCCCCCCCCCCCAAGTAAAAGCTAAGACTCTATCGCACCACATAAGGAGCTGGGCGGGGCTTTTATACCACACACCTGCTGCCGCGAGCCGCCGGAGAGCTGACGAGGCACGGGAGGCGTCGAAGAAAGCCGGCTCTGGCGCTGCAGGTAGCTTGTTCTGTGGGTTTTGGGGCACCGGCGGGCGGTGTGAACGGAAGGGCTCCACCGCCCGGCAGCGGGGCGCCGTGGCCTGGGCAGTCCGGCTCTCGGCAACAGGCAGAGGTCGCACTGGCCTGTTCCCACTGGCTCGGGCTTGCCCTCGGGCACGAGGCTGCCTTCAACGGCCAATTTACCACACCAGCGGTTACCCGGGCACGCGGATCAGACTTCTTCCCGCCTCACAGACGGGCATGCTGGGAAACGTAGGCCTGGCCCCAGGGCCTCTCCCAGCGACCCTCCCCCCCCCCCCCCTTGTTCCGCCTACTCAGGCCGAACGTAGCAGCCTGGCCAATGGCTTCCTGAACGCAGCGTCCCCGAGTCAAAGGACTACAAGTCCCAGAGGCCAGCCGGAGCGGCCGCGGAGGCTGCTGGGAGATGTAGTTTCTCCCTCAGTCCTCAGCACGCGAGGCGGCTCCCTTTGGGCAAGCAGCACGGGGAAGGAAAGAAGGAAGGAGCTCGGTCGTTCCCGAATCAATCCGCGGGCCGCAGCTCCGGCGGCGGAGTCAAACCGTGAGCTCGGCTCTGGCGGCGGCAGCGCTGCCCGCGGAGAGAGGGGGGCCGGCCCCGGCGCGCGCCGATAGGCTGCGCGCTCCGAGGCTGGCTCCGCCCGCGGGTCTGTGTGGAGCTGTTCAGCGCCCAGGTGCTGAGTCTCCCGCTCGCTCAGGGAGGCTTCGGTTCTGCTGCTCTTTCCCCGGGACGCTGCCACGGGCTGCGATGGGACTAGTATCAAATCGCCTCCGCCGCCTCCTGCAGGCACAGTGAGTGACTCCAGCCGCCCCTCAGCCCCGGAGGGTTGGATGCGGCAGCCTCAGCGCCCCACTTGCTTGGGCGGGGGGGGGGGACACCCCAGGTAAATCCTCCGCCTCGCGGCTTTGTGGCTGAGAGGCTCAAGTCCGTACGGGGCATTTCGTGATGCCTTTGAGACAGAAGAGTGGATTCTCTGAGGGGAGCGCTTTGTAGTGCACCACTGGGAACAAAGCTGCACGCTCCATATGCTTTTAAGCAGTTGCATTATTTTAATTTACTGAAGGGGGGGAGGGAGGAAGAGATTTAATCAAAATATGAAAAAAACAGTGCCCTAGCTGCATCTTGCAAACCCTCTCATGTGTGCAGTGAAGTGGGTTTTGTAGGGCACCCATGTTTGCAAATTCGTGGTTAAGCAGCATACAAACTAAATGTAGCATTTGTGATCTAGCATTAGCTACAACCTAATGCTGTAGTAAAGGTTGCAAAATGGTTTCCTTGTGTACCCCCATTATCGGTAGTGATTGTATGATTTTTGCCCACTGCAGAAATTTCTAATTCGTTCCTGTCGTGGTTGCTAGCAACATCAAGTGGCTGAGACAGGCTGGTGAATGTAGTTCCTATGAATATGAATCAGAAAGGGGAGGGAGGAAGAAATCCCTCAAATATATTTAAGGCCAAATGTCAAGTTACCTATTTGGTGAATTCATTCTGCTGACATCCATTGTGCTTCTATGCCTGATGCTTCAGACTTCCTCTGATGGTGTTGGGTGGTGGAAAGGGAGTCGAATGTGAATATTGAACATGCATAATAAAGCATGGTGTGCCTTTAACTGTTTCTTTGTACAGTGGCATGTATCTTCAAAGGGGCAGTGGTTTATAAACTAAACAAATCATATGCTTTGTCCCAGACCAGTTGTAGTAGGTGTAGTAGATTGAGGATATCTCCTTATTCTTCAATTTGGGGATTATGGTTGCTTTACTATTTCACAGATGCTGAAATAAGAGGTTGGCACAGTGAAGTGCTTATTTCGGGTGTGGATAATGAGAATGAAGTTCAATCTAGGATTGTTCTTCCAGCAATACAAAAAGCATGCAAATGTTTTCTGTGTTGACTTAAGCAGGGGAAGATGCAAACTGAGAGGAATGCATTGCTTACTTTGAGAGAACCAAATGCAATTCAGTTAGCACACTGACATATGTTCTGTACTCTTCACATTCTTCTTCCAGGCTATAGTAAGAAGGGATTTGTGAGTAAAGTAGATTTTTTTTTTGTATTACTCTAATGTATTGTTCCAGAAACAAGTAATATAAACAGTTACTGGGAATAGTAATGCAGTTCCACTTATTTTAAAGTCAAATAGATGTGCCTAGTCTTAGTTTCTATCTTATTAAAGGCAGCATATTCCAAGTAAAGATTTTTGCTGTATTTCTTTTCATTATTGACTGAGAGTCAGCCATTTTTGATGCACTTGTGATTTTAATGTCCACATAAGTGTTACTGTAATATTTAAATTCTAGAAGAAAGGACTTTTGTTTAGTTTATCAGGGCACTTTGTCTAATGAGGCTTATGTGCATGAGCCTCCAAGTGCCTGAGATTTGTGTAATTCAGTTTGGCAGTAACTTAGTACAGCATGCAGGGTAAAACTAGTTGAAGTGGATTCCTTTTTTATCATGCAGAAAGACTAGTTAATCACAGTTCATAGTAAGTCCAATAGAGCCATTGCACGTTATAACATTTTTTTTAATGTTTTGCTTTCTTTTTAAGCCCATTGTACAAATGGCTTATAAAAGACTTATTGTTTTATAAAATAAAAGCATGCTCTATGCTTGCATAAAAAACTAAATGGAACATCTTGGGCTCTATACTATATTGCTTGCACACCTAAAACTCGCATGACTTCTGTGACAGTCTTCGGTGTACAGAGCACAGGATCAAGCTCCTTTTGTGCAGTATGCTTTTAAAATCAGGTACAATTTTTGAAAATTGCAAGTAGGTGTAAGATCCAAAGGGGTGGATTTACCTTACTACAGGTAAAATTGTTAGACTCTTGGCTGCCTTTTATGTTCCCTTCCAGAAAAAATAATGCATATTCCCCATAACTGCTCCTTCCTTTCAATAAGCTTTTTACATCAGTAATTGGGGAAACTGTGGATTGTGATTAATCATTTACGATTGCCATGCTGCTGAATTTTCTCATATGGGTTCATTAAAGGGAGCAGATTGAGAGGTCTGTCATTTGGCTCTTAACTCCTTTGGCTTGTTTACTTAATGGTGGTAACAGTGTCTTCTCTCTGACTAAATTGATTCATATCTGAATACTGAAATGCCATTATTTACCTATAATTTAAAAGGAAGCAGTCAAGTTAAAAATAGCCCCCCGCCCCGCCTTCTTGGATCATGGGACAAAGGTGGCTGCTTATAGGAGGTGCTGGGGCCACTTTAGGTCACTCTTCTGACTCACTACTGAATAGCCTCTGAGGGGCCATTAAAATAGCTGAGGGTCAGCTAAGCAGCAGGTGTGCTGGCCACACCCTTTCCCAAGAAACATTTCCTACACTGAGAATTGAAGAGTGGCATAAAGGGAGCTCCACTTGCTCTTTACCTCTTAGACTTTCCTTATCAGGCCATTTAAAACAGCTTTACGGCTGCTTTGTGGTACTGAGCCAATGCAAAGTTATCTTAATAAGGCCAAGGATATTTTTAAAAATAAGCTTCCTTACCTATGCTGCCCCCAGATAATTAAAACAAAGCATATATTGCACAACTAAGTTTTCATTATTTCTGCAGTTTACCTACATTTCTCTCAGTCTGGACAATAACTAGTCAGCATCCATCTTGCATGCAGATTCTGTTTCAGTTAATGTCCCTTTCCAGTTCTCATGCACTAACTAGCATTATGCAGGAAAGTTAAGTTGCAAACACTGGAGGGAAATGTTTATTTAAACAAAGCTTTTTATACTGGACTACTGAAGTCATGGAAATATTTATTTTGGACTTAAGTTATGTAAAAGCTGTTTTTTTAGACACTAAATGTTGTGCCAGAACCAAAGGGAAATATCTTTAAAATGATGTGCTCCCATTTATTATTACAGTTAATCAGGGTATGTAGCTAGGAAATAGCAGTTTTGATTAATACTGTACATCCTTATAAACAGGCTCAGTATAAAGTGTGCATGGATGCTGTTGGAAACCAGTGATTCAGTATTTCTCAATTACTAGTATTACTAGAAAAAGTGACAGAAAAGCATATTTACTTGGATACCGAACAATACCAAATAAGTAGTGCAATATGTCACTCAGTATCTTGTGTTTAAACAGAGGATATTACTGTTCCCTACCTTCCTAGAGGGTGGCTGCATATAGTGAATGTAATTTATTCAGAAATTCAGTTCTGAAAGAGAAGAGGCAAATAACTCCCACGTATTGTACCACCTGTCCACCTCAGTTTAGCAGTACGTTTTGCATTAACTTTAATTAATAGTTAATTAATAGTTCTTATCTGCTGTAAATGTTCTTATTGTTAGTGTATTTACACAATTCTCCCTTCAAGAAATTAAAGGCTCAGTTCACCAAACACTACTGAGCACAGGACTTACTCTTGCGAGAGAGGTCCTGTTGATTTTAATAGGAGTAATCTCATTGGAACTATTCAGGGTAGTAAGCAGTATTTTCAGTAACATTTGTGGGAAAGGGTCCTAAATCAAGAACACTAACTTTGGGATTATAAGGTATTGGTTGTAAACCTAGACCCTTTTACCGGCAGATTTTGAGTAACTAGAGGCACTGGCTTATACGCTGTCAGTGCCAAGTCTTGAGCATATAGTGGTTTGACTTGAGATGTCCCGGTATTGCTGTCAAGCTGTCTAGAATAGCTCACAAGCATGAGTGCCAGTCCCAGGGCAGACTGTCAAGGAACCAGGCACAAATCCCAAGCTGGTGGTATGTTCTATAATTAGATTTCACCAACCAAGTGTGAACTCTTCAAGCACTATAACAGCCTTAACATGGAGTCACAGATAGTCTCCCTTTGGGCACTTCGGTCAATCTTGCCACCCAGGCAGACCTGCCTTTGTGATAGATGCCCTTACACCAAAAATCACAAATATATTCAGGTTATTCCCAGTCCCATAAGACCAGTCACTTATCCCTGGTCTCTTACCCAAGACAATGCTTTACTCCTGGGGGAATTCTGTGCCACTGCTGAATGCAGAATTTATGCGCAATTAATGAAATTTTATTAAAGAATTTTATTTTTTACCCTGCAGAATTGGTGCTGCAGAGCTGCTGGCCACCACTAGGGGCTGCTAGACTTGGCAGAGCTCAGTTCCCCAGCTCACAGAGGGAGGGTAGGGAAGTGGGAGCTGGAGGGTTCCTGGCAGCTGCCCAGCACATCCTGAAGAAAGGAGGTGGTATTCAGGAAACTTCATACAAGCCCAGTCTGACCAGCATTGGGCTGTTTCTCCCCCGGATAGCTGTGGGTGCGGGTGTCCGGCCCCATAGCTTGGCTCTGGGTGGAAGGGGGTGTGGGTGTCTGGGCTGGATGTCTAGCCCCATAGCTCGTCTCTGGGGAAAGTGGGGGAGAGTGTTTGGGCCAGAGGAGGTTTTGTGCACTCCCCTCTACCCCCCTATGTGCCCCCTCCCAGTACGTGCACACACCCCTCCACCACCACTCAAATATCCCTTCCAGCATCCCCCTCCAACTTACTCCCCCTAAAGCTCCCTCTGCCTCTCCTCCCTGGCAGTATCCTCTATTTGGGAACCTCTATATGGTAACCTCTATATAGCAGAGTGAAAAAACAAGAATGAACTAAAGACCAGAGGGGCAGAATTTCCCCCTGAGATGCACCCAACTGGCATGTATGATACACCCAGACTGAGGAGCCCAACAAAAGCATAACAGAAACAGGTACTGGGTTGTTGTAGAGGTTTCTTTAACTCTCTACTCCTGGTGGAATCTTTTTTTGTTGTCCATATTGTTATAGCCATACTTGCTGACAGGTATTTTGAAATAAATTACCAAAATAATTGAAAGTGGCATGATTATATTGGCAAATAAAATATGCAGACTTTTTAAATATGGTGTGCAGAATTTTTAATTGTTTGGTGCAGAATTCCCCCAGGAGTAAATGCTTATAGCCAATCCTGTAATAAACTAACTAAAAATGTATTAACTAGAAAAAAGAAATGAGAGTGATTTAAAAGGCTAAAGCAGGTAAAACGTACACACACAAATAAATTAGTCTTAGCTTCCAAAAGATGATGATAGCTGCTATGTATGTCCTTTAGGGCTAACCCAAAATAAGTAGCTTGGAGATCGCTTGCTTAGAAATATTGCCCTCTCCAGATACTAGGCCGTATAGTGATGATGATTTTTCTTGACAGGGATTTTATTTGCTTCCCCCTGAGCTCAAGCTGATGGGATGAGGGTTTGAGCATGTCTCCTCCACTTCATGGGTGTTAGGGGAGCAATTAAGAAAGTCTTTTCTCCACTGATGTTCCACAGTGGCTTGTCTAGTGTCTATAGGCCTTCATTTGTTGGGCAGGAGATGACACCTCTTCTGGTAAGTTAATATTTCACAGTTGGTAATGGTTTTCTCCTGATGGTGGGGGTTTACAGTTTTAGCCCTGGTCTACACTGGGGGTGGGGTGCGGTGCGGGGTCGACCTAAGATACAACATATGCAACATAACCTGGTAGTATGCGGTCTGCAAATCAAGAGATAGAAAACATCTTGACTCCATGGAGTTCTGCAAATACTTCTATGTGAGGAAGAGGATGGCTGTCAGTCGCAATAGCTTTATTTGGCTCCCTTAAGTCCACCCAAAGGCGAATGCCTCCACCCTTCTTCTGCGTCACTACTACAGGTAAAACCCATTCCAAGGAGTCGATCTCTTCAATAATGTCCTTTTGAACAAGTTTTCTAAGTTCCTCTGAATCAGCTTCCCTGACTGAAAACGGTAAGCGCCGTCACTTCTGTTGTAGAGGCATCGCGTTATTCCTCATTTTAACTTTATGCAGAAACCCATAAGCACAGCGGAGTTTCTCCTCAACCTGGTGTTGGGTCCCAGCTGAAATTGGTGTGTGTACCGCCAGAGTGCTTTGCTGAGGGAGATCAATTTGTCCATTAACTACCCTGAGATTTAAAGCAGCTAATAAATCTCTGCCAAGGATAGGAATGCCTTTGTGGACAATGTAGAACTCTGCAGTTACACAGCAATCACCAAAAGTAACTATTGCTGGCAGGCAGCCGTGTACTGGAATATGGTTTTTCAAATAGCACATCAAGTGAAGTTTGAGTTCAGTAAGAGGCACATCTTTAAAGTAATGCAAATAGATGGAATCAGGTAGTATAGATACTGCTGAGGCAGTGTCCAACATTAGCTGAATAGAGTGTGATTTGCCTGAGGGTATGGTGGAAACGTTTACAGTGCACTTTATCTGTCCTGGAATATGTGCAGTAGTGATTTTGTCCACGCTCAGCACAGTAACATCTGGTATTGTAACTGCGTGCACCTGTTGATTGAACTGGCTGCTGCGACATACTTTAGCAAAATGCCCGATCTTTTTGCAATGATTGCACTGAGCTACTTTTGCCGGACATCCTGTGAAGCTTGCAAGGTGTTGTAGGGATCCACAGCGAAAGCATACTTTTACTATATTTTGAATTTGCTGATTCAGTGATTTTTCCATTAGTTTTCCTCTTGTAATCGTTTGTCTGCAGCGATAGTGAACTTTTCTGCAAAGGAGTCACAGCCTGGACTGTGCCTCCTGTATCCATGCTCGTTATTTTGGCTTCAGCTGTAGCTGACTCAATCTGAGTACCAATGGTTATTGCTTTTTCTAGTGTAAGTTGTGGTTCTAGAAGTAAGCATTCTCTTATAGAAAGCATGGTGGTTTTCTCAATGAGCTGGTCTCTAATCATCTCATCTGCCATATTCCCAAAGTCACAAGTTACAATCAGACTCCTCAGGGAAACAATATACTGCATTATAGTCTCCCCTGTTTTCTGCTCACGCTGGTGAAATCTGTAGTGATTAGCTACTACATTCACGTTTGGCACAAAAAAGTTCTTTAATGTAGTGAGTGTAGTCTCATATTTATCATCTGCAAGGAGAAAAGTGTAAAATATACACTGCCCTTCTGCTCCAAGGCAGTGGATTATCATAGCACGCTTTCTTACTTCAGAAATCTCTGCAGCAGTGATTGCAAGCAGATAAGGCTCAAACATATGGATCCAGGCAGTAAAAGCAATTGGAGGCTCACCTGGGCTTTGCAGAAAGGGTGCAGGTGGGTTCAGAGGCAGAAGATCCATCCTCGTCGCCAAAATGTAGCAACCAGGCAAGGTACTACAGACTTGAACTTTATTTTTAAAGTGGAAACCTCCTCTTTTCCAAGCTGCTGCTGCACCCTCAGTAGCTCTCACTCCGCCACCTCAACTTCCCCCCCCCCTCCTGTTTCCTGACTCCCAACAGCCAGTGCTAACAGTTCTAATAATTACAAGCAGCATCTAAACACCACACACTGGTAGAAGAAACAGTCCATAACTTGAGCACACAATAGAGTGTGGTATCTTAAAAAATGACTTGTATGACAGTATGTGGTAACTTTATCTTGGATGGTTAGAAGTTTCCGGGAGAGATCAAGGCAGCCGTCTGGAGACAGTGTGTCCAAGAATGGGACCGTGCGTAAATTGAAATTGAAAAGTCTGAGTGGTTTCACTCAAGAACTCCCCTTTTAATGTTCATTTTGAGGCCCGCCTGGACGGGACCCATCTGTTCATCCTCTGTCTAGTCATCAGTAACCAAGACTCTCTCTTGGTCCTAATGAAGTGAACGGTAAGGTTCCTGTTGACCTAAATCAAGCAGGATCAAGTTATTGCAGAGTTGCTGTGCAACTGACAATATCACCTGCAAAACCCATAGCAAAGACTTGAGGGCCTGAGAAACGAGAGCCTGAAACTTAGGCCAAAATTCTAAGGCTTAGTGTGTAACTGACCATATGCTGTATGGGAGGGGATGCTGTGGCAGTGTGCCCAATGTGCCTGCCTATGTAATTATTAGTCCTTCTGGCTGTCGGCCTAGGAGGTTTGGTGTTAAGCATTATTTTGTATTCAGTCACTCAACTTCATGTGGTTGGTATAACGCGGTGCCTGTGCCTGGGCAGGTAACTTTTTGTAACAGCTGTGCAAAGCAGCCTATTCAATAAAACATTTTCCAGTTCAATTTTTCCACTTCTCTTCTGATACAGTGGTATCAAGGGGTTATAGCAGGTTCTGTTTCCACCTTTACCACTCATTCACTATTGGTAAGCAGCTTGCCAGAGTTTTCAAAAGCAACCACTGATCTTCCGTACCCAGCCTGAAACACGTTGCTCCGGACTCTTCATATATACTGAACATCCACAGCTTCCATTGACTTAACTGTAGTTATAAGTGCTCATTGCCTCTGCAAACTGAGGCCCAAAAACAAACCATCCAAAATTAGTGGCCATTCTTGGAAAGCTTGGCCTAATCCTCTAAGAGTCCTGCCTGTAAAATATGCTCTTGGGGGAATTCTGCACCAAAAAATAAAAAATTCTGTAACAAAAATTACTGCACAGTATTTTAAAATTCTGTGTATTTTGTCAAAATAACATAATCACACCAGTTTAAATTATTTTCGGTCATTTATTTCAAAATACCTGTCAGCAAGTACATCTGAATGGGAGTGGAGGCACAGGGCCACATGATGACAGGGGAGGGGGTTCAAAGCTGTATAGGGACAGAGCCACATAGGGACACATTCAGGAAATGTTTTTTGACAAATAGATTTCTTACTAGGCATATTAGTACAGAATTCTGAGTAATAATTCATTTAAACTACAATACAGAACCATATTTCCCACACCCCTCAGAAGCAGTGCAAAGGCTTGGGGGAGTCAGGGGTAATGGAGTAGCTCAAGGAGAGGGAAGTAAATTGCTGAGAAGGAGCCTGGGTGTGAACTTGGAGGGTTGTTGGGTATGGGTGGGAAAAGGATGGAACAGTTTGTTTGTTTTTGTGGAGCGGGGAGGGATTGTTAGGGAGCTTCCCCCATGCAGATTCTGGCTGACCCCTAGCCTTTCCCATTCAGTGAGGCACATCTACCCTTGTCCATGTCTGCTGAAGGTGGGACAAGAAGTAATGGCTTAATCTGCAGCCCAGGAGATTTAGGTTAGATATTAGGAAAATCTTCCTGACTATAAGGATAGTTAAAGTACAGGAAGTGGTGTCATAAATATAAAGGGAAGGGTAAACCCCTTTAAAATCCCTCCGGGCCAGAGGAAAAATCCTCTCACGTGTAAAGGGTTAAGAAGCTAAAGGTAACCTCGCTGGCACCTGACCAAAATGACCAATGAGGAGACAAGATACTTTCAAAAGCTGGGAGGAGGGAGAGAAACAAAGGGTCTGTGTCTGTCGGTATGCTGCTTTTGCCGGGGTAGACCAGGAATGGAGTCTTAGAACTTTTAGTAAGTAATCTAGCTAGGTATGTGTTAGATTATGATTTCTTTAAATGGCTGAGAAAAGAATTGTGCTGAATAGAATGACTATTTCTGTCTGTGAGTCTTTTTTGTAACTTAAGGTTTTGCCTAGAGGGATTCTCTATGTTTTGAATCTAATTACCCTGTAAGGTATCTACCATCCTGATTTTACAGAGGTGATTCCTTTACCTCTATTTACTTCTATTTCTATTAAAAGTCTTCTTGTAAGAAAACTGAATGCTTTTTCATTGTTCTCAGATCCAAGGGTTTGGGTCTGTGGTCACCTATGCAAATTGGTGAGGATTTTTACTAAACCTTTCCCAGGAAGTGGGGTGCAAAGGTTGGGAGGATTTGGGGGGGAAAGACGTGTCCAAACTATGTTTCCCAGTAAACCCAGTTAGAGTTTGGTGGTGGCAGTGGATATTCCAAGGACAAAGGATAAAATTAATTTGTACCTTGGGGAAGTTTTAACCTAAGCTGGTAAAAGTAAGCTTAGGAGGTTTTCATGCAGGTCCCCACATCTGTACCCTAGAGTTCAGAGTGGGGGAGGAACCTTGACAAGTGGTTATAAAGAGAGGTTGTGGAATCTCCATATTTGAAGGTTTTAAAGAAGAAGTTAGACAAACACCTGCCAGAGATGGTTTAGGTATACTTGCTCTTGCCTTAGCAAGGGGGATGGGTTAGATGGTCCCTTCCAGCTCTGTTTCTATGATTTAAATCAGATCATCATCATCAAGGGCCATACTCTATCAGTCTGCTGGTGAAATTAGCTAAAAATACCACTAATGCAGTACAAATCCTAGAAAAAGTGTCTTGAGAGCTCCTCTGATAATTAAGGGTTTTCTGAGCAGTTTGTATAGGACAGAACTTTGTCTTGTATTTACTATAGTCAGTAGTGAAGATAAATTGCTGTCTTGCGACTAAAAAGGCACTGGCTTGGTTTGTATATTTTACTACTGCCTTATAATTTCAGGGTTTATGTACCACAGTTCCTCAAATCTGCTAGCTGAGCAAATGAATAGAAGATGAATTGTTTCTCTAATGTGGCACAATAATTGGAGGAGCCCTTTCAAGTAACTCAACCACTATCTAGTTAAGCAATAATAGCAGCAAAAGTAACCTGCATGTGGGATTCTAAATACATATTGGTAAACCCAAGTTATAATTCACATACATATTGAACTCTTTAAAGAGTTGCTTTAAAAAGACTGAGTCTGAAAAGATACTTTTAATCACAGGATCCCATTTTACCTTCTTTTGACTTCATTTAAAGAAGTTAAGATTACAGTAATCTCATTTGGAAAAAGTAGCTTGCTGCCTGTCTTTTAGATGTAGGTGGGGCACAAACCAAAACCCCAGATCCACTCACTAGGATTTAAATGCTCTCATTTTGCTTAAGTTCAGATCTACTTTCAAACTTTGCAGTTCAGACCCTGTTCTCCTCCTGGTCTCGAGTTGACCAGGCATGGGAGGGCAGAGTGTTTCACTATGACAAGTGATAACAGATAATTAACAGCTTCATGGCTGCTGGAGGCCAGACAATGACTGCACATCTTTGTGCCACTTTTCTACAAGCCACAGGGGCCTTGATTTTATTTTGGGAAATGAGAGAGGGTTTGTAAGGCTGATGTGATCTTTTGGCCATCAGCTGATCGATTGCACCTAAAATATCTCTTCCACAGAGCTGCCACTGCAGTCTTTCATGTAGCCATCCAAGCTAAAACCTAAGGGGTCGGAGGAGCTTGAGCTCAGGTGGAAAGCACAAGGCTCTGCCAGAGCTGCAACATCCACAACTATTTCTAAAGTGCTAGCTCAAGGCTTGCTAGTGTGAGTCTGGGTTGGTAGGCTCACTCCCAGCTGCAGTGTAGGCATTTCTGAGGGACATATTGGTAGGCAGATGACGGGATGCAAAAAAAATCCAGCCTCTCACTTACAAGAGGAGCATCAGAAGTGCTGCATCCAGGCACCCTGGGAAGGTGGGGGGGCGGGGGAGAAGGGGAAATCTGCCCTCCCTCCTCTTCAACAGCCATCTCAGTGAAGGGAGAGGGGACTTCAGAAGTTGAGAGGAAGTGTGGACAACCTCACGGAGAGGGCAGACATAATGGAGGAGGAGAAATAGGATCTTTGCAAGACAGAAGATGTCTGTGTGGTCTTTTGATGGATGAGAAGTGGCGATAAAGGACAACATGCAGAGCGGGTGAGGGACAGATAATACAGGGGCTGAAAGAAACAACAGACAGAGCAGGGTGAAATGTAGGTTTAAACCTAGTATTGGAACATGCGAGGACTGGGATTGTGATCGAGTCCGATGCAGGGAAAAGGGGAAGGCTCCTTGCATCCTATTCCCCACGGTGTGTACTTGAAGGGGGAGCCACAGCCTGACCTTCTATCACCCACCCCTGAAATACAGCCACTGCTGAGAAGCAGTTCAACAATTGTTCAACAAAGCAAAAGCCACACACCACTTTAGGATAGGAAATTAACTCCACTCAGATTAAACCACATTTATGTACAAAAGGTTAATGACCTGACAGACTGGTTGGAGTACTATTACACTCTAAAAATGCCATGGAATCTCTAAGGACCACAGGTGTTTAGGAGCTTGGTTTTTCATCCCACCAGAGAGGCACTGCCATCACAACAGTGCTCTTTAGTATCATACAGAGACACTGGTTTAGGACTGCCAAAACAAGGGATCACTTACGATATTGTCTAAAGAGATTCCAAATGTAATGAGAGGCAGAGACTAAGCCAGAGATAGCTAACAATCTTTGATGCCAGTGCAAATTCAAAGGAAATATTGTCAATATTTAAAATTATATGTTAAAACTATTTTTAGACTTCACATCAAAGTAACAAGTACCATTAAACATTTATATTGGTACTTTTCTTTTACTCCAGATTGCATGACGACAAAAATAGCCAGTCTCTCCTGAGCTGTGGAGAACAGATACCTCACAAACCACCATCCAGCCTCTTATGCATATTCACATCTTGCTTTGAGCGAGCCTTTCCCAGGTACTCTTGACTTAGAGCTCTCTTGATCAGAACAAGAATGGGTGATGCACTGTCTTCTTTGGCAGTAGGAGGGCAATCTGCCTTTGTGCAGAAAGAGAGAGTATATCTGCAAAAAAAAAAAAAAAAAAAAACCTTAATATTCCATATACTCTGCAAGGTGAATTATTATGCTTAGTGTTTTCCTGTATAAACCACATTCCCTTCCTTTGAAACAGGATTTTTAAGGTTCCAGGACTAGTACCATGAGAAAAGAATATGCAAGAATGTCCATGAACTTTGCACTAAAATCTGCATTTATACCTAATAAAGGCTAGTTTCTATGATAACACCTGCATAAATGGCCTAAAATACAAGTAGCAATGACAGTTCTGGGCTGGGTGAGGGAATCACTTCATGGAAACATGCACATGAGCTGGTTTATTTTTACTTTCCGTTTCATGCAGCTGCTGGGTGAAATTTTAAGGGCTGTATTCACTGTGTCTTGGCACATTATTCTCAGGTTATTGGTTATGTTGGAGAGATTTCCTATGCTGATATTACATCAGAAATGTTTTTCTTGGCAGTGCTACATGGTGTGGGTTTTTTGTAGTGGAAATCTGCACTGAAGCATTTGTTGTATGATGGTATTGGCTGTTTGGCATGTTCTTTTGCATATTTTTATCCTTGGATATAGCAAACACACAGGGTGGTAATTTTGCTAAATATGTATTTTGAAGATAGGCATATCATTGGGTTCCACTCCTTACAGTTCTGGTTGGTATTGGTTTTAATGGTCCTCCAGGGAGATAAGCATGGATTAATTTGCAGATAATGACAATCTTACAAAATTCTACTTGCCTGCTCACTAGAGCTATTTTAAAGTATATATGATTTTGTCAGCCATATGTTATCAAAAAGAACAAGCCAACATTTAAACACAGTTCTGGACTACTACACTCCTTTGCCTGTGTCCCCTTTTTAGCAATCTTATGCATCTCTCACTTGTACATCTTTGTCTCTTTTAGGTAAGATTTTTCCATATCACATGTAGCTCTCCAACTGTCACCATTTTAAAGATGTTACTATGAAGTATATTCTGCCATGTTTACGTAACAATTCTTTAAACAAGCAATACATAAGGCATTTTCTATGGATCAAACTCTTTGCATAATCTAACATAATTGATTCTTTTTAAAGACTGTGGATTAAAAAAATATGGCAAATACCTTACCAGATAAATGAGAAGTATGCTTTATATTACTGTCACCCCAATATTTATTAAGCTGTTGCAAGTACTCTGTCAGACTAGCATGTTAATTTCCACACTACCCGCATGCATCAATAGACCAGATTTGAACAAGTGTGTAGTGCCATCTGATTTAAGATATATTGAACTAATTGGAAGTTAGTTGCATAGTCTACTACTAAACATTCTCTCATGCTGAAGTATGTTTAACTTTGAGGACTGAGAATATGAGAGTGAAAAACACCAGTAGAATGAGAAAAATAAATGTCATTATTTAACAGTAAGATGGAAGTTCTAATACTGAAAGAGTTGTTGTAGGTGTCTAAGGTGTTCTAGGGAATCATATGTTGGTTGTTTATTGCTTCTGCTTTAAAGAAGCTCTGGCTGCTGACACTGATTAAATTCAAACTACATAGAGATCACCACCACTAATGGCATAACAAAAAACCTTAACATACTAGCTAGTGTATACAGCAGCATAATATACCCCCTTCCCATTCCACCCAAACCCTGTACCTTCAGCCTGCCTCAGAAGCTCTGTCAAATAGAATATGAAACACATTTGATTGGATGAAGACTTGTTTTCATTCTACCCTAAGACATAGCAGTGACAGGATAGGGTGAGTCATGAATGTACCATATAAGTTTATTGAAGTCCTCGTGGCCTCTGACTTTCTTCTACTCGAGCCCATCTATGAAGGATGTACAATTGTGGCTATTTTTGTTTCCATCTAAATTCCAAGACCTTGGCATAAATAATTGCTTTTATCTAGAAGTGATTTTAGGTTGATAGATCGTGCACTGTAGTGGTATCAGACCTTGTCCACAAGGAGATCACTGCTTTTTTCCTTAGTTTCTAAGAAGACCAACTTCAGAATCACGTCTACTGGGTCAAAATAGGGTTTACAAAACTTGACTGTCAAATCATCTCCTGGAGAAATACTTTTTTGTCACTTTAACTTCTTCACATGAGAAGAAAAGTAGTACTTGTGGCACGTTAGAGACCAACACATTTATTTGAGCATAAGCTTTCCCCACTGTATTTTCCACTGAATGCATCCGATGAAGTGAGCTGTAGCTCACGAAAGCTTATGCTCAGATACATTTGTTAGTCTCTAAGGTGCCATAAGTACTCCTTTTCTTTTTGCGAATACAGACTAACACGGCTGCTACTCTCCTCATGTGAACAGGTTTCAGGGGTTCTCCATGTCTATCAGGATCTACTACTTTTGATGAATAAGGGCAGCTTTCTTCCTGCCCCTGGAGCAAGGGAAAACCAGGAACCAAGTTATAACAGGCACAATTGATCAGAGGTCTCTGCCCACGGCACCACAATTATGCACTGTTTCTTACTCAGGGGTGTGGTAAATCTATGATCAAGCTCCTAGAAATTAACACTTGGCCCTGGAATTAAACCCAGCTCTTCGATGTCCTCACACAAAGTGCTGACCACTGGGCTGGTCCTTCAAACAAATGTCCTGATTCCCTGCATCTCTCCCAAAGATTTCTCTTACTTTTTAATTAGTCTGCTTAACTTTACATAGAATAGGCCAACAGAGATCAAAGATGTTCAGTGTGCTTTTGTAGTGGTTTGAACACTGTACTGCAGATATTGGCTGAACCATAGCAGCAGATTTAAATTTTCTAGCACTTCTCTCCCAAAACATACCCTAAAAGTAGAAAGCAGGCATGTTTTAGAATAGCAATCAATTTAGACAACCACCATTCTGGCCTGCTGAAATTCCTCTTGTCTGGGGCTCGGGCCTGCCAGGGGCTGGGGCAGCCCAGGGATTGAGCCAGTGGCCTGGGGCGGCGCTGGGTCTGGCCTGGGGGTTGGGGTGGCCCGGGGGTCGGGGTGGTGCTCGGAGTGGCTGGTGCAGGCCAGCCAACGGCTCGGGGTTGTGCTCAGGCTGGCTGGGGCGGGCCAGCTGTCAGCTCGGGGCAGCTGGGCTGGGGCTCCTCTGGCCATGGGAGGAAGAGGCTCAGGGCTCTGGAGGGTGAGGGTGGGGCTTCGGGCAGAAGGGGTGGGGCTAGTGGGCTAGCCTCCCCAAAGAGGGGGGTCCACTTGCCACCCATGTGAATGACTGTTTAAGAACAAGTTCAAAAAAATGCATGCCAGTCAGTGTCGAAATAAAATGACATAAAGGGCTCAGTTTCTGAATGTGCCCTAATTCAGATGTGCAACATTTTGTGCACAGCTGAACTTGTACATAATCAAAACTTAGTGCAGAGTTGCATGTGCAAAATTAAAAGCATGATTCCAGTTTCTCAGACACTGAAGCATATTCTATCTATATCTATATGCCCAAGACCAATTACTTGTCTATATGCCCATTTATAACCATTTTTTTGTTCTTGTTTGTACAGTGACTAGCAAAGTGGGGGTGCTGGTCCATGACTTGATTTCTGAGGTGCTATCGCATTACAAATAACTCTGCTGTATACCTACCTTTCTGCTGGATTGCTACATCTAAGTCTTAAACCATTTGTGTACTTGGATTAATGCAACACCAATTTCTAATCATGTACTGGCACAGTTGAATGCTGTAGCTTCTTGATTACCTGCAGCTTGTTTACCAATCACCTTAAACACAATGTAAATGCATACACAGATAAATAGAAGAGATTTACAATAACAAAGACAGGCTTGACTACCTACTACATCTGTAGCAACTGAAAGTTAACTTCATACCCTAGATCAGTGGTTCTGAACCTTTCCAGACTTCTGTACCCCTTTCAGGAGTCTGATTTGTCTTGTGTACCCCCAAGTTTCACCTCACTTAAAAACTACATGCTTACAAAATCAGACATAAAAATACAAAAGCGTCACAGCACCCTTCTACTGAAATGGCTTACTTTCTTATTTTGTCTGTATGAAATTTTAATTTGTACTGACTCTGCTAATGCTTTTTATGTAGCCTGTTGTATAACTCGGAAAAATCTAGATCGGTTAATATACCCCCTGGAAGACCTATGTGTACTCCCGGGGTACACGTACCCCTGGTTGAGAACCACTGCCCTAGATTACAGAGAATTTCCTGTTTACGTCATCTGCTTGCACAACTATATGTATACTTTCTTGAAGTTCTAGCCATGGAGCTATGAGCTACAGGTGAATAGAGTTAAATATGCCATGAAATTGAAATTATTTTTTTGAAGACCAGTGTCAAAGATTTTAGTTTTATTTATGAGGGTAAAATGTTATTTTTCTTGGTGGTGATCATATGATATTCTTTTCCTTTTATCTTTTATGCAAGCTACTTGACAGGAACAATAAGCTTAAAATATTGAGATGGTAAATGTAAACTTAAGTGAAACTCTTAACATTTATTTTATATTCCTTTGGGCTTTATTTGTTGATTCTGAGAATTAAAATTAGTTCATAAGGGCTGGTCCTGTAGTTAAGGCTGTGGGTTTGTCATGGAGGTTCCAGAAGTCACGGATTCCGTGACTTCTGCAGCGGCCAGCAGCAGCAGTTGGGGTGTGTGGGAGGGGGCTAAGGGCTGAGAGTTGGAGAGTACAGGGGGGTGCTTACTTTGGGGGGTGGGGGTTCCCTGGCTCCTCCTGGCATGGCCTCCCCACAGCTCCTAGGTGGTGGAAGGTCTGGGCACTGCCCACACCCACAGGCCCTGCCCCCGCAGTTCCCATTGGCTGCGGTTCCCGGCCAATGGGAGCTATGGCAGTCAGCGCTTGTGGCGGGAGCAGCGGAGCCCGTGCCCTGGCCCCTTGCTCTGCTGCCTAGGACCTGCAGGGACGTGGAGCCAGGTAGGAAGCCCCTGCCAATACCTCCCCAGCACCAGAAGGGGTCTTGGGCTGTGCGCTGTGGCCTGGCCACCCCGCCCACTGTACCAGCGGGGGTGGCCCTCTCCCCCCAGCACCAGCGGGACCCTGCGCTAGTTTTAGTCAGGGCAGGTATTTTTAGTAAAAGTCATGGACAGGTCACAGGCCTGTGAATTTTTGTTTACAGCCCGTGACCTGTCCATGATTTTAATAAAAATACCCGTGACTAAAATGTAGCTTTACCTGTAGTACATACATGCACATACAAGCAAGCTAGTGGTGCATTGTATGAATTTACATATGCAGAACGAGTCGGTGCACACGCCAGTCGATAGCTGCACAGCAAAACATTTCAATCATGTTTTTATGGCAATTTGTGCAACCACTTTAAAGTCCTATTTTAACTATATTTTAAATATTTGATTTTTTTTTTTTTAAATCTTGCAATTCTGGAAAAAATAGAAACAACTAGAGATTATTCTGATTGTTTATGCTGTCACAATTCTTGATAAAAATACAACCAAGAACTGTACAGTTGGCCAATTTTTGTATTAGGATTTGCATACATTGTTAGAAGAAACTTGGAGATAAGGCTTTGTAGTGGCTTCTGGCTAGAAGAGTACCACTGAACACACTCCCTGTTTCTGCCTGAATTAATTTAGTGAGAAATTATTGCTAAGTTCCTATCTTCAAGTGGTGCATTCAAGATGCCAAATGATAAATCTCCGTGGGAGAGCCTGTATCTCTGTTCTTTCACATGATGTAAGACTGCAGCTCCATTGTATCCTACATTTCCTGCTGTACTTCACACATGGCAGAAACCCTGCTATGCTGAAATTTTATATGAACTCTCACTAAGCAGTTTCATTTTGACAAGAGATACCTGCCTGGCAAAATATCCCCTCTCCACCCTGAGCAGAACTAGGACTTTTCTTCACATGGGTACTGGGTATTTTGTGGGAAGCGGAGGAAGAGAGGAAAATCATAAACTCATCCCCTGCTGGGAGCAATTGCAGCAAGACCAGGAGCAGAGATTCGTAAATCTTTCCCACATTAAGTTGTAGCAATTTTGCCT
This sequence comes from Chelonia mydas, assembly GCF_015237465.2. Lineage (NCBI taxonomy): Eukaryota > Metazoa > Chordata > Testudines > Cheloniidae > Chelonia > Chelonia mydas. The sequence goes on along the minus strand of NC_051252.2, from coordinate 10,080,174 downwards.
CCTGCTTTGCTCAGCCATCATGAGATGGAGGAAATAATCTCTGTGGAATGCAGCATTTAACCCCTGTCTGGTCAGGTATAACTGCTGTATTCCAAGAGAATTAGTGGAAAGCTTCTCAGCCTAGGAGTTCAGTCCCTTGAGAGGGATCACAAGTAAGCATCAAAGGATCATAAACACCCTGCCCTTCACATATTGCTAACTGGTTGGAGGCAGTCCTGGGTTGGAAGAGTTAAGAATTCCTGTATCAATGATACCTAATTACATGAAACTTTGTCATAAGAAGGAGTGAACATGCATTGAAATGCATGCACTGAAGCAATTCAGGATTCTCACTCTGCTCTGGCCCAGATCCAGACTCCTTGCCGCTCAGTGTACACTATCTCTAGGTGATAGAACTGGTGCAGTTTTGTGGTGCAGGATTGAGGTGGCATGCAAAGGAATGAGAGGGAGAGTCCGGGAAATCTGGTACTGCATAGATCCTTCCCATGCTAACGTGGGAAGGTCATTGCATGTATCCTTCCTACTTTGGCATGGGAAGGACTGTGTAAAGTTTTGGAGGCTATTCCAGCCATTGGTCTGAAGTAGCCTTGGCTTAGGTGGCTCCACAGCTTGGAGGATTCCTCCTCTAAGCGCCTATTTAACAACCAGCCCAAACACTGGGTTTTGGCCTTTCCCTGTAGGACTTTAACTATTTCCCAGTTTGAGTAATTAAAGTTGGTAGGTTCCCTTCGGTTCTATATAGGTTCTTATATTGTGCTCATCATTCTAGGGGTATGTGGAAACTTCACATAGAGACTCCTGTCAGCCTTCAGACCATCCGTCTGATTAATATACAATGCTATAGCTAGAGAGCCATTTACTTATGGGTATGGTACTGAGCTTGCTTTCTGCTGTAATGTTGGGGAGCGGGATTAAGTTATTTTTAGATTTTGTCTGGTTCCTCAGAGCTTTTTACCAGGATCTTTTAATCTTGGACAAGATTCGTAATTTTTTTTTTTTCCTGTGCCTGCCACCCAAGTACAACAAATATTCACCATGCTGTTACTGCAGAATAATCAATGACTTAGATCAGAGAAGCATGAACTGAAAAGTCAATATTCGGCAGATTGCAGAAGAGTAATGACGAGCTAGTAGAAGCCAGCTTCTATAAGCTGGCCTCAGACTCCATTGCACCCTTTAAGTTCAGCATAACTTGGGAAAGGCTCACATTTACATTTGCCCCATAACCGAGGAAAACATTTGCGTGTTGCTTGAACAAAGTGTCTCTGTGGGCTGCAGTGTGGCAAATAGCTACAGGCTCAGACTGGGGCAGTAAAGAGTGCACCACCGCAGTAGAAGCTCTGGGTGGTATTGCCTGAAGCAGGCATAATTTCTGGCACTTCAAGGAGCATGCAATCACTGACACCCTGGTCAGTGGAGGCTAGAATGCCTGGTCTTCTCTGTAGCTGGCAATCTCTTCTAGCCAGCTTGAATGGGGAATGCAGGGCCATGAGCCAAGTCCCTCCATGCTCTCTTCTTAGGGGCAAGTCTTGCAAATCGGGCAAGTCCTAATACTTATCTCCCTGAGCATAAAGAGTCCTATTTTATTGAGCACAACGTAGAGGAGAGGCTCCTTGTTATCTGTGGCGGGTCAATGACAAGACAGAACACAGCTTTTAGCAAGCAAGCAGGCTGGTCTCTGCTAACAGTCTTCTCCCTGTCAGCTTTCCACCTTCCCCTTTATTCTCTCTCTCTCCCCCCGCGCATTACATTCTCCAACAGATAAAAGGAATACACTGGCTTTGTTTAACATTCTTATTTACCAATTTCTATCTAGCGCATTCCTTGCTCTCGGGCCTTGAGCCCAGTCCTGAGAGGCTTCCCACGGTTCATGTCATCTTGGCGAGATTCCAAGGTTGATGCCCTTGGATGGAGCAGTGTGCGCGCTGCTCCTACACAACACTCCAGGTGTGCCCTGAATGTTGCCAAGTGCATAAACCTTTATGAATCCTACAGTTATCTACACAGGGGATATGCACTATGAAGCCCTTAAGTGGATAAGCTACACCTCCCCAGTGTGTGAACTTCATGTTAAATGGCATGTACCCTCTAAGCATAAGACTACACCCTACTAAAAATGGCTGTGCCTAGTTTACACTCTCTTGTTTCCACTGTTGATAACCCTGGGAGCTACCCTGGTGATAAACCAAGAGTGGGAGAATTTCTGAAAAGTCTGTCCAGCTATATTACTTTGGCTGCTGCCATCCTACCTTGTATAGAACAAGTAGTCCTTCAGACTCTTGCATTCCATTGCAAGTCACCCTTTCAGTTTGTGGTAGAACAGTTGTCCATTATAGCTATATACTACACTCTGTATGTATTATGTAGGTATAAATAAAATTAAAACGCCCAGCTTTTTTCAGGGAGAGGAGGGAGGGAATATATCCCTTGAGTTCTGAAGATTCTGTTATTCAGGCCCTCCCACCTCACCCTCCTATCTAGTATCAAATTACAAGTCGGCCGGCAACTTCATCTGGCATAAAAGGAGTAGACATAATATGGTATAGTAGGAAGATCTGGAGCCCTTCCTTATAAACCAAAGGAGTCACTTAAGCAATGTAAAGCACGCTTCTCAGCCTCAAGGCCTAAACCCTCCTCAACATCTCTCTTCTGAGGTCTTTCAGTGTAGTTCAATTAACTGTAAGTGGAGAGGGAGAGACATGCTGTTTCAAGACCTGACCATCTAGAAAAGTTTTTCCTCAACCTATTTACCATTGTGGGCTGCATATGCAGCCCTCTGTTTTGTGAGTCTTAGCCACACAATATATATACTACCTGTATGCCCCTGAGTATGTCACATGGCTGCAGCTGTGTGCTGATTGGGCCGTGGGTTGAGAACCACTGATCTAGACTATCTAACCATATATCTAAGTTAAATATTAAGGCTGTTAGGGTGGAGAACCTGTCTACCTCTGCTGTACAGCACAATGCAAACTGATAAACAAATGAGAATATTTGTTGCCTCCAGAGTGATCTTAGCTGGAAGAGACTATGAACAAAAGAAAAAAAAAATCGAGCTGCACGACAGCGCAGAGCATTGTGCCAGTAGACTACTGGGTCAGTGTGGAATATGCATTGCTGTATATAGGTTAATATGTGAATTTATAATGCATGCTTTCTGCAAGTAACAGCTTTTTCAATTGTTATTTAAGATTTAGCTTTGGAGCTGATTGGGACAATCTGCGTGACCTTGTTTTGTTAACAATACTAGTTCCGTTACCCTTTAAGTTTACACCACACCATTCCTTTGACAGAATAAGAAATGTAATCATCAGGGGGGTTGGGATTTTAATTGGAGTAGGGAACTAAAGAGCCTGCTTTATTTTGCAAGTAGTGAAGGGGATGAATTTCCAGCAACTCTTCCAAGCTTTTAGCTTGATTAATGTGATAATGGAACATTATGTTGTGTATTAGATTAAGCTGTATTCTTTGGGGGGCAAGGGGGCTTATCTTTGTAGTTGGAAAGCCTCTTTGACTTCAGTGGGCTTTGCATTGGCCTTTAGCAAGCATATGAAAGCTTTTGGCATTGGGAGAAAGGATAGCTTTCACTACACTACTACAAATCTCTTTAGGACAGTTACTGCTGCTCGCTATTTGTATACAGGAGCTCATTCCTTGATTACTTATGGTAGGAGTGGTAGTAATCACTATAGTTAAGGTTACATAAGATAATCCATTCTAAACCCCTATTTTCAATTGCTTTTAGGCTTCAGAAACTTTTTATTTTAGTCTATGCTTTTAAGGCTGGGTCTCTCCTGAACAGTGAACTTCAAGCAAAAACAGCTGAGCCATTTTGGGGTACAAGCTGAAAGTTGGAAAACTTCATAAGAAACTATTTCAAAAAAGGTCACAGCCCTAGCACCAAATGACTAGATAGAAGTTTTGAAATTTTGGCTAGGAAACAACCCTCCATTGAGAAGTACCTCAGTGTTCCAGAGAACTTGTTTTTGTTTTGAAAGAGCTATGAACTCTTAATTATTGCACTTGTGCAGTAAAAATGATGCAAAATTTTAAAAGCACTTTCTAGCAATGTTCACAGGGATGGTAATGTGGCTACACATGTATTCACAGCAGAACACTCAGTAAGTGCACAGTGAAGGGCTGATCCAAAGTTCATTAAGTTGTAGGTATCTTTTGTTGACTTCTGTGGGCGATTGGCTAGGACTGGTTGAAAATCTTCATCTAGTTAAAAAACAACACACAAATTGAGTTTTTGACCAAACCAAACTTTTAGTGAAAAGTGGCTGCTTTCCATGGAAAATTTCATTTTTTTCAGTGAAAGTTTCCACAAGGAAAAACATTCAGACTAGCTTTAGCATTGTTTCAAGGCCTAAATAAGGCATGGCTTTGTAAGGGGGGGTGGAGTTTGTATTTGAGAAAAAGTATGCTCATGTAACTACACTGCAATTCTAATGCACAAGGGAACAGAGTTAGATTTGCACATGCATGTTTACCCCTATAGTTTTAGTGCTCTGCTCTATTAGAGAAGGGGAAACAAAACTATGAATATTCCATCAAAGAAAGATGCTTTCAATAATGTCATTAAATAACAGCATCCACTTGGAGACATAATTTCAAATCAAAAAGATCATGAAAAGGCAAATTAACAGTCCTTGTGGTGATCAAAGTAGTGACACTCTTCACTGCTGAACTACAATATTTGGAGACATCTAGATACCTTGCATCTAAGCTCTTTTCTTGCTGTTGCTTCATTAATTTAAACTGTGTAATGCTAGTATTTTCTGAATAACCGGTCTCTTCAGATTATACGGTAAAGATGTGCACAGGTACTGTGACTCTGATTCTGAGATCAGATATTCAGAGCTATTCATTATTTGTACCTACAAAGAACTGGGCTTAAAAAAAAAAAAAGAGCATGAAATCAATGTCCTCATACACTAAAGAAACATGATAAAACATCACCTGGATGGCACAGTTAATGCTAAACTAACCTGGAATGTTGGGAATGTAATTTTCCGTTGACTACACACAGGAGGAGGTGGCCATCCAGGGTGCAGAGTACAGCTGTGAAAAACATTTAAGGTTCATAACATTTTGGTGTAATCCTGGACTGATTGATTGATCAAGGAAAGTATGCAATTTCACAGGGTTTGCAAAAATCAATGGCTCTGCCTGAGTTTTAAGTGAAACTCTGAATGTGAACCCACATGGATTAGAACATAAGTGTTGCTGTGTGCCAACATTTCCTTAAGTTTTATTTTTATATAATATATATATATATTATATATATAAAACTCTGCTAGGGTTCACTCCAGTACAATACAGATGTGGCACATATCCATTTTTTCCTTAATCTGTAACTGAACCCTGGATGTTCTCTCTCTACTCTAAAAGCACCAGCTGCAAGCATCCGAGCAATGGTGAGGCAGGGATTTTCAAAGGGCCAAACAAACCTTTTTTATCTGAAACATTTTACTTTAGGTGAACAGGCCAAATAAATCCTTGAAGTCAATGGAATTACACCAGAGATTACTTTTCTTTGTACTCTTTCTATCCTAACCCTATCCCTACCTTCCAACCAACCTAAACCGGTTAAAAATGGCAGACAAAAGTTGTCAGGCTCCTTAACCTTCTCCCCAATTTACTGTATGACCACCCTGTGTCTCTCCGCCACAGTATCCTGCAAATCCTGCCTCTAATAATCCAAAATAGAGGATTCCTGGTATGTGTTGCTTGTATTTCTGCACATCTTTAGAATACAATTATTGTGCCAAACCTTTCTGTAGCCTAGCTGATAGAATGTAATGCATTCAGGCAAAGACTTCTATTAAATGGAGTTAGAAATCATTAGAATAACGTAGAGCAATGATTAAGCCAAGGCTCTCACTTTTTTCATTTTGTAAAAATTATTAACTTAATACACAAATATTCAAAGATAATTATAAACTGTTACCTTTGAAAGTGCAATGGTTCAACTTCTGACTTGTTCATAGGGTAGAAGTCTCTTTGGTCATTGCTGCTATCTGTAGAAAAGTAATTTTTAAACTGTTTAGTGCCTTTAATTTCTGTGCAGAGGAAATTCATTAAGATTCCCTTTAATATGTGCTGTGATAGCTTGTTCCTTCATAGTCCAGTTTTTTTTAAAAGTGCCCTTGCTATCAGGTTTTATTTTGTTGGCTGTTAGCAGCATGCTACATTCATCCTAGGCCTTAAAGATAATAGGCTGGTTCTCTATCTGAAACAAAGCTACAGAACGGTAGAACAAACAGAGGAGGTTGGCTGGTTTGGGCTGGGCTTCTGTTGTGGAGCTTTGGCGGGTTGACCCCTCATTCCTATTGAAAGAAGGCATTTGTATCTCTGAGTAGGTAAAGGGAACAATTACAGCAATCACATCCTTGTAAGGCAAGGTAAACTAATGTTTATAAAGGTTTTTGAGAGACTTTGACATATAATACTTTGCACACATTCTCTTAGAAGATCTCAAAGCCCTTTACAAACTAAACATCCCTGTGTGGTGTGTTAGACTTATTTTATGGTAAGTGAAAGTGAGACCTTGTATATACCAGAAATTCTGTACTTCTAGAAGTGTACCTCATAGAGGCATAGTGGATTTTTAATCAATATAGTTATAAGCCCTAGTGTGCATGCAATTATATTGGTCTAAAAATGCCTTCTATCGCTATAGCTTATTTTGTTTCCTGAAGCAGAGTAAGCTAGATCAGTATAAGCACTCTTAGACCAGTGTAATCATATCACACAGGTGTATAGCTGGGTTGCTGCTTTAACTTGAATAGTATCATTAAAGCGTTGAAACTTTCTAGCACAGGCACTTTCTTAAGTACAAAGACTAGATGACTTGCCCAATGTCACACAGTGGATCAGTGGCACAACTGGCAATAAAATCCAGTTCTTCTGACTACTAGTCAGTGCTTTAAACATAATGAATGCTCCCTCTCCCACTCCCATAGAGTGTGAAGTAATATGTTACTGTGGGATGAAACAAGTACCCGTTTTCTTTCTAAAGACCAACTGGAATTTAAATTTTTCTGAAACATTAATTTGCATGCTACATTTTTTTTTTTTGTGCTGGTTCTTTATCATGGTTCTATGACGTACTTTTACATTCAACTTCTCACCATTCATGAACATGTATACTTTAGTGCAAGCTGACTGTAAAGAGCTAATGACAGACATTTTGAAAACCATTCCACCAAAACCCTGCAGATGTACTACCTTGTAATGTGATTGCATCAGAGCTGAGAAGCTAAATGCTTAGGGCTGGTTAATGCTTGGATGGGAGATTCAGGGGACTTCTGTAGGAGTCATTTGGCTGGTTGAATTGGTGAATGAATGTCAGCAGGGTGTTCAGAAGCACTTCAATTTTTGAAACTGCTACCTTCCAGATGAGAACACCAAGGGCCTCACAGTGCAGGAGGGGTGCAGGGTGCAGCAGGGGGTTGGGGTGTGGCAGGGGGTCGGGTTGCAGGGTGTAGCGGGGGCTCAGGGCAGGTCGTCGGGGTGCGGCAGGGGGCTCAGGGAAGGGGGTTGGGGTGCAGGAGGAGTGTGGGGTGCAGCAGGGGGCTTTGGGCAGGGGGTCGGGGTGCAGGGTGCAGCAGGGGGCTCAGGGCAGGGGGTTCAGCTGCAGGAGGGGTTCAGGGGGCCGGTTGGGCCCGGCGCACACCGGAGGCAGGGCAGGCTGCCTGCCTGCTTGTGTGCCCTGCCCCTGCGCCACTCTGGGAAGCAGCCGGGACCTGGACGGTGCCGGGGGGGGCGGGGCACAGGGGTCTGTGTGTTGCCCTGGCCGCTCCTCCAGCTACCTCCCCTGAAACTCCCATTGGCCGGGAATGGGGAACCAATGGGAGCTTCGCGGGAGGTACCTAAAGGAGCAGCCAGGGCAACACACAGACCCCTGTGGCCCCCCTCCCTGCCCCAGGTCCTGGCCGCTTCCCAGAGCGGCGTGGGGGCAGGGCAGGCAGGCAGGGAGGGAGCCTGCCCTGTCCCCAGTGCGTGCCAGGCCAGAGCCACTCTAAGTAAACGCTGGAGAGGGGGCTGCAGGGAGCTGGCGTGCCACAGAAAATTAACCCCGGTCTAAAGCATCAGTAAACCTATGAGTGAAAATCTATCCCTCCTTATTTCACTGTGAAGTGCTAGATAATGCAGATCTTAGAGATAGATCTTATTCAGACTGATGTTAATGGAAGTCTCAGACTTCTTTGGGTACACCACAATGCCAGTTGTTTGGCTATCGTACAGTGTTTTTCAATCCGTGGGTCAAGACCCAGAACTGGGTCCTGGCATGTCAGGCACTGGGTCTCCTTGCTCTGGCCAGCACCGCTGACTGCGACATTAAAAGTCCCATCAGCGGTGCTGCCCAGCTAAGGCAGGCTAGTGCCTACCTTTTCCGACGCCGTGCTGGGCCCCGGGAGCGGCCAGCAGCAGGTCCGGCTTCTAGGCAGGGGGGCCGTGGGGCTCTGCACCCTGCCCCCGCCCCAAGCACCGCTTCTGCACTCCCTGCCAATGGGAGCTGGGAGGGCAGTGCCTGCAGGTGAGAGTTGTTCGAAGCCGCTTGCGCGCCTCCGCCTAGGAGTGGGACCCACTTCTGGCCGCTTCCAGGACGCAGTGGCTGAACGGGTGCCAGAACAGGCGGGAAGCCTGCCGCTGCACCCTGGCTGCGCCACTGCCCGGGAGCCGCTGGAGGTAAGTCCGTGCCCCAACCCTGCACCCCAAACCCCTGCCTGAGCCTCCCCAAACCTGGAATCCCTTCTTGCCCCTAAACCCCTCATCCCCAGCCTCACCCCAGAGCCCTAACCCCCTCCTGCACTCCAACCTCCCACCCCGCAGCCCTCAGCCCCACACCCAAACCCTCTAGAGGCCCCAGCCCTGAGCCCCTCCCACACCCCAAACTCCTCATCCCCAGCTCCGTTGGGTCATGGGCATCAACAATTTTCTTCAACTGGGTCCCCAGTAAAAAAGTTTGAAAACCACTGCTATAGTATCCAGCCTGGAAGTTCGGTTACTTGTATCTTATTCCTGAGTTTGACACAGTCTGGCTGTGTAGCTTGATCATGCTGTTGCAGTATCAGAAAGACACAGGTAACAAAACACAATGCAATAGTTTGTGTGGGAACCAAAATTCCTCTCTGGAACTGGTTTAATTCCTAAAATTAATACAACAAAGAAACTAACGGCCCTATTTTGCCCCCAAACAAACTGTTAGCATATAACTGGTAGGCTAGAGGGCAGGTTGGCACTAGTCTTGTTTTTGCAACCCCTAAACCTCTCCAGTGGGAATGGCAATAATGAGGGAGGAGGGCTTTGTATTTAAAGGCTGTGGGCCATTCCTCCATGCAGGCTGCTTCCTGTACAGCTAACCCTTACTAATCATTCTCTCCACTTCTGGCTTTTCTTGTAAAGACGCAGCTGCCTTTCATTGCCTATAAGTTAGCCATGCCCATGGGCCATTGGCTTCCCCAGCTGTGCACCCGTGCACAGCCTGACCCCTGTGTATAAAGAGGGGAATTCCCCTCCTCAGAGGGGTGTGTGCAAGGCAGCCATCCTGCCTATTGCTATTATGATCCCTGCTGGACCCAGTCTCACTATGACAGGAGATGACCTCCAGCATCAACTCCCAGGCCTGCAGGCCACCTGAGTGGACATTCATAAGAGCCCTTCCAATGAGAGCTGCTGCAGGAGGCAAGCTTAGCTGTCCAACCCTGCGCCCTGGAACCAAAGGAGTGTTTGATGGGGGAGCAGCCAGTAGCATTTTCATTGGGGGCGGAGGGTGTAGAAATCGCCCAGCAGCTCAGGGTGCCATTGCTCCCCGCTGAGGAAAATTACTTGGCTACTCTATCTCCAACTCTGTGAGATTACCCCTGGGGAGAGGTAGGGGTGAAGAGCCTCTGGGTCAGGGTTAGCTCCCGCCCCCAACCCTCAAGGCATGGGGGATAGATTGGGTGGTGAGCCCATGGAGCTATGGGAATAGAGGTGTGGTGGGGATAAGGGGAAGATGTGGGCCTGGTTGGAGAGCACTGATGTGGGACTGAGGACACAAAATTAAGAGGCACAGAACTGAGGAGGGGCTGGAGGTATGCACAGTTATTTGATTGAATGGGTAGATGTGGGGCACAGCTTCAGCTGGATGATTTGTGTAAGGTGAAACATGTTTTTTTGCAGGACAGCTGATGCTAACAGAGTTTGAAGTTGCCCAATTTACTTGCCCTCATATACTAAACATTTTTTATTCCCTTCAAAATTAACATTCATATTGAGGATAAATTAAAGATACCTAAATTGCACTAGACTTTATTTTATATTAGTTTTTTGTCTGAGGCAAACTAGTCTCCAACCTTGTAATGGGGTTTATTGTATAGGTATAGCCTGTTACTGAACGCTATATCAAGATGAGATCTCTACAGATAATTACAATACAACCCACTTATTATGTTTATTGAAACTAAAAGTCTGAGGCTAGAATCAGTGCAGTCATACATCACACTAATTTGCATTGTACCTTATGAATAAAGAATCCTGCTTGCAAAACATATAATTAGTCAAAGGGAACAACAGACAGTAACAAAACCTCGCAGGGCAAGTGCTTTCACACTTTGAATTTACTGAATAATTAGACCAAGCAAACATTGACTACTCAGTGGATTAAGGAGTTGATCCTGTGAGAAGGTGAGTACCCTGAACTCTGGTGACTATGCTGGAGTAGAACCCATCTACGCAAGTCTTTATACTGTGTTTTCCTAACTGTGAGGATTTTAGGAACTTGGGGCCAAATTGATTAGCAAATTGTACTTGTTCGGGGGGCAGGATAAATGCATTTAAATTACACCCATTTATTAGTAAGTGGTTTTAAGTAACTTAATTTCTTACATGCCAATGTATTAAAAGGCTTTAAATTTATCCTCTGAAATTTGCTTTGTCTAATAAGAATCACCTACATTTGGATAAACCAGGAGTTAATATCAGATTAAACAAAAATTACATTTTCACACATCCAAAAATGGGTGGGGAAAGAGTTAAACTGAAAAATGTAGCATGTTTAGGTTTTCGGGGAATGTGCTAACTGCACAACTTTTTATTTCTGGGGGCAAGGTCTTAAATGTGTTTTCCAAAGAGAATTCTTTAGCAGATGCTCTGGGCCTTCTCCTGATTACTTTGTTCTCAGTGCACAAACAAGTCCAGTGTTTTCTATTTGAGCTATGAAGCAATCTACGATGCTAACAGGAACTGATTTTATGGTAAAGCAACTGCACAGAATTGTGATAGATGCCATTGTAGTTGCACATTCAGAAGTAATAGCAGGGTAAATAACTGATTTCTTTTTTTAGAAAAAGAAAATACTAAATAGAAAAGACCAATGGACTTATTGAAGTCAAAAGTGAAGTTTCCATTGACTTCAGTAGGGATTTGTCTTGCAGGCAGGACACTTAACTGGAACATAGTGCCAGGACCAGTTTGTACATTTTCAGAAGGACAAGCACTGAAAAACAGTACAATTCAAATTTACTTTATGTACTGTACCAACTTTCATAGAAAGTGATTCCCAAAACATTTTTGAATTTAAATGATACAATTACAGAACATTTTAGGGAACACATCACAAACAGTGATTATATTCTTCTCACTGAGAAACATATATAATATAAAGAGAGTTCTATTTGCTGCATGTACACTTTTTTCTAGTAAATTTTAAACATGTCATATAAATGTAAAATCAAATTTCCATAGTTAGAATGGAGGTATTTTCTTTGAAACAAGTTCAGCCTGTTTTGATCACAGGGAAATCAAATCATGAGGGACCACTGCATTTTTTTTTTTTTTAGCAGGATAGTTAAGAGGTTTATAACCTGGTTCTGGCTCTAGTATAATTTTACTAGTGACAGGCTGGGCCAACATAATTGAATAACTGAGGGAAACCCAAAGCAACAGAAGTGGTACCCAACGCTGTTTCAGAAACAGTGTTGCATAAACAAAAGAAGCATGAAAACAGGAACTTGGCCCATGGGCAATAGTAATAAATTCAGCACCAGTCAGCTTTGCTACTTGAAGTAGTGCTACTTTCAGTCAGATCCTGCTTGACACATGCCTCATTACTTGCTGGCTGGAAATGCATAAGGAAACGTCCCACAAAGCTCTAGAAGCTGCAGTATAACTCTTGAATACATGAAGCCACATTTTCAAAAAAGCTGAAGGTCAGATTTTTTAAGTGCTCAATATCTACAATTTACACCAGATCTTGAAAAGAGCTCAGCACCAATGTGCTAAGCCCTTTTGAAGATCTGTACATTTAGTTTTGTGCCTAAATGCTTGAATATCTGGCCCAAATAGCATAGTTTAATGTTTATTTGGGGATCTTCTCAAGCAGTGGGAACAGCCATAGCATTTGGACAGAGAGGTTTGAAATCTGCTCGGTAGCATCCTGTATCTTTCGAATGGGGTCAGAGTTGCAGCTCTGTGGCTCTAGACCACTCGTGAAAACCTCAGAATCACTTGGAGTGATGGGGCCACAGACCACTCTGCAGAGAGGGAATTAGTCAGCAGCAGTAGTGGGAGAAGCAGGCGTTCAGATACCATGGAGATGAGCATGCTGTAAATACCTAGTTTAGATAGATAACGGCAAAGCATATTTTCTCTGTCCCACTAGCCCCTCTGTCGTCCTGTCCAATGTTCTGGAACCTGCCCATCTGTTGAGTCAGGGATCTGACTGGCTGGGAGTTGGGAGTGTCTACATTGCAGTGTAAGTACAAGGTTAGCAGAACTCAAGTTAGCAGAACCTGGGTTTGTTAACTTAGAGCTTGAGCAGCTACATTCAATTGTAACCCCAGGTTAGGAATTATTGAACCCTGGGTCCCAACTTGGAGCTCCAGTGTCTGGGACCCTCCCCCCTCACAGGGTCCTAGAGCCTGGGGTCCAGTCTGAGCCAGAATATCTACACTGCAATCAAATAGCCCCTTAGCCCGAGACCCAAGAGTCCAAGTCAGCTGTCACGGGCCAGCCATGGATTTTTAATTGCAGTGTAGACATATCCTCAGACTCTCTATTTTTGGGTGCTATATAAACACTTAAACTTCATAAGTAATCATAATGTTGCCCACTGTGCAGCATCTGCATTGTCTCTATAGTAGGCTCCAGACTGTGTAAAGTTTGGGCAAACCTTATTATTAAAGACTTTAGCTGCTATTGAAGTCAATAACAAAACTCCCATTGACTTCAATGGAAGTGATTCTGCTTTCTTTATTAATATAGTTAGAATGAACACAAAATAAATGTTAAATTGAAATGGTCGTATTTCATCTAGCTATCTTTTAAAGGCTGACAGAGCTGTCAGGGTATGGTAAAGTTTGACTCATCCTGACTTCCTGTGCAGTTACATGATTTGTTAGTTATTACATATTTGTATTCTTTAGAGGATTCCCAATTCTGTCTTTGAATAATTCATCTTAATCTTAAACCAGTTTAAGACAAATCCATTTCTATAATGTATTGACCTTTGTTCTAGCGGGTGGTTGCTCCGCCCCTCAAAATTGAATCTTTTAAAAGAAAAGTCATCATGAATATTTTATATTCAACACTTAAGTTTTAATCAGGTTTTCTGTATTCTTCTTCTTGGGTTGATGGCTTTTGTCAGTAGAACTCTTTCTTACTGTAATTATATTACTTGTATATAAAGACTTAAAAAAGCCTCTTTACTAATAAGGCTCCAAGAATAATTATATGGATGTAAAATGAACTTGCAAAAATATCTAGGGCTCCACGTATAGGGAATCTTCATGATGAATCAAAGCTTAGAAAGGTTAAGAAAAAAGTATAGATGAGCTTAATAAAATACATGGATGAGTTTCTTGCTGTCACTTTACTACTTCTACTTCCTTATTCATAGAATAAACAGAAATGGAAGCTTATGCTTCTTTTTCTTAATAGAAGGATAGTTTCAGATTTGTTATAGGCTTTTCTAATCTTTATATATGCCTTCCTACAAGCTGGAAAAAAATGTTGATATTGTATTTCTCAGCTGGTGTTCCCCCCCACACACTTTTAAAGTGGAAATCCACGTGGCTGTTTTTAACAACTTCCACTTGTCGTTTGGTGTCAGCATAAGTCCTGGGGTAGTGTTTGTTAGCCCTGGTCTACACTACAAACGTATGTTGGTATAACTATGTAATTTAGTGGTATAGAAAATCCACACCCCTGAGCAACTCAGTTATACTGACCAGTAGAGACAGCGCTATACTGGCAAAGCTACCACCTCTTGTGGAGGTATAGTACCTACGCCAACAGGAGAAGCTCTCCTGTCGGCATATGTAGTGTCTTCACTAAGTGCTTCAGTGGTGCAGCTGCATCACTATAAGTGTACACAAGCCCTCAGTTGACTGCTGCAGCTGAGGAAACAAAACATTTTTGTCTGGGCACTTAGAAGGGGCCATAGGAGGCAGTGTGATGCCAAACTACCTTATGGGGAGCTCCGGGAGTGACTCTGCCTCAGGGAACACTCTCTCATGTAAAGAGAGTGCACAGACTGCACCCATATTTGAGTATGGTGCATCCTGTTTCCCAAGGTGCAATGTACCTGCACTGTCCAGGCAGAGTCACGACTCCTCATCACCCCTTATGGGGCATGAAATCCGCCTTCCCAGCCCTTTGTGCAGGATATGCAAGGGGGTTGGGGAAGGGCTTTTTTGCATCCTTCCTGGATGAGGATAAGGTGAGCTGTTATAATATACAAATGTTCAACTGAAAACTAAAATACAAATGTTCAACTAAAACCCCCACAAAGATCATCATCCCAGTCATCATATTGGAGAAAGCGTACTGGAGGTGTTTCTGTTGAGACCCAGCTTCCTCTCCTTTTTAAAAAGATAACTATTCATTTTTTGCATTTCTAGTTTTTCTCTGATCCCATGGATGTTTTTCTGGGAGCGTATATTTCATTTGCTGAGGCTAACACAGTGAATCTGATTCAGCTCACACCTCATTGACATTGTGAGCCCATTATGACATCATCACTATCGAATTAAGTGCATAAAGATCAACAGGATCTACCGTTCCAAACTGCAGTGCAATATGGCAGGAATACTAAGTCCGATGGGGAAAAAATAAACAATAAACACAGCAGCTTTATTAAGAGGCTATTTCTAACAAGCAAGCAGTCACCCTAAAGTATCCCCAAGCTATTTAGTGTTTAACACATGAATCAACCACCTCTTAAACATGACTCAAGACCAGCTAGAATTGGCCACAAATACAGAAGACTGCAGTCTGCACAGTTCTGTGTACTGCTTGAAGTTTTCATGCCGAAATAAAAGACAATGCAGTTAAAAATAATAGTAATAATCCTTACCGGTTTCACTGATATCTAATTAACTAGCAGATCAATGTTTCAAGAACCAGTGATTTATTAGGCATTGAAAATATGTCTTCATTAAATATTTGTCAGGTATTTAAAAAATGTAAGTACTTATAAAGTGCAATTAAATCATTTACAAAATCATAAATAATTACCAACAAAATACATACCCCAGCCCTCTTTTATGATTGAAGGTACTATAGACTAATCTTATTTGCCTGTCCCAAAAATTTGTCTTTGAGAGTGGGTGAGTAGTTTTTTATAAAGACTGATCTAATGTTCTGTGGAATTCCCTACAGCTTTTCAAGAGAAACTCCCACCCACCTTAAGGCCACTTCATGGAGAGTGCATCTTGTTGCGGTTTGATTAAAACTGACTTCCCTGCACGTTTCATAGATGTGACTATTTTAAGCGACTTGAACATTCAGTCAACGCTACTAAATTCCATTAGTCCTTCAAGTTGCTTGAGCCATTTCTCAAATGTAACTGCTTCCAATCCAAATTACTAATCATTAGAGCTGGTTGGGCAATTTTTCAGCTGAACATTTTTTTGTTGAAGCCTACACTGTTCATGAAACAAGGTTGGTTTTAATGAATCTCCTGACTCAAAAAATTTTGTAAAATTTTGAAATTGTCATTTTATTTCTGTTTTCAAAACAAAATCCATGTTTTCCAGTTTCGAACAACTTTTTTGTTTCGAAATTTAAAATTGGACTAAAAAAGTCAGAAAAAAAGTATTGTAACTGCACCCTTCTCTGCTCATGCCACAAATCAGTCATAGACCTCTTAGCATGCCAGCACCAGTACCCTTTTATTTACAGTGTCAGTTCCCATCACCATTTATATACAATCCATTCCACGCAGCTCCCTGGGGGACAGCTAGCTTGTTCAGCCAGCAGGGAATTACAGCCACAGGCTCCTCCCTTTCCAGTTCCCCCCCCGTAGCTTCCTTTCTGCCAGCTTTATATAGCCCCCTGTCTGATAAGGCCAGCAGGTGTTTCTGCTGAAGCCCTTAGGCGAGCCATACCCAGCCAGCACCAATTAATAGCCCTTAATTGGGACTGGGCTAACAGGGGCCTGGCTCAGAACCTCCTGGCCAGCACCCTGTTACAGGTATGACTCAAAATAGTGTTTTGAAATTACTGAAACAAGGTATTTTGTTTGACCCAAACTGAAAAAGCTTTTGAGACTTTTTGACTTTTCACCCTGATTTGGGATGGGGAAAATTTTTGTACTCAAAAAATATTTGCAGGATGGGAAAATGGTTTCCTTACCCAGCTCTGCTGATCACTTTCTGGTTTCAAGTGTGGATGCAGAATGTGCCAAATTCTGCTTTCAGGTGTGGATGCAGATCCCAAGATACACTGGTAATTCTTGAAACCAGAGTTAGTGAGATTTGAAGATAGCAAATATACAGACCTAAAGAGTGATTAACGGAACTGCTGGGACTTCCTGCTGATCTGGGAGTGGCAGGGGTGTGGGGGACTAGAACAGAAATTGAGTCCATTAAAGAGCGGGTTGTAGGTGCCGGTGAGGAGTAGAGGGAAACTTCATGAGAACTGTGACTAGAAGTCATGAGTCCTATGCCAGAAGGAACAGCCAGAATGAATGCTCTAAACTATAGTGCAAAAGAAAGGAAAAAAGTAGATCTGAGGAATAAGGAAGGATCTGGTTGTGCTGGTGTAAACAAGAAGAAATAGCCAACTCCAGCTTTGAACCCCCAGCTGTCAACTTATATCTAAACAATTGGATAGAAAGGAGTCCTCATAAAAAGGCTATTGGAGCAAATCTGTACCATATGTCCTATATAGCACAGTCTTCCTTCACTTACTATATACACTTACTTACTATCATGTCACATCTCAGCAGACCATGTATTTACTAAAAGCTTTTTGGCTATAGGGACACTTTGCACTATTATAGAGCATTTGAGACTTTTCAGTTCTCCTGATGAAATGTCTAATGCAAGCTTCTGACATTAGAAACAAAATACTCAAGCTCTGTTTTCAGCAACTGGAGATGGTCGCTTTCTAAGGTTCTCTTGTGAAGCTCTAAGGAATTGTATCTCAAGCATTAGACAATTTAAAAAAAAGTGGGGGTTAAATATGCAGTGTACATTTGAGAATTGGACTTGCAGCATGCCTGCACTTTAGCTACTCCTTGCTGTTTAGCAGAGTTTTTACTAAATTATTAAATATCATCCTGCATATAAATCTTAAAAAATAATTTACCCTGTGTTTTAAACCATAAAAAATCACTTAAGTCTTCCAGGTGCTATGAAAAGAATGCTGATGTCAGAAGTGTTGAGGTTTTGTTGTTTTTTAGGGAGTGGGGAGTGAGACAGGTAGTTATGTAGCTAACGTAGCTGATGAGTAGGGTTGAACGTTAATTCGTGACATGAAGTGTGACTTGTCTACATCAGAAGGAGTTTGCTGGCTTAGTTATACCAGCACCACCACCCCAGTGGGGAGATAGCTTATACAAGCAAAACAGTTCTTTTGACAATGTAGCTTATACCAGTTCACTGAATGAAGTAAGCCTTACTGGCAAGAGGACTTTTTTTGCTGGTATAATTGTGTCTACACTAGAAACTTTTGCTGTTATAAAAATGTCTCAAAGAATCACACCCCTGACTGACATTATTATACCAGCAAAAAGCTTATAATCTTAAGATCGACAAGATATTTGGCCCTTTAATTGTGCTATCTAAATAATTACGTAGAAGACAAAGCTCGATTTTTCACAAAGTGATCAGCAATTGAGAAATCATGGGCTGGTTGGAATTCAGATATTTAGAGTTAGATGGAATTAGGGGTCCTGGATTTAAAAAATGGCACAATATGGCTTTTAGTATTTACTATAGGACAGGTCTAGCACTTGCCTCTGCAGATGCTGATTCTCACTTTAAAACAGAATGGGTGGGGTTCTGCTGTCAAATGAGCAGCTAACTTCTGGGGGTGACTTTGTTGGGGCTCCATTGACTTCAGAGCTCAGGGTACTGAGCACCTGGCAGAACTGAGCCCTAAATGTCCTGCCTAAGGTGATATAGTAAATGAATGGCAGAAATATAAATAGAACCAAAGAGTTCTGACTTCCGGTTCCATGCTTCTGCCACTAAGCAACTTTCCCTCACTCTCAGAGGAATTTGTGGTGTGATACACTATAGTACTAAATCTCCTCTCTGGCTTTGACAAATTCCATCTTCCACAACTTCGCTATTCAAAATGCTGCCACAAAGATCATTTTCCTGGCTTGTGGTTTAGAGCACATAACCCCTGCTTTTTTTTGCATTCTTTCAATAGCTCCATATCCACCTCATCGAAAGAAAGGTACTTGTTTTAACTCTTAAAGCCCTTTGAGGCTTATCTCGCCTCTATCTATAATCTCATGCTCTCGTTGTTGACTCCCATCTCCGTTTGGACAATGATGCCAGTCTTGATTGCTCATTTATCAAATTTTCCAACAAGTACCTTCTCCTGTGGTGCCCTCTTATACATGAGATCATTGTTCCAAATCTTGTCCTTAAAACTCTCCTCTTGCTGTGATATTTTCAGAAAACTTCTGCAATGGTTAGGCAGCTGGTGTGTAGTGACTACTGCTTATAATGCGGTTCAAAAGCATCTCATTGTTACCTTGGTGCTTTCCCAGTCTGTATTTCTCTGTTTTTCATTTGCACTCAGACTGTAAGAGCTTCAGAATGTAGACTGTGTTTTATTAGATATTTGTTCAAGAGCTTAGCACAATGGAGCCCTGATCCCTGACTGGAACTCCTAGCCAACCCTGTAATATAAATGCTTCTTTTCTAATTTATCGGATAGCTTTTAGCATATTCTTGTCTATAAACAAATACAAAAATGCATTTGTTTGTTACATTACCAGTGTAACATCCTTCTGTATCGGTTTTTTTAAAATCTTTGTCTACTATAAAAATAACTTGAAACAGATGTGTGATGGGGCATCTGCCCCTCACTGGCAGAAAAGGGGTTAATAGAGCCCTAGGGAGGCTGCGCAGGAGGCAGCCAATCAGAGAAGGGCTAAAGGGAGCAGCCAGCAGGCCCATATAAAAAGGGAGCTGCAGGACAGAGGAGTTCAGTTCTCTGCTTGGAGCCTCAGGGATGAAGGACTGTGTCTCTGGAGGGCTGAGAGAACTGCCAGCACACTGGACAGAGCAGTGCTGCTAGTAGGGACCAGGGGAGCGCGAGAGAGCTCCTGGCTGGCTGCTGGGGTGCAGGCTGAGGCCCCAAGGCAAGGGCAAAGAGGATGCTGGGGCCACGAGGAAGTGGCCAGACAACTTGCTGCAGTAGCCACTAAGAGAAGTGACTGAACAACGGACTGCAGGTCCCCCGGGATGGGGGAGCACAGAGTGCGGCACAGCTGGAGGGCTGTGGCGCTGAAGAGGATGCTGCGATCCTTGGAGAGACCTGGGTCCTAAAGCAGGAGTGACAGCGGTGAGGCACCGCCCGAAGAGGGCACACTACCATGCAGAACGAATTCCCAAGACAGCCCGCAGGAGGTGTAACAGTGGTGAGCGAACCCCTTTAGATGATACAATGTATGAAAGCTTTTTGATAGGCTGATGCTGTGAAGTGCTGAGAATCAATGCTATTAATGGTTTAAATACAGCATACCTTAATCTAGATGTACAACATGGGGACTTCTTTTCACTAAGCAGCAAGTATACCCCTGCTCTGAATGACTGACCATGAACCACAAGCTGAATTTTTTTCCCCCAAGATTTAAATTATTTTTGACAGGTCAGCTAGACTAAGAGCCTTCAGGGATCCGTCTTTCGTAACGAATGGTGCATTCGGAGTAACAATACGCAGTCATTTTTAATGAAGCCTATCATTTTGCACCTGCATTTCAAAGAACAAGGGATATTTTCTGAACAATATTTATAGAGCCTTTAAATGCTATCAGTGCTTTACAGTAGGTAGAACGTATCAAACAACAAACCTGCTCCAAAGCTGCAGTTATTTTATTTTCAAGATCCGTAAGATACTGAGGGTTTCTACACTTGATCATCCCATGCTGAGAATGACAGGGGAAAAATGTTGCCTTTCATTCATTTTGTCAGTTATGACAATTGCTAACCAAGAAAAGTGTCCACTCCTCAGAGACCCTTTGAAGACAGAAGCGCTACTGGGTGATGATGAGTTCAAAAAATATATATATTTGAAAAGGCAGTGTTTTGCACAGAAATGTTTTCCATTGGAAACCTAGATCTCAATCTTGAGCTCCATTTCTATGAAAGCTCTATAGATTCATAAACCTTTTCAGTGATTCAAGATACATGAAGGATACGCATCTGTTCACTTTCTTAATTTGCAATCTTCCCTTACTTATTGAATGTTTAAATTATATCAGGGAGTAAGAAAGTGCTTAGCAGACTTTAAACCTCAATAAAAACATTATCCACAACCATGGATGTTTCCAGAAAGTTGAGGTACGAATAATGGCATAAAAATATGGCTGTAGGAGAAAAATGACTGCTGCTTTGCCTAGGCAGGCAGAGTATACAGATCAGTAGGTTACAATTTCTGAGAAGTAGGAATAACACCTAGATCTTATAGTGGTTTTTATCAGTAGATCTCAGTGTTTCACTGTCTTTTAATGTATATTTCCTTAAATACCTCTGTGAAGTATGGACATATCCCCATTTTTCAGAGATGCTAAGTGACTTGCCCAAAGTCACACAGGAGATCTGTGTTCAATTCCCTGCTCCGTCATAGACTTCCTAAGTCCTAGGCTAGTGCCCTAACTACAGTACTGTCAACTCTAAGCATTAAAAGTAAGATTCCCCAAAATGAGCAGCTTAAACAGAAGTTTTAAATAACTCCTAAGCCTTTTTGTTTGCCTTCTGGCGTTTGAGTCTGTCAAGTTTGTGATTTCCAGCTTCTCTCTGAAATCATGAGGGCTAGGCACCTCATTAAAAGAATGGAGAGTCACATGATTGCAGGAGCTGGGCTTTAAGAAAAAGCAAATATGGCAAGCGATGGCAACAATACTGCAGAATAAAGAAAAAACACTATTGTTAATAGGATGTTATGGGTCAAATTTTTCAAAAATTGCATCTAAACTTATACAGCAATTTTGCCATTGCGGCAAATGATGCAACTCTTTGACCATAGACCAGATAATTAAATGGCTAAGTCCCATCACTTGCATCCACAAAATTTTGCCCATAGTGAATTTCACCCGTGAAGTTTGAGGTCACAAAATTCAAAGCTGGGTTGAAATCCTTCAGACACACACACACATATATATGTTCAAATTACCTGAAAGTGTAAGGAATCCAGGCAAATTAAAGAGATGTACAGATTGCAGATAGAGAAAATAGTTTACTATTTATGCTGTGCTTCAAAAGCTATTGAGTGGAAGTGGCTGCTCCACATTGTGAAGCGAAGCAGAATAAAACACTATCCCTTTATAGTTAGAAAAAGCAGACTTGGTGAATGTAATATGAAAGGATTTTTCTGTGCTGCAGGGGGAGAATTATTACATATGAAACTAAAAGGAAACTGTCTGTAGGTGAATTCATGGGATATTTCACAAGGGCATCACTAACCAGGTTATTTCAGTCACAGTGTCATACAAAGTCATGCAGCGCTGGTGCTCTTTTGCATATATAAAGGGCTGACGGCATAAAATGCATGTCTGTTCACAGGTGAATATGAGATGCTGATCTTATTAATCCATTCATAGTTCAGGTTTTTGGTATACTTTTCAGTGTTTGTACTTGTACAATATATATATCTGCAACATATTTGGTCGTGTGATAATATTTGCAACAGGGATCATTTAAAATATATTGTGAACTGTACAATTCTATTGCCGTTTTGGAATGGCAGATCTGAAAAATTTTCTCCTACACAAGCTTACAGCCATTCCACCTTATGGTATCATCCTATCCTATTTCACAAGCTAAGCAAAATTGAGCTGGATCACTACTTGGTTGATGCTAAGAGATTTCCCGTCTAAATGTTGCTGATGTGTTGATTCAGGTGATGGCACTTGTGTGCTCCCACCATGATGAAAGGAGACATTGCACTCCTTTAGAGACTTACTTCAAGATGTCTTAAAACAGAGAGCTGATTGCTTGCAGTCACTAAAGCGCACATGGCACTTCTCGTAACAGTGGGGTGTCTGGGCCAAATTCCTACTACATTCATAGTTTCTGTTGAATTACAGCATTCTTCATTCCAACTGTCACGTAGTGTTCCTATGTGTTAAACAGCTTTTGTGTTCCACCCCAAAGATGACTTCATTCGTGGGTGAAGTGATCCATACTTATAGCTTGCATATGCATTTGTGAAGCATTTTTGGATCCTTCAGGATGAAACTTTGATTTAAATGTTGCGGCCCAAAACTAATCCTGGGCTGATGACAAGCCCTAATGATAAGGATATGTTTTGGGGCAATTCAGATATTTGCGTTTGCAATGATCTGTGCAGCCAAACCTTGAGGCTTTATGCACAATATTTTTGTACTATTAAATTTGGCTGAGAGGGGAGTTTGAGCACTCCTTCCTCACATCCCTAGCTAGCCAAGCAAATTTGCCAAGTACTGGTGAAGGACTGAAGAAGGGTACAGGAAGCAGTCAACTGTAATATCCATAACAGAGGAATTAAAATGATTAGTAGATTGTCTAAAGAGGACACATTTTATTGAAGCTGTCATCTTTCAAAAGCCTTCAGACCCAGATGCATCCTCTGAGCTCATCTTTGTTCAGTTTGCCACCTTGAACATCATTGGACCCTAAAGTATACTTTTTAGGGCCCATTGAATTCTATAAAGTATCTTAAAGTGATTGTAAGTTGGTCATAAATTAGAAGTGATTTAACTAATCAGAGGAAGGAGAACACCCCAAAAGCTGTAGGTTAGGCACCTCACTGTATAGTTTTTATCCCCTGTGCTATGCATAGACATTGAGTTGTAGGCTGAAGTGATCTTAATCTGACCCATGTAAACAATCTATGTACTGAGTAAAATGCCCCTCTGTGCAGCATTTGAGTCCTCCTTAAACCTTATTTTGAGGGCTTAAATGATGGCTCTCTGAATAAGAATAAATCTGTTCCAGTAGGTAGAAAAGGAACAATATGCTTTCTCAGTGACCTGTTTCAACCTAAGACTCTGTGAAGGTATAGCTCAGTGATACACAGTGTAGGTGAAATCCTGGCCCTGTTGACTTCAGTGCGGCCATCATTTTCACCCTACCTCAACACTGCTTCACAAGGCTATAAAATATCATATACACTTCCCTCCAGAAAGCTGTTCTTGGGTTTGAGAGCTACAAATGTTGATTGCATATTATTCAGCTATGTTGATCACCCCTCCATAGTTTAAGTTAGCAACGTGAGCAAGTTCTGTCAAAAGGTACTAAATATGCATTTCAAAATGCCTGCTAACTTAAAATTGTCATTCCTCTCCGTCTGAAAAATCTAGGCAACTACCAATCTATTTACAAATTTACGAGGAGGCATATGGTGTTGCATATGGTAATTCAGTAAATAGTGATGACCTCTGTATCTTTCCAGAAAGAAGGGCTATATAACGAATGCCAGCTTAACATGTAGATTGTTTTGTTTACATTTCATTCAGGAAATGTGTAGAGCATGTACTGAAATACTAATGCAGTTCACTCAAACTGATATACAAAACTTTCAAGTTTAAATATTGTAGTCAAGTCCGATAAATCTGATGGCTGTTGCTGACTTTTTTCTCCCCCATGCAAATAACACCATGCATTTCAGCATTCTGTGTAAACCAGTGTGTCCTTCACAAACCAACCTATTTTGAAAATGGAAGAAACTTCCTTATGTCCAATTCCTGCATTCAATGGAAGTCTTGCCTGAGTTATTCTTGAGTAACTCATAACAGGATTTTGGCCTAAATAAACATGTTTCTACAATATGAGATACTTCTTCTGAGGGAAGTATTGACCACAACTGTCGCTTTTTTGTTTGAGTGGTAATTCTGCCTATGAATATCTTTATTGTGTAGTAACAGACTTCCTTCAGACTCGTCACTAAAGTTATTTATTGGAAATAAACTCCTCAACACAAAGTTTAACTCAAACTATACTATGTAACACATACATATTTAACTGGCATCTTATAGCTTAATAGTTTACTGTCTTTTAGATGAGACGCAAATTTGATATCTTTACCACTGGTGATCATTCAAGAGCCAATGGCACTTCTTGCATGAGCATAAGGCTTAGTTACTCAAATTAGGATTTGGTCCCAGCTCCAAAACTAATTACATCTTGCCTGCCTACATTTCTCCTGCCATTTCAGTGGGCTCTGATAGTCTTTACTTTGTTTTAAACTGTTGCACACAGTTAAACAGCAGCTGCTGCATTGTATCCCAAAGGTATTAGCATTTTGCTGATTGGTGAAATCAATCCTGTACATCCATGTAGCCCTAACTTGACACTAATGGAACTATTTGCTTTAGTAGGCACTAAGCTCACTAGTGTTTGGTGGCTATAGCTTCTAGTTTGTATGGTAGGTAGTCTAGGATCCTTTGGGATGGTAGATGCTGTTTTAAAAGTAAACTGTTCCCAATTTCAAAATAATTTGAGACTTGCATTAAACCTTGACGTTCAAGGCTTCCTAGCATATCTGATGGGCCGCATGCAGATGCTGCAATAGCATATGTCTCCCAATATGAGACCTGTTTATCAGCAGAGAATTGGATTCTGAAAAGAAGTTTGGTTTGATTGTTTCTCTCTTGGGACTGGCTTGATGGTGTCTTTCATGTGAAGAGCTAAACATGGCAAACCGTGAAGAGAAGCAAATGAAAGGAAAAGGCAGCCTTGTGTGTCAAAGTATCAATTACAGGTTTTCACTAGCTGACTATCTGTATGTGTAGGCTGCCATGGCTAACTTAGAATCTGTGCATTGCAGCAAGAGAGTTTGGGAAAGGGTGAGGTCACAAATATTTTATGAAAGTTCTTGCTGTTGTAAGACATTGTATGAGACCTGCAAGATTTGTATATACTTTGAAGTGTTTATGAACTTCTCTAGTACAATCTGAAGTCTCCTTTTAAATACTGAGAACTTGTCTACATAGTGTGGCAATGTGCACTAAAAGGGTGTGGATTTTAAAGTTTGCACCAACATGTTGCACATTAGCTGGTCTGTGTAGACCATTCTGGTGTACACTAAAAGTTCCTTAATGGTGTTTGTAATGCAGCATTTGGATATGCTGAGTGCCAAGAGCCAAGCTTTGTGCATATTGGTGTATTATCTCATAATATTCCTCCATGTCTAACTTCTAAACATTTAAAGTGTTTCCCTCCCCATAGACCATTTTTATAAGGTATTAATCAGCCAAACAAATTTCCCACAGAGAGTTTGAGCTACAGACTAAGTAGCTACAGTTGCAAATTTTTAGATGCAGCAGGTCTGTCTGCCAATAGCAGGCTCCTTTCCTTGACACTAAGGGTTTGTTTACATGATGACTTATTGTGCAGCAAGCCAGGATGTAAGCGTACAGTGCGCTAGGCTTCCATGTGGTAAGTTTCCATGTGGACCCTGTTACTGAGCAGTTAAATTTCCATATTGGACTTTGACGTACTGCCATTTCAAAGAGGGGTAGGTCTGCTGCTATAGCCAAACAGCTGATGCAAGTGGGGCCACTGGAGGCTGCTGCATTCAAAGCCCCACTACTGCCATATATCCCAAGAAGAAGGTGGGTGGGATGAGAGAGAAGAAAAGGTGAGAGGAAGGAAAATAGTGAGTGAGAGAAGGGAAACTTACCAAAATTTAATCACACACCTCATGCACTTTGTAGGATGTTCCGATAGACCTACTCAATTATGAAAGGATTCCTATTTAGCATGATTTGTTTTTTATATAAATATTCTGCGCTGGGAAGGAAGCTGGTGAAGAGTTTATACTCCCAGCAAGTGTTACAAAATAGTTCTACATGCATGTGGACCACCTTTGGCTGATCAGATCAAAGCTTTTTCCCCAAGCCATTCTGTAATCTCACTTAGTCACTGACACAAAGAGACAGATTTAAATGAACAATAACAAAATTCCTCAGAGAGGAATTCCATTGGTTTTAGCAGTGAATCAGTCCCTCAGTTCTGTGTCTCCCATTTCTACACAATGCATGTTGTGCTTGAGTATATTTTCAAAGTGTGAAGAATTCACTAGGATTGGTTCTATTTCATTTATGCTCTTATTTTTTTTGAATTTTAAAAAACCAGGCTAAATTACTCTTTTTTGGGAGATGGTTTGAACATGCCTGGTCTCTTCTGCACTCTTTCAAGTCTTGCTGTAGTAGATGCAATTGACCATATTCTTCAGATGAAGTTTAACTAGTAATTTATACAGCAGTAATCCCATCCCCCTATCACCTGTTGTTAATTTCTTCTTGATATGCCAGAAAATGTCTCTAGCCTCTTCCCAGACAGTATTAAGATTTCATACACTGCATCTTCTGACTAGTGATTATCAGGCTTGCTGTATAATCTAGTTTTGCACCTTCCACTCATTGCCGACAGTAACTGAAAGACAAATGAAATGGGGCAGCTGCTATGTTAAAGCTGCTGTTTCTGGATTTAAGGCCTTTCAGTGTGCCTGCTTGGAATCTGAACTTCACTGTTTCATATTCAGGTGTCCAAATCGCCATTGAAGTATGGGCACCTTATGTGATTTTTCTTTTTTTAATACTTTCCCCACCTTTGAATAGTGGCATTCCAGTGTGTTGTCAGCTTTCCCATCATTACCTAATCTAAATCACATAATTCTGTTGAGACAGAGGAATACTTGAGAGCCTCTTATTTGTATCCCCAGTTCAGTTAGCTCTCTGGAACATGTCCTTTTTTTAGCATGTCTGTTTGAAAGATTCTGTACCTTTCACAAGTCAGTTCTGTTTCGATCATTCACTTCTTGATTCCTCATTTTTCTTTTTCTGTAAATCTAATTTTTCAAAGGTCTGCTGTCTTTGTTTCCAAAGGCTAATGCAAAGTAATGGTTTAATCTCTGCCATTTTCTTTTCCTCTAATTCCTGTCTACATCTGAACCCTCACAATTATTCTTTAGAAGGCCTGACCCTTCAAAGCAACAATGTATTTTTGGTTCATAATTTTTTTAAACCTCAAGTTCACTCAGTCTAGAGACTAAAGAGATTTATTACTGCTTTCTATGCGTACTAGAATCATTGATGTGGTGTAATGGATTGAACACGAGACCTAGGAGTCAACAGATCTGGATTCTGTCCCTAATGCTGCCAGTGATTTTTCTTTATATGATCCTGGGCAAATCTCTGTGTCTGTTACCTCTTTGGTAAAACAGGCAAATAAGCACTTTGGCCCAGATTGTCAGAAATATTTATTTCAATGGAAGTTAGGAGCCTAAATATCTTTGAGGATCTTGGATTTTAATTATCTGCTATATAGAGGGCTAGCAGAAAGCATATGCACTGCTTAACCCTATTTTAAGGACTCCTTCCTGGGGGAGAATTTCACTCTATGAGCACAAATTTAACAATCTTGTTAAATGTTCCAGTTAAATATAAAGCCTTCCCTTTGGATGACCAGCTATATGTCCTCTTGTATTTGTGAAAGTAGTCATTATAACTTTAATAAATAAACAATTTGAACGATGCCTGATAGTAAAGAAATATTACATCAGTGACCTAGTCTGTCTAGACTGTGACTGTGTATTGACTATCTCCATCACAAATACTGTTGCCATACAGCCAAGATTTGAGGTACCTGAGCAACCTTCTCTGATATCTACCTTACTCCATCAGACTTCTGGCCAAGAGGGACTTTATGCCAGGGCCAGCTGGTGTAGATTCATCACTACTTCTAACCAGAGCCGATCCTAGACCAAATGGCGCCCTGGCAAGAAGCATCATCGGCACCCCTTCCATTTGTTAAACTTTTGAATATTTTATTTTTTTATTGCCTTTTTAGCCCATTCATGACTTTGCCTGATTTGCATGCATGATTTATTCCTCTCATATTAGACGATAAATTTGCACGCTAGGATCTGTAAATCTGTATTTATTCTTGCCATATAAGCAAATAAAAATCATTTCCTCTAAGCTTATAAAACTTTTTAATTTTAAGAATAACTGAAATGTACTTACATCAAGAAATTGAACTGTGCGCCAACATTGGGTGGACCAATATTAAATAGTGTTACAGTTAGAATATTAATCCTAGTCCTTTAGTTTAAAAGGTCTCTATTCTCGCCTTTGCTCTTGCAAACTGAAGCACGGTGTCAGAGAGCTCCAAAAACTGGCCAATGGCATTTTCAAATGATAAAATAGCAAGCCATGTCAGTCTCTCATCGGCCATCATAAATCAAAGATGTTTTAATGACCATGAGCTTTGAAAAGCTGTGCTCACCACGCGACTGTGACGGCACCATGAGCAGAATCCTCAAAGCTATCCACGCACCAGAAAAAGATAGTGTTCCTTTACTTGAATACAGTCGTCCTCATTGTCAACAAATCTTACTGTAAATGACATCTTTTCACTGTGACTAATGTTGGGAGTGCAGTCCATTATTACAGCGTAGTACTTAGCTTTGCCAAGTCACATCAATATGTTATCAAGCATCTTCCTTGCCATAAGGTCAATCAATTCATTTTGAATTGTTTTGCTGCAGTAAGGGTCCATAGCTTCTTTATGAAGTACTTGACATCGGTACTATGTATGACGTTGTATTTCCCACGGAGCTCTGCCAAACCGAGGAAATTACCATTATGTTCTGTGAACAACTTATCTGACAAGCCCCAGAAAGCCAAATTATTATTTGCAAGGAAGAGGATAATTGAGATTAGGTGCTTGAGCACGTTCCTCCAGTGCTGGGTTTCTACATTAATAATGTACTGATTTTCTGCACCTATGCATTTATTCATCTTGAGCCTGGACTCTGCCTCCATCCATTTGGAGTAGGCCATAAAATGGCCAGGTGACTTTTCATGTTGCTTCAAAGCATCAGCTAAGTTATGTCAGTAATTGTACCCAGAAAGCGCAAGCAATGATTTGGCATTCTTGTCAAATATTTGACAACAAAAACAGAACACTCTGATTTCAAGTAAACTAGCCAACACCAATTCAGTTTCTCACCATTTGTCAAGCACTCTTTTGCAGTGTGACTTTAAGAAGTTTGAGTAGCAGCCATGTTAGTCTATATCAGCAAAAAGAACAGGAGTACTTATGGCACCCTAGAGACTAACAAATTTATTTGAGCATAAGCTTTCGTGTCACTTCTACTCATTTATTGGAAATGTCATATCCCTGATTTTGCCTGGCCCATTCAAAATTGTATGATCAATATCTACAGAGTTTAGGATTGCCGCCCATAAAACAAGATCTGATGTATCGATTTGTGGTGTGCAGTTTTTCTCACTGCTGTTTCTGTTATCTGAGGCTGATTCGTTTTTATTCTTTCTCTCCTTTTCATGTAAACCAGGTTTTTCTTTGTCATTACTCTCTCCTTTTCATGTGAGCCACTTTCTTCTTTATCATCACTCTCCTTTATGCCGCCAGGAAAATTGGATGATTCTCCATCCTTTTCTCACATTTCCATTCCTTATCTTCAGGCAAACCTGTTAATTCCTTAGTAATAAGACTTCCATCATTTATGCTTTGCTGCTCAGTTTCTTCTGCATGATCACTACTGCCTAAAGCCTGGTCTATGTTGTTCTGTTTCAGATATTTTCCCATCAAATTTGCCCCTTGCTGCAAACTAGATTGTTGTTGAGCTTTTCACTTCTTATACTGAGCTCCTGAAGGCTTCTTCGGGGCATCTTTTATTTTTTACGGGGGGAAAACAGACAGTATTAGGGAGAGCAAAAGTCATTGTTCCACAGTCTTAGAAAGTCATCAGACATTAGGTGTTACTGTTATGTCTTTTGCCATGCTTATTTCTTTTATACTGAGTAGATAAATATCTCTGGCATCTCATTAAATATGTCCTTATTAGTTCCTGCTTACACTCTTGAAGTTTTAAAACACAAGTACACTTTCACAATTACACAATAAAACAAGGTTCACAATATCGCAGCTGGGCTGTCACTTTGTTCTTATATCTCACTGACTGACTGGTGGTGCTCCATCCCTCATATACCCAGGAGCGCATGGCTGATAACATTCTGGGAGATTTCAGGAAAATATAGCTCTCAGAAAGTCTGGAATGTTCCACAGGAATCTGCAAAAGTCCAGAACATTCTAGGAGGTTAGTGAAAAAATGAATCCACATACGGAATACCTAAAATGTTTTACTTCAAATGTTCTGTTTTCCCTTTTGTCAATTAAAAAAAAAAAAGAAAAAACACCCTGAGCCTGGCTTCCCCCCGAGCCTGGCACCCCATGCGGTCACCTGGGTTGCCTGCATCTAGCCCTGCATCTAACCATTAAAATCTACCAGTAACTTTCAGCTACAGTAGATACCAAAGAGAGAGTAGGCCTTAGTAAAGCCTACAAAATACAATGGGTGGAATTTGACACTAACACCAAGAAAATATAGGACATACAGCTCGCTGTTAGTTACAGTGGAAACAGAGATGTAACTCTTCTTTACAGATAACGTGTCAGTCTGCCCAACTGCACCTGTAAAAACCCATTGGAGTAGTACTGGAGAAAAAAAAGCATATTATAGTTGGTTGTGTCTTATGCCATTCCCGCTTAGAGTTTAAAGTACTGATTTTCTGAGAACTCAAACATAGGAAATAGAGGAGTTACTTAAAGAGTAAGACTTAAGCACCAATAACAACTTGAATTAACTAATATTTAGTGAGGCTAGATATGCATCACTTTCTCACAGCCAGAGTACTGAGACCTGTGAAAAGGGAGAGAAGCTAATTCTCTGAAAATACAGAATGTACTCCTTCTATCTAAAATATTGTAGCAGCCAGTCACTGAGTGTCTGTATTTCCTGTTTCTTATAGGACATGGTTTGGATGTTAATATGCTGTACTGTTAGTTGTATTGTCCTACTGAATGCAACAGTTAGTTCTGACTAGTTTCCCACAATCCAGCTATAAGACAAAATTGAAGAAAAATGTCCAGGCAGGGGAACACTGCCTGTCTTGGCTGCCAGGTACATAATTTCTGGTATAAACAATAAGACTTCCACAGTTCCCAAATAATCCTGTAAGGTGGTGGTGTTTGCAGTGGTGGCAGTCCATCACAGTTTAATCATGGCGATACAACAGAAACTAATAATATAATTAGCTTCTCAAATCTTTAAAGACTCTACTTTGAGAAGTCTTAAAGCTGACTGATTCTATCATGCTTAAAAATTGGGGACGTGATAGTACTAAGGACTCTTTGCCTATACACCTCATTCCCGGATCCTGACCGCATGCTCATCAACACATAGGGCCAAATGAATCTGTCGACTTCAATGAAATTACAGTAGGGATGCATGTGGGCCACTGCAGGATTCATTTCCCCCTATAATGTAACTTTCAGTTTCAGTATAATGTAAACTACAGTTTCAGTGCTGTAAAGTGGCAGTGTAGACAAGGTCTAAACTCATGACACTCTGCTAGTGACTAAAAGTCACATAACGTTGAGAATTTAAACAATTAGCAGAAAAGTGAAGCTGAACCACATTTAGTGGAAAAGGGCATTGTAAAAGCTATAAAAGAACTTGGATTTTCAGTATAGAGAACTATGGGTCCTTGGAAAAGTAACATCCATTTGGTTTTAGTGCCAAATGCTTTCTTCTTAGATATTATTTCAACCCAAGGATCAGTAACTTTTCAGTACAAACCTCTCTTCCAGTAAGACTAGATAGCAGGGTTGAGATTTCAGCATTTTATAGCTTTGTGAACTACATAAATCTGGACAGCCAGGTGCTCACAAACCCTACTTGAGCACACTCAACCTGAGTGAATAGGTGTGTGGTGACCTATTAGCATATGCAAACACCTGTGCACCTATCTAGTTGTGGGGTTTGTACATGCAAAAGGCAGTGCATGCAAATATTCAGACAAAATGGAGGCTAATTGAAAATTTGGCCTAAATTCTTGGTTGTCTTTTCCAGAAGTAGTTTAAAACCCACTTGTTAGGTTTGAGAGGCTTGTTGCTTCATTTAAATGTGCACAAAATGATTTTTTGTATATGCCTCTTACTAAGATATTTACATATATGCTCTGTACAAAACCTTTCTCTGAACAATTAATGTGGGACTGAAACTGTCAGTTAGACTTGTTTCCTTTCATATAATATGGCTTGAAAACCACCTTCTGCACACTCTTTCCCTCAGCAGTTTTTAAGTGGGTAATTATTTTTAAGATTTCAGGTTGGCTAACCCCTAGACTGTAATTTCCTTGACAGTGCCACCTACTTGTCTATTGAGACATGGAATATTAAATCAAAATGACATTATTTAAAATCTCATGTGGAGGTTGTGCTTTAGTAGAATTCTGCAATCTTCCAACCTGAGTACATGCAGTCATCTGTGCCCAAATTTTTCATGGCTTTAGATCTGTTATTACAATGACTTGTTGGGAATCAAGGATTTTTAATTCTCTAATCAAAATTGAAAAGCTTTTTATGAAAGCTTCAGATTGTCATTACTTTTTCAGACTAGTATTTTTGTACCAGATGCAGTTGTAAGGAGATATTGCCAATGCTTCGTTTAAAGCTCTGTAAATACACCTAAGTTAAAAACAAATGAGGGTTTTCATTGTTTAGAATTTGTCAGTACTTGTCAAATAAGCAGAATTCTTCTGTCTAAGTGAAGTGGTACAGCTGCTATTTTCTCAGATCATAATTCACCAGCAACTGATACAGAAATATCTGTTTTGGTTTTGGACCTTAGGAGCAATATCTTGGCAGGCTGAAATATATATTGCAACAAAACCCCATCAAATAAAGGTTAACTAGAATGCTCTGCTTTCTTTTCTTATTCCACTATAAAGTGTTTTGGAACGCTGGGGAGGGCAGTCATGCCACACTGCAAATGCGAAATGGTACTGCTTTGGTAGGCTTATTTTCGTAGTGTGTATACATTATAACTAAGTATTTTTTGCCATTTTTGCTCTTCTTCTAAACTATTACATGATCTCATAGGCGCCAACTCCGTGGGTGCTCCAGGGATGGAGCACCCATGGGGAAAAATTAGTGAGTGCTCTGCACCCACTGGAAGCCAAGCTCCCCGCCCCACCTCGCGTCTGCCTCCTCCCCTGAGTGCACCGCGTCCCTGCTCCTCCGCCTACCTCTTAGCGCTTGCTGCCGCCAAACAGCGGTGTGCTCAGGGGAGGAGGCGGGGACATGGCGGGGATTTGGGGAAGGAGTCGGAATAGGGGCAGGGAGGGGGTAGAGATGGGGTGGGGACATTGGGGAAGGGGTTGGAATGGGGGCAGGGCCGGGGCAGAGGGGGGTCAAGCATCCACCAGCGCGAGTAGAAGTTGGCGCCTATGTATGATCTACCGGCATATAGTAAATTAAGGTAAATTTTAGAAGGAATTACAAATACAATCTACATATGGACAGTCATTTAAATGTGGAATACTTTTGCGTATTCTGGAATACAATTTTATTTCTTTCCATAACTGAGATGAGTGAGAAGCTATTATTTGCAGTTGAGAAAAAAATGTTATCTAGCTAAACTCATGTGTAATATTTGCAAATGCCAGATGATTCAAGAGAAGTTAGTCTCAACTGTTCAAATGTGCTTTGACTCACTCTCATGCTGGATGTTTCATACAAAGAGAGGTGTGATGGGTTGGATCACAGAAACCGCTTTGGGACTGCCACCTGATGTGCCTAGACTACCTCTGAGCCCATTTTCCCTGCCAGCTTGGGACTTCAGTACCTTGCCTTGTTTGAGCCAGACACGATTGCCTGCTGCAAACACAGATCCAAGTCTGAACGACGTCCCCCACAAGCTGCAGGATTAACTGAAAACAGCTTAAGAAGTGCTCCTGTCTCCAGCACTCAGATAGCCAGCTCCTAATGGGGTCCAAACCCCAAATAAATCCACTGATAAATTGTTCACCCTCTGTAACACAGAGAGAGATATGCACAGCTGTTTCCCCCTCCCCCCAGTATTAATACTTACTCTGGGTTAATTAATAAGTAAAAAGTGATTTTATTAAATACAAAAAGTAGGATTTAAGTGGTTCCAAGTAATAACAGACAGAACTAAGTAAATTACCAAATAGACTTAGACTTGCGTGTTTCATTTTAATACAGTAGGAAACTAAATGCAGGTAAATCTCACCCTCAGAGATGTTCTAATAAGCTTCTCTGACAGACTAACCGCCTTCTAGTCTGGGTCCAGCAATCACTCACACCCCTGTAGTTACTGTCCTTTGTTCCAGTTTCTTTCAGGCATCCTTTGGGGTGAAGAGGCTATCTCTAGAGCTATCTGAAGACAAAATGGAGGGGTTTCCCAAGGGCTTATATAGCCTCCCTCTTGTTGGTAGAAACCCCCCTCTCTCTCCCTGTGTAGAATTACAGCTACAAGATGGAGTTTGAGTCACATGGGGAACTCACATGTCCATGTATGACTTAGTTCTTTACAGGCTGACGCCCTGTTAGCCCAAACGTTCCCAGGAAACCTCAGATGTGGATTGGCGTCTATCAAGGTCCATTGTTGGCCAAGTACTCCCAATTACTTGAATAACCCCTTCACGCTATGTTGACCAAATCTGCCTTAGGTGCTTTCTACAGCAAACACTTTAAATACAAGCATAGAGCCAATGCTCATAACTTCAGATATAACAAAATACATGCATACAAATGGGATGAATACATTCAGTAGAACATAACCTTTGCAAAGAAACGTTACATGGAATATGTAGCATAAAGCGTATTCCAGTTATGTCATATTTAAATTCATAAGCATACTTTTATAAAGCATTATGGGGTGCAATGTCACAAGAAGTTCTATTCTAGAAAACTCTTTATTACATTAAAAAAGCTCTATTAAAAGAATGGTCTGGCTGTAAAGCCAAGAACTCAGAAGATGAGAAATGCAAAATTACGGTTGATCACTGCCTCATTCAGTTAACAGGACTGACTGTATTCTGCAAATCAATCAGGGCTACATAGTGGCTGAGGCTGTTTTAAGATGCTCATCTGCTGCAGAAATTGAAGGTTGTGTAGTGAATGAGACACAGGCGATCACAGGAAGAGAAGTGATGATCTTGTGGTTGAGGCAATTGACTGTCATCCTGGGGAACTGGATTCTATCCATGTAGTTAGGTTGTACAAGGAGACTGAGTTAAGAAGCAGCCCTAGTTCTAACATTTCCTAACTTTTGAGTGGTTGAGTTTGTAACTACTGTGTTCTTAACCTAGTTTCTTTTTAAAAACAGGAATAGGAAATCAGATAAAGCATCTCACACAAAATTTATCCTGTGGAACCAAATTGACCCCATGTGGGTTGTCAACAGGGTTGGAAACTTTAGGTCCACAGCACAGACCTGTCTGTGACACTGGCAGACCAAGTGCCAGCTTATGTCACAGTCCCCATATCTCGACTGAACACTGACAAATGCATAGCTGTAAGTGGATTCCTCCCATCAACTGAGTTTGCAGCTCAGAGTACATAGCAGGAGGGGGATTAAAAAAAAAATCCTAATGAGAAATAACAGATTATCTTTATGCTGCTTGGACTCGGGGCTTGGGGGGGGGGGCGGTTAGGTGTGAGCAAGAGATCCTTAGCTGCTTAGTCTGAGTTAGCCCTAAAGGACATATAGAGCTTGCTTATCCTAGAAGTGTCTAGTATCTTTTGAAACGGAAGATAGTAACTTATTTTTGTGTGTGATATGTGTGCGTGTGTATATCTTTACCTGCTTTAATCTTGTAAATAAATTTAATTTCCTTTTCCTATTTAATACATCTTTATATAGTTTTATTATAGGATTGGCTACAAGCGTGTCTTTGGTGTGAGATCTAAGGTGCAACTGACTTGAGTTAAATGACTTGTCCTTTGGCACTGGGAGTAACCTGAATATTGCTGTGATTCTTGGTGTAAAGGTCTATCTATCACAAAGGTATGCTGACCTAGGTGGCGACATAGATCAGCGTACTCTAAGAAACTATTGTTGACTCCATGATTAGACTGTTTTAGCACCTGAGAAGTTTACACTTGAGAATTGGCTGGTGAAATTTAAGTATAGAATTCACAACCAATTTGGGGTTTGTGCTCTGGTTCCTAACAGTCTGCCCTGAAGTTGGTATTAATGCCTTTGAGTCACTACAGGCAGAGTTATGCTATCATGTGATGAAGTAATGGGTAGAAGTAGCAAGTTGTCGTCCCCTTTATATCAACCGCTGGTGGGGACAAGAGACGCTATGGCAGGACATTTCCCAGCTATATACTAGACAGCAGAGGAATGTTAAGATTCAAGAATTCTGTGTTCCTTTCTAAGTTCTGGAGGAGTTGGTGGTCTAGGGGTTAGACCTTTCTACCCTCATCCCCTCAACAGAAGTAGGATTGGATCAAGACTTAAATTCCCATATACTGTTTCCTGAAGCCCCCAACTTCCTCCCCCAACATGCTATAAAAACTCCAGGGCCCTAGTTTTTAGTGAGGGAGGGGGGTTGCCCTTGGGGCTCCAGGCTTCAGCTGCTGGTCTGGTGGAGGGAGCTTAGGGCTTCTGCTCTGCAGGGAGGCAGGGCTCTGGGCTTCAGCTATGGGGAGGAGGTTCTCAGGGCTTTAGGACCATGAGAAAGGAGTATGCTGGGGCTTGGCACTTCAGCCCCATGGGGTGCACTGGGGCTCCCTCTGATTTCGAAATATTTATCAGAGCTCCGCTCCAGACAGCTCTGGATGAATTTAAGCCCTGGATTGGACTCAATATAGAAGAGGAGGAGGACAGGGAAATGTATCCATAGTTTGACCAGGGGTCACGATCTTCTTATCTGTGTTTCTAATTCAGCATTTGCACTAATATCTGATACTGTGGTTCAGAAACAGCCAGTGAATTAACAAACTATCCTCTGCAACGTGATAATCATTAAAGTTATGAGATTGAACTAAATGTCTCATATTTGATTTAAAGAGTAATGGGTTTATCAATTTCCTGTGTGCAATAAAAGGATAGCCTGCAACCCAATCCTGAAATATTAAAAGATCAATAGCTCTCGGGGAGAGGAATTGGAAAAAGGCAGGGACAGTTGTACAATCACCATTAAGGAAGGAGAAGATTAGCAGCCCAACACTGTAGCCTAACAGGAGCTCAACAGCAAGTAACCATCAAATAAACAGATTATTGGTAGGGGCTAACACTGGGAAGAACTTTCTTTGTGAAATCTGAGAACAGCAGAAACTCACCTGGATTTGGCTTTCATTATATATGTCAAGTATGGCCAAGTTTACCAGTTCTTTCTGATGTCAGCAAGCCTGGGACAAGCGTCACGCAAATCTGGACTGAACTATGGTTTCAAGGGAAAACCAGGAGAAATTCCTTTGAGGGTGAAAGAGGGGGAAGGGCAGAGAATAAAGGAGGTAGTTAAAATTTGGCTTGGAGGGAGGGCAATGGAACTTTTTTTTTTTTTTAAAGCACAGCCTCTGACATACTGGCTGGGTTGAGTGGGAAGGGGAAGAAGATGGTACTTCTCCATGGGCAAAGTGGTCTTCATAGCAATTCAAAAAGGCAGCACCTGACTTAATGATGGTCTATCTAGAGTTGGCTAGCAGCTGCTAGTGTGGTGAATTTAAATTATAAGAAGAGTTTTGAGCAGAAAAGGGTGAGGAGCAGGCTCTCTGTGTTATAAATTAGTGAAGGAATGAGTATTTACCTTTCCTTCACAGCATAGCAGAGCCATTTACAGAACATACTAGCTGTATATGCTATCACAAACACAGGGTCCCTACTCTAAGGGGCATGCAATCCAAGGTCCTAATCAGTGCACTCTAAATGGGTGTCTCTGTCTGCTGGATGGATCACTGTTGATACAGGGATTTGTCTGTTGAAGCTCATTGCAGGATTAGGGACCTGCCCTTTATTTATGAAAGTAATCCTCTGGGATAACATACATGGTAATACAGTTGGACTATAATAAAATATTGGCAAAATCCTTTAGAAATGTACCTCTGTAAATAATGCAGGAAGAAAACATGTCGTCATGCTCCCTCATCTTGTTCAAATCATAGATACAATTCAGATGTAGAGCCATGAAAAACCTTTATTGTACATGGCTAATAACTGCTTTATTAATCTCAGGAGAGAAAAATGTTTTTTGTTCTTGGCTGCAAAGAATTTTTTAAAGGGTGGAAAAAAATCCAAGCCACTCTGCTCAAATTTACATGATAACCTTAGAGGCGCTATGTCACATTTTAATACTCTCATTTTACCTTGCAATATTATTTCAGAGTTGTCTTTTATAAGATGTATCATGCTGGAAACCAGAATCTAAATATATCAGATAACTTAATGGAAACCTTGTTGATATTATGTCATCCCTTCAGTGAGCAAGCTTACTGGTGATAACACCCCCAACCAATTTCTGGTTGCTAGGATTGTTTGTGAAAAGAGAGAATTTTTATTCCAGGAAATCATCAGAAAGAACACTTAAAAATTTAAGGATTAATTCCAAACCCACTGAAGTCAGTGGAAAGACTCCCTTTGACTTCAGTGCTTTGAATCAGGCCCTCACAGTGCCCCATTCTGCAAAGCTGTTGGATCTTCAAGAGCTCCTTCCAGGCTTAGAATGTCTGGCCACATACATACACAGATGCATCCTGAAAAAAACAATCGTATCAATTTCTGACTGTTGAGGTGCCTGGTAGAATTAATAACACATGGCTGACATGATACAGCCTAACAGTAATTTCACAGCTGTTACGATGCATCATTCATGACAGCCAGTAATGGAGATATGTGCCACGATACCCTGCAACGGCCCCCAGGTCAATCCCTTAGTGTGAAACCATCCAGGTGTTAGTAATACCTGGAGTGTGTCTCAGAAGCCACAACTGTAAAAATATGTACCTGTCTTTAGCTGTTAAGCACTTTGCTGTTTTCCTGTTTTTATAAAAAATGCCAAAATGTGCCAGAGTGAAACTTAGCAGCAGTTTTGTAATCAAAGCTTCTTCACTTTGTCACGTAACTTCCATTAAAATCAATGAGGTTCATGTTGGTAAAACCCAGAAGGCCAAATTTTCAGGAAGCCCCCCCCCCCCCCATGTTAAGTTAAATGTTGGCACATATTTGTGCATACAGTGTGTATGTGTGGAAATGTGTGTGCAGAAAGTTTGAGGGTGCACCTTTGCATACTTAGAGAATACTCTTTTATAAAGTAGTCTATTTTATTCATGATATATACATTTTACAGCTGAGAGAAACAAATCTGAATGAAGGGGGGTTGGTGTATTTTTCTCTCATTCTAACACAAAAAAACCTCATACTGCTTTTAAACACACTTCAAATTTCTTCTCTTCCATTCTCTTTTGCAATGCAGCTTGCATGTGAGAGACACAACAGATCTTGGCCATTGCTACCACTTTTTGCGTGGCTCTGATGGCACAAAAGGCTAGTTGAGCTGGCCTAATCAGCCCACTGAGGATTCCCTTACTTTGGGAGAATCCTTGACTGTAGTAGAGCCTTTTGTAATTGGCCTTTATCACCCCTCCCTTCATTGCCCCAACTTAGTTTTGTGGCTGGGGAAATAGGACATGCTGTAATGCTGCTGCTTTCTGGTGATTCCCCAGCTGGCCTTGCAGCCCCATAGGGGATTGTTCACCTCTATGCATTAATTTTCCCCATCTGTAAATGTGGATAGTAGCTGCCTATATCATAGGAGTGTTGTGCTTTTTAAATTTGTGAAGATAACACTTAGGTAGCATTTTTTACTGTAACTTTTATCATATTTTATCCTGTCACTGTATATTTGACACTGACCTGAGCAAAAAGCATCAGGGACGATATTTTGCTTTCTCTCCTCCTTTTCTCTCACCTCACGTTAAATTTAAAGTGTAGTATTTGAATGTTGGGGCCACAAAGAGAATCAATATAATCTGTCCCCAATCCGTTTATAAAGAGACTGCTCAAACTTTTTCCTTTTACAACAGAAAAGGAATTTAAACCCTATTTACGTTAATTTCCATGTCGTGTGTGTTAAACATTTTCCTCCAAAAGATGGACATTTATGTCGGGTATCATTAGGTGACATCATTTTAAAGCCACTAATGTCACAGGCAACTCAAGAGCTGTCACTCTGATCACGAAATGTAAGAACATGTCATTTTGGGCTCCTCACGGACACTGCAATTAATTTTAAAAATTTATATTCTGTTGCCCTTTAAGGGTGAGATAAAGAATACTGTCTGAAACTTAATGAGTTCTTGGCTAGAAATCTTTGGAAATGTATATTTTTAACAGAGGTAATTTTGTCAGAAGGTTGGCGAGAAAAAGAGTGGTTGCTGCCTCTTTATGCCTCCAAGTAAGGTGAAAATTGCATTTTCATTATGTTCCTTTTGGTGGTAGAGGTGAATGCTGAAACTATTGTGGAGGAGGCTCTCAAAACCAGCATGAGGGCTTGATGCTTTTTTAATGTGCATGTCAGACTCAGATCAGTCTTCTTGGTTTCAGTATGCAGAAGGGATATGCTACCTCTGACTCCAGCCCAACAAGGAAGTTATACTCTTGTTTAGATGTAGCACAGAGAATCTTTAAGCATTAGTGTGTTTTTCACTTGGCAGTTGTAACAAATTAAATCTTGAATTGAGACATGATTGAGCCTTAAACACATTTAAGGGCAGATATTGTTTTCTAATGGTCAAAACACATGACCTAGGTTATGTATTCCTGATTTTTCCCCACACTCACTGTGTTACCTTGGGTAATTTGCTTAAATTTTCTGGGGCCTTTTCCCCGTCTGCAAAATGGGAATACTACTTTGCAATCTTTTCATGAAAAGCATTTTAAATTGAGTACTATTATTATATTCTGTATGCCAGGCAATAAATTTTTTTGACTATGTATGTATTCTACTTGTTTTTGAGTTATTGGAAAGGCACAAAATGAGGTGGATTTAGAAGAGAAGAGAGACACCTTTTTTAAATGCTATCTGATTATTTATTACAACTCCTATTTCTTCTAGTTACAATCCTAAATATATTCCCTGTTAACTAATTTAAGAGGCTCTTCTTTTATTAGCATCACACACTGGCAGTATTTTGCTGATTTATAATGGGGATGGGGTCTATCAATTAGCATATTTATTTCTTTATCTGAAAGGGTGATGCTGAATGCTGATGCATATCATTTGTACAGTTCATGTATCACTTTAAGTGATTGTGACGTACCCAGGGTACAATCCAGACTAATGAGTAGCTGTGTCTCTCTTGCCCTCTAACCTGGGGTGCTCTTTACACTGCTTTGCTGCTGTAGCCTCTAGCCTGGACACCTTACAGACAGCCTCCAGCATGCAAGTCACTCCTAGCTATGATTGTAAGTGTGTTGCAACCAATCAACCACACCTTGACTTTTACCAGCCTTGGTTATATTGCAGTGACCCCAACACACACCCAGTCCTATATTTTTCCTTAAGGAAATGTATGTCCTGTGCTACCCAGCCTTCTCCTGGACAATACAAATGTATATAAAGTCTGTCATTTGATTATTAGAAATGATATGCACACATCTTGTTACCAAAAATGGTGTTTTCCAGATACTTTGATTTAAAAACAATGGATTAGGTAAATCAATAAAACAAGTTTATTAATTACAGAGAGAGAGATTTTAATTGAATACAAGTAATGAGGCATAAAAGTGAGAAATGACTGTAAGAAAAATAAAGATAAAATGCAACTGGTGCCTAATTTAACAAACTATGCTAAATTCAAGGCAAAGTTTTTCTCATCATATGCTCTCAGCAGTCTTACTAGCTGAACATCTTAGGCCAAGACCCCTTCTCCAGTTCAATGGCAGCTTTCTTTGTTCCTTCTAGTGTAGTGAATCGATGGACAGAAAGAGAAAGAGGAGGGGTACCTGAGGGTGTCTTTCACGTTCTTTTTGTAGTCCTGTCTCCGCTTTGAGAAGCATTTCCAGCTGGGAACAAAACAGCAGGCAGTCTGTGTGGAAGGGAACTTGCCCTTGCTGTTTCTTTTCTAAGATGTGGATTTTATGCCCCTGCCCCCTTTCCTACTAAAGACTGCCCACTTAGCAAGTAATGGTCCATCAGGTGTCAGCTTGCCCTTTGACTCTGAGGAACTGATTTGGCCACTCCCCAGGTGTCTTTGGAAAACATACTTTTAGTCATGATCTCAGTTTGTTTATAACTTCGGTATAACTCTCTTGGGTTTGCAAGTGCTTCCTTGGTGGTCTTCTTTCTTGTCTATCTGTAAATAGTTATACTAAACTACAACTAGAGCTATATATGTTAGTTTACTTTGGGGGTTCCCCCCCCCCCCCATAACTTCTTCCCCAGGACTGGGGCCTGCCTCTGTCTCAGGGCTTCAGGTCGTGTGGCTCGTGCCTGGAGCCCATGCCCAAAAAGGACCCACACGATTCCTATCTCAAGTGCCTGGGGGAAAGTCACCAGCCAACAGGTGCAGAATCTGCAGGGGCTTTACCTCCAGAACTAAAAAGGAGCGGAACTCTTGGCTGAAACTCCTCCTCATGGAGTCAGCCCTTCGCCCCCAGACAGTGCTGGACCTGGCACCGGGAACTTCAGTGCACAGTGCCCCGGCCTCGGTGCGGGAGGCTTCTGTCCCAGGCAGAACTATCACTGCACATCAACGTCAGAGAGCTCCGAGCGTTGAGACTGGCTTGCCAGACATTTCAGGCCTGTCTTCATGGCAAATGTGTTTCAGTGTTGATGGACACCACCACAGCGACATTCCATATAAACAAACAGGGTGGTGCTTGCTCCTCTCCCAAGAAGTCCTCAAACTGTGGAACTTTTGCATTGCCCACTCGATACAGTTAGAGGTGTCATACCTGCTGGGCTCACCAAACAAACTAGCTGATCACCTCAGCAGGTCCTTTCATGGCTACAAACGATCTCTCTGCCCAGACATTGTCAGCAATATCTTCCAGAAGTGGGCCCTCCCCAGATGGATCTGTTTGTGACACGGAGTAATAGGAAGTGCCAGCAGTTCTGCTCCTCCCTGAACCACAGTCCCGGCTTCATCTCGGATGCCTTTCTCCTCTTGTGGTCAGGAAGACTACTGTATGTGTTCCCACCCTTCTCTCTCATCCACAAAGTCTTCCTTAAGGTCTGGCAAGACAAGGCATCGCTTATTCTCATAGCACCAGCGTGGCCCTGCCAACACTGCTTCCCTACGATGGTAGACCTCTTGGTGAACACGCCCAATGTCCTTGCCCGTGATTCCGAACCTCATCACGTAGGACCACAGCTGCCTCCAGCGTCCCAATCTGGAGTCTCTCCATCTCACAGCATGGAAACTCCATGACTGAACTTGTTAGAGCTCCAGTGCTCCGATTCGATTAGGGAGGTTCTTCTGGGCAGTTAAAAACCCTCCACTCATGCCACTTATCTGGCCAAGTGTAAACAGTTCTCTGTTTGGCCCTCTCAGATGGGAAACCTTCCACTCCAATCCTCAATTCCCTTTATACTGGACTATTTACTCTACTTAAAGCAACAGGGGTTGGCGGTCTCTTCAATTAAGGTGCACCTGGTTGCTATTTCTGCTTTCCACCCAGGTGCGGCAGGGCGGTAGTATTTGCTAACCCCATAGTTGGATGCTTCCTTAAGGGGCTAGACAGACAGGAGGCGCCTACTTGAGCAATGAGCAATCACTCGAAGAAAGAATGGTTACCTACTTTTTGTAACTGTTGTTCTTCGAGAGGTGTTGCTCATGTCCATTCCAAGACTCACCCACATCCCCTCCGTTGGCGTGTCCAGCAAGAAGGAAAAGAAGAGGCAGTGGGTTGGCAGGGACCATGAAGGCACCATTCCAGGGGGCTC
The DNA here is from genome assembly GCF_015237465.2 of Chelonia mydas. Taxonomy (NCBI): domain Eukaryota; kingdom Metazoa; phylum Chordata; order Testudines; family Cheloniidae; genus Chelonia; species Chelonia mydas. Next base: position 10,035,947 of record NC_051252.2, on the reverse strand, counting down.
CACAGCCGACCCGATGGGTACGGCTAGGGGAAAAACCTTGCGACTATTTTGCACGCGGTGCGCACACAAGCAACACATCTCGAAGAACAACTGGTCCAGTGTCTTAACCGTAAAACCTTATCTTCCTGCTAGAGAGTTAAGTCCTGATTCTGGAAAGAGTTGGGCCTTGTTGGGCAGGTACTTCCATTTGGAACTATAGGTGGGTGTAACCCTTTGCAGACTGGGGTCTTAAATTTATTATTGTAAAATGCTTGAAAATACTTTTTCTATATAAAGGCATATAGATAATTTTTGTATTCATTATGGTATTTTTATTAACAACGTAATTCTGTGTTCTTTTTGCCTTAATAAAATAGATATATTTGAGAAACAATGTTAATAACATTCTTCCTCTTGGCAACCATGCCTATTTGTAACCAAAGAAGTGAAAATTTGTTAAGAGCAAATATAACTTCCCATTATAAACACTTACATAAGGTATAAGCAGTGTGGAATCCTTTTTTCATCCACTTTTTTTAAGTAGTCATCTGGCCAGGCAGCAGAGACTTTAATTGAATTTTAATAAAAAGCACTGGTGGGAGTACACCAAAATCATCCTTTTTTATTTCTTGGGAAGATTGCCCAAATCTTATCACCTACTGGGGAAACTTCTCCTAGAGAGAAGTAACAGAGCTAATGTATTTCTAGGAAATCTCTGCCTTGTTTGTCATTTTTAGTAGGAAGGCTGCACTGGCTGCTGGCTGTAAAATTAATCCAGATTAATTCTCTGTCTTAGTCTTAAAGATATTTTGAGTGTTTTCCATATATGGAAAAAGCCTGTAGAAGGATGCACAAAAGGCATCCTCCTTTCCCCTTTGATCTATTACACAGGCAGCACCAGTTTTGCATGTTTTTAATGGGAAGTGCAAGAATTGCCTGGTGGTGGGAGAGCTCATTTTCTTCATTTCCCCTCCTTCAGCAACAGTATGTCCTGGCACTCAACCACCTTCTTCTGTAGCTCCTCCCCATTTCAGCCCATTTCTACTTAAAGAAAAGCATACTTTACTGCAGTCACTCCTAGCCCTGGGACTTTAGCTGCCAAAAGAGACACTATGTCCCTAGGACTGGCTCTGTTGGCACGACTGTTTTCTTTGTCCTTCCACAGAGAGCCAGACAATGAATGGAGACTTTGTATACCCTTATTCCTCACAGAAGTTGAATGATCATATCCTAATGTATTTTTCCCATGGGGCTGCTGCAAAGCTTTTTTCACATTTATCACAGTTCTGAACATGGACTAGTCATAGCTGATTCCTCTTCACTCAAAGATGAACAAACTCAGGAGAACTTGCTGTGAGAGTATTCTTCTCTGCGGCTGCTGCGCATTAACACCTATAAGTAGATGTACACATCCCATCTTCACTGTTGGCCTGCCTGTGATGAGTGAACCTTCAAATGGCCAGAGGCTTGGTTCATGGGTATTTCAGATTCTTATTTGAACTGTCTGGTCTACAGAACCCAGTTGAATGACCATATTGTCTGGGATGTCCCATTTCTCCTGAATAGGTCTCCTTTTCAGACAGCCCACTTACCCTAATTCAAGTTAAGCATAATGGGATAAAAAAGTTTGTAGGTGACCAGATCTATCCTTCCATTACTCCTTCAAGATTAGCAGTTCTCCCAGTAAAGTGTGGAGTGTTCCCTTTGGCAAACGTTGTCTTTGCCTTGTGTTCAAATGAAGTGATTAGACACTGCTTTTAATGCCTAACTTGGGCATCCAGATATGAAAATTGGGTTATTTGGAACAGAAAATGGTAGTTAATTATCTACCTACGAGGAACTTAGCCTTTTGCTCTCAGTAGTTCTGAAATGCATGAGCACAAAAGAGTCTCAGCTCAATGTATTCTCATCAATGCTAGTACAGTTACATAACTAAAGCCCAGCACATCAAGCTGAAAGTCTACTATGAAGACAAAGGGTTGTGCCCTTTCCATTGCTAGACAAAATGTATCTTTTATAGCAAAAAAGGCCATATTTTGTGCAATTTAATTAGTTATTTTGCTAGTAAAACATGCCTATTGTTATACAAGCAATTTTCTTGCAAAGCATGGTGGTGTATTTTAGACTTAAATTTGCACCAGATTATTTTTTCCTTTCAGGAAACTAAAGCAGTCTACTGAACTAGTGTTAGCACTATAGCTTTTAAGATTCAAGTCTTAGTTTGGATTGAATGGTAACATATTTGGCAGCAGCTCTTAAGATATTAATTGCATACTTAAGAAGAGTTATCCAAAGAGCTTTTTTTTTTTTAAATGAGTAAGTAAAATATAAGGGTTTGCATTTTTACCATCATCATAGTAGAAAAAAGTGTAGATTTTGTTCCTGGGCTGGGAAATTTTCATGGCAGTGTTGCAAATTTGAATTATTATCTGTAAAGTACCTATGACAAAAGTATGCAGGTACAATAAAATAATTACAATACTGAACACAGTAGACTTGATTTACATACAAAATCATGTCCTGAATGAAAGCTTGCATGGCCTAAAGCATCAATAAACAAAATATAATGGGGTGGGGGTGGGGAGGAACAGTCCAAATCCTGACTAATTATTGAAAACATTAAAGAGGATTTGAACCTTGCCAAACTCAGGATTAGACACTTGGGAGCAAATGGGAGCTCCAGAGGTCAGGCACCAGAATGACGTATTGTAGGTACTAACAGCCACGTTGGCCCAGTGAAACATCACTTCAAATGGGTTTTGTGGTTGGTTGCACAAAGAACAAGTGAGTGCATGACTTGGTCCCTCTACACTGAAATGCATTAATTTTTAAAAGCCTGTGAGGGGGATTTCCATGAGTGATAAATGGCAGACAATTTCTGTTGGCTTCTTAACTAACATACTTGCAAGTTTACACAGTGGAGTAGTTATGGTTTCATTAAGAGAGCCACAGTGCTGCACTGACAAAATGAAAAGGGAAGAAAAATACATGGGTCAGCTAGAGGTGGTGTTACTTTTCCCAGTACTCACAAGCCAATCTTATACTTTACGTGACTCACCTTGACTCAACCGAAGTAACAAGTAAGAGCCTTAAGGGAACAGTCAGACCTGTATCTTCCATATTGTATTTGCAGACTATTGCTTTCCAGCTGTCTGCTAATTTCAGCTGCTAGACTTAGGTGTGAGAAAACATGGTTACATGCATCTATTTGACTATCGGGTTTTTATGATCTATATTTTTATATGGCTTTTTAGTGGAATATGTTTGTATGTATTAAAAGCCTGGAATGCACTAAAAGCAAACAGACTGTTTTACCCACCAGTCTGTTTCTCCCACCAGTTGCGTTCAAAACAGTGATCTTTTGTCCTGTGTGAATGACTAAGGGCTTGTCTTCAAGGTGGGGTAATATGTTCTTTCGGCATGTGATTTCTAAAGTGTACTAATGTGTTGCGCATTAATTCGTCTGTGTAGACCCTGGTGGTGTGTGCTAAAGGTTCCCTAGGTCTAGTGCACTTTAATATAATGCTGTTTCAAATAGCACTATGTTAAAGCACACCAGCAGGGTCTACTTGCACCAGTGAATCCACAACATATTAGTACTCTTGAGAAATCACACCTCTGTAGTTCAGCATTACCCCACCATCTAAACAAGCCCTAACTCTGTAGCGTCTCCCTTAGATGAATTAAGCGGCACTTTAGTAATGGATCACAAACTATTCCCTTGTAGTGCTTTTAGCAAATGTCTTTTCAATTTTCTAGCTATTTTCCTGGAACAGGAGAGACCCTGGTAATGAAGAGACATATCTTGGGCCCTACCAAATTCTCGGCCATTAAAAACATGTCACGGACCGTGAAATGTGGTTTTCCCCCCTGTGAAATCTGGTCTTTTTTGTGCTTTTACCCTATATTATACAGATTTCACAGGTGAGACCAGTCTTTCTCAAATTGGGAATCCTGACCCAAAAAGGGAGTTGAAGCGGGGTTGTAAGGTTATTTTAGGGGGATTGTGGTATGGCTACGCTTACTTCTGCACGGCCGTCAGAGCTGGGTGACTGGAAAGCTGTTGCCCGGGTACCCAGCTCTGAAGGCAGAGCCATTGCCAACAGCAGCGCAGAAGGAAGGATGGCCTGGTATGGTATTGCCATCGCCACCCTTATTTCTGCGCTGCTGCCTTCAGAGCTGGGCAGCTGGAGAGTGACGGCTGCTGATCTGAGGGCCCAGCTCTATAGGCAGCAGCACAGAAGTAAGGGTGGCGATGGCAATACCATACCAGGCCATCCTTCCTTCTGCGCTGCTGTTGGCAATGGCTCTGCCTTCAGAGCTGGGATCCGGCCAACAGCTGCCACTCTCCAGCTGCCCCGCTCTGAAGGCAGCGCCGCCACCAGCAGTAGCACAGAAGTAAGTGTAGCAGTCCTGTAACCCCCCCCCCCACACACAATAACCTTGTGACCTCCACCCCCAATTCCTTTTTCCATCAGGACCCCTACAATTACACTACCCTGAAATTTCAGATTTAAATAGCTGAAATCATGAAATTTATTATTTTTTAAATCCTATGACGATGAAATTTACCAAAATGGACGGTATCTCGACACATCTCATGCCCTGGAACTGTTATTTCAGCTTATTATAAGTTTATTTTTAAAGACTGTTTAAATGAAAAACTTTGATAAAGCTTTTCTCTGATATGTGAACAGTTTAACTACAGTAGTTGCATAGTGTTACTAAATGTTTTTCTTTGTTCAGACTTTCATACAAGTTGGCATATATCCGAATCACCTGCAGTGACATTAAATGGGAACTGTATGTGGAATGTGCATGTAAAAAGCGGAACCATTAATATATTAAAGAGGGTGCTTTTTCTTGTAAATTGCAACACTAAAAGATCCAGTGGTCTAGAGAGGGATTCTTTGGTTTGTCTCCAAGCCTGTAGAAGACTTGACACTTCAAGGAGAGGAAATACTGAGAATGTTTCTCCTGGGAAATAAACTGCGTTATCTAGCACTGAGCTACATGTGTAGAATATACACTCTTTATCTGAGAAGTTCCAGGAGGGGTGGTGGTGGTGGAACAATTTCACATAGAGTATACAAAGTTCAATGTTATTGTCTGGCGAACATCCCACTAAAGAACCTGGAAAACATCAGAAGTCTTGTTACTTAGGCTGGAATTTCTTCTGTTGTATAACTGAATGTATTAGGTATAGTATCGTGCATGCTATGTACCTCCTTAGCCTGTAAGGTTCTGTATACTGTAGGGCCCAGATCCACAACCCTTAGTTATCGTAGATAGATACTGTAGGATAGTAATCTCATCAAACCCAACAGGATTACTAAGCATGAGTAGGGGTTACAGAATCGGGGCCTTAGATATGACTCTGCAGAAGATAGTTATAGTGTTTCCTCTTGCTTCCGTTAAAGTCAATGGAAATCTTACTGCTGACTTTACTGAGAGCACGATTAGGGCCAATGTGTGCATTTCTACCCTTTATAAATGTACATGGATCTAGAGTGTCATTGCAAGATCTTTTAAATCAGACCTTAGTGAGGCACTCGTCGTTTTCCAGCATTCCCACCCCCACAATGTGTCCCACTTGAGGTCCAAACTGCTTATATTAGAGATACAGAGGGGCAGTGGCTACTATTCCAGCCTATAGGCTAAAGTAGAGTAACTCCTCACTAATGTCAGGGTGTCCCCCTCCCCCTGCTCCTGCACCCCGCTTACCCCTTCTCTGTAGAGCAGGGTGGGGACAAGACAGGGCTCAGGACAGAGGGAACTTGTTGGCCACAGCTTCTGTCTCAACTTCCTGATCTACTTAAAAAGGCCATGTACTTAGAGTGGTGTCAGCGTACTTAAAGGAATAATGTGCATCTTTCTCTCTCACACAGGGTGTGTGTTTCTGTCTCTGTCTGCCACGCTGTCTCCCCTCCCTCCATTCATGCTGCCTTGTAGAGTGTGAGGCTACATTAACAACAATGTGTTATCCCTTGAGGGCTCAGCCAAGTGCTAGTTTGTCAGTTAGCAGTAAGGCATTCCCTGGGAAATATCCCACCTTCTTCCACCCTGACTTCACCACCTCAACCAAGCTTCACAATCATCATTGCTGTGTACAGTATTAAACTGTTTGTTTAAAACTTATAGTGTGTGTGTGTGTGTGTGTGTGTAGTTTTTTGTCTAGTGAAAAAAATTTCCCTGGAACCTAACCCCCACCATTTACGTTAATTCTTATGGGGAAATTGGATTCATTTAACATCGTTTCGCTAAAAGTCGCATTTTTCAGGGACATAACTACTTTAAGCGAGAAGTTATGGTAGTAGCTGCAGAGAGGCTGTGCTCTAGCCTCACTGCCTTCCCATGGCTTTGAGTTGGTGGATTTTATTTTTCAAACACCTACAGAGTGGCTGCAGGCAGAGATGAATTTTACTCTGTTATTTAACTAGAGGATGCATTGCTAAAATACTTCAGTATTCACGGTGTACAAGTCAGTTTAAAATATTAATAATTAATGTTTATTATAATAGTGCCTAAGGGCCAACCAAGAATGGGGCTGCTGGTGCACAGAGTAGAAGACCGTCCCTGCCCTAAAGAGCTTACAATCTAAATAGACATGACAGACCCGCGTTGGTGAGGGATAGAATACACCAGCAGAGTGAACAGTGGGTTGACAACAAATGTCATGTTAGTGCAATGATTTCTTTCTTGTTGGTGGGTTTAGTTAGGAGGGCATCAGCTAAATGGAAAGAACAGGGAAGGGAAGAGGGGACATTGAAAGGAAGAGGAAGAAAGGGTAAGAGGAGTGATGCAGAGGTGAAGAGACTGTGGGGAAGAGGGAGGGTTGGAGCAAATAGCCAATCAGCACAGGGCAGAGAAAGTCCAGTCAGAACTCTAGAAAGATTTCCAAAGGTCCCTTCTTTGCCTACTTTTGCCCCGACTGAGTCCTGGCTGGTTCCTCTTTGCAGCTTTCTTGCAAGCCTATGTGTGTGGGGAGTGGGGGTGGAGGGGAGATACAACCTGGGTCCTAGTGCCTCCAGAGTTGGAAATAAATACCTTAGTGATCAATAAATGCCAGGAGATGTAATCATATGTAATCCCTTTAATTGAAGAAGAATAACTTATCATCCTCCCATTACTAGAAAGGTGCTCTGTCTTTGTTCAACCTATACCTCTTGATTGTCTTTTCATACACCTGTACTGTCGTTCTCTTGTATTTAAGTTTCTTCCACTTGCTGTAGAAAAGTCCCTCCAGATTTTTGCAGTGGCTTAATGAGACATAATAATCTGAACATCTCGAACCATTTTCAGCCTTAGAAGGACAAAGAGAGATGATGTTCCCTCTCTCTCCACTCCCATTCAGGAGTGTTTTTAATTTTAACCCTTTGAACTGTAGTGGCAAAATTCAAAACCTCTTTCCATATACCATTGGCCCTAGAGCATATCCATTACTGGCAAAATCCTGTTTGTGTGAGCAATGGGATGTGAATAGGGGAACATTAATTGGCCCAACAGATGTGACAATTTATTTCTCTGCCCATTTGACAAGGAAACTTTTTCTTTTGCAACCAATTTGTTGCATGTGCACATTCAGATTTAAAAAGTAGGATTTTTTTGTTTAAAATTTCATCTTTATCCATATACATTTCACTGTAGTTTGATACTTAGAAAGTTTAGGCTGTTAAAATACTATATTTTATGCTTGTTTACTTATTGGTAATTGGAGAAAACTAAATTTTATTTTGTTTGTGGCTCATGAATGAATCATTACATCCCATTTAAATTGGAGGACATGTAAATATTAGGAGACTGTTTTGAAAAATTGTGCTTATAGAATTGTGTATTCAAAAATGCTCATGCAATGTAGATGTCTCATTCTTGTGTAGTTACTACAATTGTATTTATATGCCAGATAGTTTTGGTTGCGTGGTTGTCATAAACATATATACAATTTATATAGGCTAACTTGCATATCTAATATCGGAACAATAGAGTAGTCTAACACTCAGATAAGTTACTATAGCGTGTATGAGTAATTGATGCAACTGCTGTATCCATCTTCATAAGAAATCTTACGTAATGTAAATCTAATTTCAGGTGAAGAAATTTTCAGATACACATACAGAAGCAGCAAGGATTGAATGAAAATCTGAAACAGAAAGAACCAACTATACACATTCTTTTCCAGGTATGTTACTTTTGCTTTTATAATTGAGCCTTAACTTAAAGTTTGATGACCCAAGCTTGGAAACAATTTGTTAGTTTACTAATGGCATGGTATTTCTTTGTTATAATCCTAAAAATACTAGAAGAATTGCACTCTTGCTTTAGTCTTAAGTAAACAAAACAAAAACTGGCTAAGAACATATATTCTAGCAGATATTCTGTACGAGTACTATATATTAATTTCCATATTTCCTGTCCACCTTGCACTTTGTTCAGTTGCATGAAATGGCACTCTGATTAATTATTTGTGTTTGTGGTGGTACCAGCCAAGATCAGAGCCACATTTCTCTAGGCACTATACATACATAGTAAAAGATAGTTGCTGCCCCTAAGAGTTTACAAAGGGTTGAAGAAGGTAAGTGTTTGTTTTGCCAGTTAGAGGGGATATAATTTTTTAGAATGGAATTAATGTATAAGCATGGATGACTCTTATATTTCAAGTAGTATTATTTAGTTTCTGTGATTTGTCATTTTGTTACTGATAAACATAATTTAGAAGCATGGGAAAAGAGCACTTCGTGAAACCCATTAACACATACGGCAGGGTGGATTAAGCAGAGGAATGTAGACAGGACTGAAGTTCATCAACATCAGCTCTTCAAACCTAGGAAGTTGAGTCTGTGATGTACACTCAGAGATGAAGATAGGTCCATGCCCTACAGAAAGGTGGATGGATGCCCAGGGTTGTTGCTAATGTACCATGGCTGAGACCATGACCAAAGTTAGTGATCAGTTCAGTCATATGAGTGGGAACAAGACCTATTGTCAAACCCCCACTTATCCTTTTGATGCTGTTGATATCTAAAGCCAGTCACATTTGAAATTGGTTCCTGTGAAGATTTCAGATGAAACACTTTTACCGGAGAATTTGTTTTGATTCGAGATTTTTGTTTGAAAAATTTGTTTCAAGTTGAAATTTTCATTTCAGTCTTCAAAAATGAAAAATTTCAGTTTTCAGATTTGTGATATTCTCTGTCCCCGCTGTCCCTTACTTTTACTTTAAATTAAACTACACTGCAGTAATTTTGAAGCATTCAAATGAAACACTGCTTTGTGCAGAACAGAGTCAGCCTGTGGCACTCGCCTTCACAGGAGGTCACTGAAACAAACATTGTGGCTGGATTTTTAAATGAGCTATATAACTTTGACCATTAGTAACACCTACAGCTATACAAGCTAAGAGATAAGAGTAACGACATTTCATGATTCAAAGCCTGGCATGATTTTTTATCACTTGAGAATGTGGGGATTAGGAAGGAGTTTCTCATATGCAGAATTGGGGTTGTTGACAATTTGTTTTGGGGTTTTTTGGACTGGGGGAAAGAGGGACAGTTACTTTTCTCTTCAGTATCTGAAGAATTGGAAGAAGCGGAATGCTGAATTGCCTGCACCAGTGGATCTGTTCTAAGTTCCTTTGGTATAACTGTCACTGTTTATTTGACAGGTTTCAGAGTAACAGCTGTGTTAGTCTGTATTCGCAAAAAGAAAAGGAGTACTTGTGGCACCTTAGAGACTAACCAATTTATTTGAGCATAAGCTTTCGTGAGCTACAGCTCACGAAAGCTTATGCTCAAATAAATTGGTTAGTCTCTAAGGTGCCACAAGTACTCCTTTACTGTTTATTTGCAATACAATACACAGTGCCTAAATTCCCTGCATACCAAATATATCTTATTATGTAATGTTTATTTTGTTTATACAATAATGATGATTTTAGCATACAGTGAAAATAGTTACAACAGTCTCCTCAACCTTTGTGGATGAGGACTCAGGCTTTATTGCACATTTATCAAGCTCCTACTAAAAGGCACCGACTGTATCATACCAGTAAATAACATCCTCTGTAGATGTTCTCAGAACTCACAAAGAGGTATTGCTTGGGTCATTTCATAGATGACCATTTACATGCCTTTATTTGCAGCAAGAGGATAGCTTCGGTGCTGAGGGTCTGCTCCTAAAACATTAGGCCTGCTTGGATTATCATTTTTTCAAGTTACTTTACACATAATGTTGAGAGCCATTCAGTAATAGATGCTTAATCCATCTCTAAATTAATGAACAGCAAAAACCGGATTCAGGATGGACTAGCATGTCAGGTTTCAAGCTGCTTTCTTGAAATGCCTTCTTGTATTGGAGATAACACTGATAACTATATCAGTTTTTTTTATCTTGGATTACCACCACAGCACGTCAATACGTGACCTGTGAGACTATCCAGTTCCTTTCAGTTTCTAGCCACAGGTTTAAAATGATTTTAGTCACACATTTGTTCTGCATTTTAACAGCTATATCAAAAATTAAAGGAAGTTGAATAGTAAATTTTCTTACACTGGAAGTATTGTTGAACTGCTGCTACTTCAGATGCCCTAAATGAAATAATCCCAAAACCACACTGCTCTCTAGTTACACCTCAAAGAGGAATCCACTAACTCTTCTATTTTCCAGGTTAAATAATACTACTCTTTAATATATGATGAGAGATTGCAAAGGACACTATAGGCCTGATTGTGCAAAGTCTCAAGTACATAAAAAAATAAGAATGGCCATACTGGGTTAGATCAATGGTCCATCTAATCCAGTATCCTGTCTTCCGACAGTGGCCATTGCCAGATGCTTCAGAGGGAATGAACAGAACAGGGCAATTTATCGAGTAATCCGTCCCTAGGTTTGCCAGGCATCCAGTTTTCGACCGGAATGCCCGGTTGAAAAGGGACCCTGGTGGCTCTGCTCAGCACAGCTGACCAGGCCACTAAAAGTCCAGCTGGCCACAGCATCTGGCTCCACATGGCTCCTAGAAGCGGCTGGCATGTCCCACCAGCTCCTGGGTGCAAGGGCGGTCAGGGGGGCGGGTCCCTGCTCTGCCCCTGCTCATGGTGCAGGCTCTGCCCCAAGTGCCAGCTCCACAGCTCCCATTGGCTGGGAACTGCGGCCAGTGGGAACTGTGGGGGCGTTGCCTACAGACGGGGTAGTATACGGAAACCCCCTGGCCCTGGCCTCCCTGGGCCTAGGAGCCAGAGGGACATGTCATTGCTTCCCGGGAACTGCCTGAGGTAAGTGCCGCTGGGAACTTGTGCCCTGCACCCCCTTCCACACCCCAAACCCCTGCCCCAGCCCTGAGCCTCCTCCTGCACCCAAACTCCCTCCCAGAGCCCGTGCTCCGCACCCCCTCCTGCATCCTAACCCCCTCCCACACTCCGAACTCTATGGCCCCAGCCCGGAGCCCTTTCCTGCACCCCAAACCCCTTATCTCTGGCTCCACCCCAGAGCCTTCACCCCTAGCTGGACCCCTCACTCCCTCCCACATTCCAACCCCCTACCCCAGACCAGTGAAAAAGAGCAAGTAAGCAAGGGTGGAGGAGAGTGAGCGACCGAAAGAGGGGGAATGGAGTGGGGGGGGGGGGCTCAGAGAAGGTGTAGGGACAGGGCCTCGAGGGTGGGACAGAGCAAGAGTGTTCAGTTTTCTGCAGTCAGAAAGTTGGCAACCCTATCCATCCCCAATCATATGGTCCCAGCTTCTGGCAGTAAGAAGTTTAGTGACACCTAGAGCATGGGGTTGTATCCCTGACCATCTTGGCTAATAATCATTAATGGACCTATCCTCTATGATTGTATCTATTTATTTTTTGAACACAGTTATATTTTTGGCCTTCGCAATATCCCTTGGCAATGAGTTCCACAGTTTTGGCTGTGCTTTATGTAAAGAAGTGCTTCCATATGCTTGTTTTAAACTTGCTGCCTATAAATTTTCATTGGGTGGCCCGTGGTTCTTGTGTTATGTAAAGAGGTAAATAACACCTCCTTATTCACTTTTTCCATACCATTCTTGATTTTGTAGACCTCTATCATATCCCCCCTTAGTCATCTCTTTTCTAAACTAAACAGTCCCAGTCTTTTTAATTTCTCCTCATACGGACTCTGTTCCATATCATTTTTGCTGTCCTTTTTCTATATTTTTTCCAATTCTAATATCTTTGTTGAGGTGGGGCAAACAGAACTGCATACAATATTCAAGTTGTGGGTTTAACATGGGTTTATAGGATGGCATTAAGATACTTTCTGTCTTATTATCTATCCCTTTCCTAATGGTTCCGAGGTTTCTGTTAGCTTTTTTGACTGCTGCTGCACATTGAGCAGATGTTTCCTATCCACAATGAGTCTAAGATTTCTTTCTAGAGTGGTGACGGCTAATTTAGACCCCATCATTTTGTGTGTGTTGTTGGGCTGATGTTTTCCAGGGTGCATTTCTTTGCATTTATCTGAATTGAATTTCATCTGCCATTTTGTTTCCCAGTCACCCAGTTTTGTGAGATCTGTTTATAACTCTTTGCAGTCAGTTTTGGACTTAACTATCCTGAGTAATTTTGTGTCTGCAAACCATGTCACCTCACTGTTTACCCGTTTTTCCGGATCATCTCTGAATATGTTCAACAGTGCTGGTCCCTCAACTTCCATTGAAATACATTGCAAGTAAACGTACTCGGCACTAGAGCCGGTCAGGAAATTTTTGATAAACCTTTTTCTGTTTGAAAAATACGGTACATTGAAACCAAAACTTTTACTGAGAAAGGACTGGTTTTGACAAATTTCCCATTTCAATTTTTTTTTTTGAAAATTTTTGCAATTGTCAGACTCTTCATTATGGCATTTTCAGAACAAAGTTAATTTTTTTTTCCAGTTTGAAATGACTTTATTTTAAAATTTAAGATAATTTATAATAAAAAAAAATAATTTAAAACCAAACTGGAATGTTTCATAATTATCAAAATGAAACATTTTGATAGAGCCAAACTGAATTTTTTTTTTTTTTTTTTCCAGTTTGCGAACGTTTTTGAGATTTTTTTGACTTTCTGTTCCAATTTAGGATGGGGGAAACTTTTCCTGTCCTGGAAAAATTTGAGATTTTGAAAACTTTTTTTCTGCCTAGCACCTCACAATAGATTTAGCACTATGCAGATTTGAATCCTACTTATATTAGAAGCCATTTTGTACAACACCTACCACAATGGGGTCCCGGTGCGTGATTGGGGCTCTTAGGCACTACAGTAATTCAAATAATACATAATGATACAAAAGCTAGACTGAAATAAATGTTCAACTCACTGGTTACAGTTACAGCAAGGACTGGGTTCCAACCACCATAAGAGATTCCTGCACCACTTTAGCATACCAAAGGCTTGCTGCGTGTAATTTTATAATTAGAATGCCTAGAAGGCTCAGCTGTGTTTTGAATCCCAGTTGTTCTGGACACTGTACAAACATAGTAAGGCAGTCCTTGCCCCAAAGAGATTACACTTTGAGGAGACAAGTCACACAAAAGGAGGGAGGAGAAATAGAAGTGCAGAAGGAGGAAGTGACTTGCCCACGGTCACACAGCAGGCCAGTGGCAGAGCCAGGGATAGACTCTCTATCTCCTGGATGCCAGTCTAAGGCCTTATCGGTAGAGGGACTACAATGCGTCTAGATGAGTCATTGCAAGGGATCAAATGGACAAAAATTACACTTTCACACATGCTTTATCTCTTTCTCTATTGCCATCTATAATATTCTGCTGCGTGCGCTGAGAATTCTCTCCTCACTTCATTGCTTTTTTTTTTTTTTTTTAATGCAGGTTCTTTTTTTCCTCTCTCCTTAGTTGCTATGTTTTTGACACGTGTTTGTGGTTGACAAAGATGCTTTTGCCACATTTTACTTTTGAGATTTTATTTCCTGGTTTTGCCTAAGGATAGTTTCCATTTTATAGTTTGGTTTTTTTTTTTCTTTCCACTTCTTTTTTCTTGGTTTTGTGCTCTTCTTCTTAGTCCACTTTTTAATATTGTTTTGGTTTGTTTCTTCCAGGGCCTAATTAATCAATTAGCTTAGGGTCAAATCATTCAGACATAGGTGCCCTGGCCCTGGCCCTGTCTTAATCTCCAGGGCTCATCACCCTGTGGCAAAGTCTTTATTGGGATAGTGTAATACTTAAAAATGTCCCCTGCAATTAGCCTTTTAATTTCAATATTGTGTAGAAGAGACCTCACCTGACTATTGTTAAGCCAAAACTGATATTGCCATATGAATGTGGGTATTGCAGTGCAAGCTCTACATGGTTTATAGAGCACTTTAGTATACTTTGTGCAGACCTTCTGATTTGACACTTTTCATATCCTACTGGGAAGATAAGGCTGAACACATTTTTGCATTCAGAGTTTACTGGTCAGTTTCTTTCATTTCTCTCCACCCAACTTCAAAAAGAAAAAAACATCAGAATCTACATTTGGTATAATGACCATATATTTTATTTCTGTGACTTCTCTGGCACTTGTCCTGAGTTTTAGACAACGCCATATATTTAACAGACAACTGGAAAAACTCCGGAATGGAAGTTTTGTTTTGAAAATCTTAACCTTTCAATTACTGTCCCTACTCTACTTATGCTACATTGATGACATCTTCATCATCTGGACCCGTGGAAAAGAAGCCCTTGAGGAATTCCACGATGATTTCAACAATTTCCATCCCACCATCAACCTCAGCCTGGACCAGTCCATACAAGAGATCCACTTCCTGGACACTACAGTGCTAATAAGCTATGGTCACATAAACAGCACCCTATACCGGAAACCTACTGACCGCTATACTTACCTACATGCCTCCAGCTTTCATCCAGACCACATCACAAGATCCATTGTCTACAGCCAAGCTCTAAGATACAACCGCATTTTCTCCAATCCCTCAGACAGAGACAAACACCTACAAGATCTCTATCAAGCATTCTTAAATCTACTGTACCCACCTGCTGAAGTGAAGAAATAGATTGACAGAGCCAGAAGAATACCCAGAAGTCACCTACTCCAGGACAGGTGAACAAAGAAAATAATAGACACCACTAGCCATCACCTTCAGCCCCCAACTAAAGCCTCTCCAGCGCATCATCAAGGATCTACAACCTATCCTGAAGGACGATCTTGGGGGACAGGCCAGTCCTCGCTTAAAGACAGCCCCCCAACCTGAAGCAAATACTCACTAGCAACCATACACCACACAACAAAAACACTAACCCAGGAACCCATCCTTGCAACAAAGCCCGTTGCCAACTCTGCCCACATATCTATTCAAGGGACACCATCATAGGACCTAATCATATCAGCCACTCCATCAGAGGCTCATTCACCTACACATCTACCAATGTGATATATGCCATCATGTGCCAGCAATGCCCCTCTGCCATGTACATTGGCCAAACCTGACAATCTCTACGCAAAAGAATAAGTGGACACAAATCAGACGTCAAGAATTATAACATTCAAAAACCAGTTGGAGAACACTTCAGCCTCCCTGGTCACTCAATTTCAGACCTAAACATCACAATTCTCCAACAAAAAAACCTTCAAAAACAGACTCCAGTGAGAAACTGCAGAATTGGAATTAATTTGCAAACTGGGCACCATTAAATTAGGCTTGAATAAAGACTGGGAGTGGATGGGTCATTACACAAAGTAAAAACTATTTCCCCATGCTAATTTTCCCCCTACTGTTACTCACACCTTCTTGTCAACTGTTTGAAATGGACTATCCTGATTATCACTACAAAAGTTTTTTTCTCCCGCTGATAATAGCCCACCTTAATTGATTAGTCTCATTACAGTTGGTATGGCAACACCCATTTTTTCATGTTCTCTGTGTGTGTGTGTGTGTATATGTATATCTTCCCCTGTATTTTCCACTGCATGCATCCGATGAAGTGGGTTTCAGCCCACGAAAGCTTATGGCCAAATAAATTTGTTAGTCTCTAAGGTGCCACAAGTACTCCTTGGTTCTTTTTGGCCCTTCTTTGTATGTCTTTTTGAAGCCTACGATGTTCTAGATGTTACTGCAAACAATTTAATTAAGTTATCATGAGTTTCCTTTCAGTACCATAATTAGATTTTTAATTCTGAGGCTATTTGTGTAGACGGATGGAAAATTTAACGTTTGTGGGTCTATCCACTGCATTTGCAACCCCCCCATTTATACATATAGATACAGGTTTTTTTCTGTTTAGGAGGTATTTGCCTGCAAATATTGTGTGTACAGTTAAAATGGCTCAGCCATCCTCAAAGCCAAACTTTAAAATTGCACCTGCAAGTTTTGCTTTCATAGGGCTGAATCCAATTCCTATAGAAGTCACCAGGAAGATTCCTGCCCGCTCTATGCCAGTTGTCTACGCTGTCTCATAGAATCCCCGTAAAGGAGTGCTGTCGCAAAAGTAAAAACTTTTGTCCTCAGGTTCAGAGGGATTGCAACATATGTATCAGGGCCCTCCAGAGGCAGGCTGCTCTGCGCCCAGCTTTGGAGCTGCGCTGATGAGGCACCTAGTGCTTTTACTTTGGTGCGGAACGAACCCCCAGCACTGGGTTCCTCCCGGCACCGATCCCCATTGCCAGTGCTGAAGAAGAAACCGAAGAAGATGGCACCAAGCAAGCCCAACCAAGCTTATGCCCACTCTGGACCCACAAAAGGGCTCAACCCCAGAGAGTTTCTTCCCCCGAAAGGACCCACTACCGACTCCAGGGAGCAGTAAAGGGCCCAAGCCAACAGTGCTGTCGACACCCTCCCAGTTCCTGTTCACTGGTGGCAATGGTGAGCTGCCAGACCCAAGCCTCGACAGCCCTGCCCTGGTCACCGGAAGGGGACAACATCTTGGGCTTGGAGGTGCAGTTCAGCTCTTTGCCCTGACAGCAACACAATTGGGCTCCAGAGGGCACATCTACGGCATCAGTGCTGACCTAGCAGCAAGGCCAGTGGCCGACCCAATGGCCTTATTGGAATGCCTGGGGAGTTCCCATCATGCCGTTGCCGCGCTCCCACGAGTCCTCAGTCACCAAACCAGATACAGGATGAAGGCAGTACTGATGGTACCGGACTCAATGCAGGATGCTCCAGTAGCCGCCACGGGTGAGGAGCCACTACCCACCCCTAGGCCGCCCTCTCTGGTGTGGGAGGACACCACCAACCCTCCCCTGGTAGTCCAATCCTCCTCCTCTCTGGTGGGCCCCTCGAGAGCTAGCCAGCCGGATGATTTTAGGGAACATCAGGTGCTGCTCCGCAGGGTGGCTTCCAAGTTGGGCCTCAAGGCGGAGGAGATGGAGGAGCAGATGGACACATTGTTTAATGTGTTATCAGCATCCACCCTGGCCCGCATCGCACTCCTGGTGCGGTCCTGAACATTGCCAAAAACATCTGGCAAACCCTGTCCTCCATCCTGCCCACTTCCAAGAGGGCAGAAAAGAAGTACTTCGTTCCCATGAAAGGGTTTGAGTACTTGTACACCCACCAGGATAGTTGGTCATGTCGGCAGCCAACAAGAGGGATAAACAGGGGCCCACCTCTTCCACCCCTAAGAATAAAGAGGCCAAAAGGGTGAATTTCTTCAGTCGAAAAATTTATTCTACAGCCAGCCTCCAGTTTTGGATGGCGAACCGCCAGGCTCTCTTGGGTCACTATAACTTTAACTTGTGGGACTCTCTCCTGAAGGTCAAGGACTCCATGTCCCAGGAGACGGTCCAGGAGTCCCCAACTCTGGTGGAGGAGGGGACTGTGGCAGCTTGGTGCTCCCTCCAAATGGCCTGGGACGTGGCTGATTCAGATGCCTGAGTGGTCACCTCGGCGTTGGCCATGCGGCACAGTTCCTAGCTCCAGACCGCCAGCCTGTCCCAGGAGATGCAAGCCTCTATTCAGGACCTCCCGTTTGACAGGGTCAGCCTTTTTTCCGACCAAACGGATGCTCGTCTGCACAGCCTGAAAGACACACGGGTGACCCTCTACTTTCTGGGGATGCACACACCTCAGACATTGAGACAGCTGTTTCAGGCTCCCCCGCCACCTCGACAGTGGCAGCCTCGGCAGGCACCTGCAAGGAAAAGGTAAGTAGGGCTTAGTCACTGCCGCCCTTCATCGTCCCAGTTTCTTGCACAGCCTCACCCGGCAAAGCACCAAGGGGGCCAGAAGTGCTTATTTTGAGGGCTCATTCGGGAGTGATGCACCAGCCAAAAGCCCAGAACCTTCCCACCTTTTCCTCAACCACCTTTTTTCCCTACCTCTGAGCCTGGTTGCGGGTTACATCGGACTGTTGGGTCCCAGACATAGTGGCTTGGGTTTTTACCCTGCAATTTTTGGCTGCCCCTCGCTCCTGCCTCCCCATTTCCCCATCCTTCTTCAGGGATCCTTCTCACAAGCAACTCCTCATTCAGAAGGTCGAATAGCTCCTGGGCTTGGGGACTGGGGAAGGAGGTTCCTTGGGATATGGAGGGAAGAGGATTCTTTCTACTTCCTAATCCTGAAGGCAAAGCCTGGATCTCAGACCCATTCTGGACCTGCATAGCCTGAACAAGTCTCTCAAGAACAAGTTGAAGTTCTGTATGGTCTCCCTGGTCTCCATCATCCCATCCCTGGATCCGGGGAACTGGTACACCGCTCTTGACTTAAAGGACTCTTATTTTCATGTCTCCATATCCCCGGGACACAGGCATTTCCTGCATTTCGTAGTGGCCAGGCACCTCTTCTAGTTCACAGCACTACCCTCTGTCCTGTCTTTGGCACCCAGAGTGTTCACGAAACGTGTGGTACTAGTGGCGGCTTACCTGAGATGTCGAGGGGTCCAGGTCTTTCTGTATCTCGATGACTGGCTCATCAAGGGCAGGTCTCTGGGGAAGGTGTGCAGGAGCCTTGATCTGATGTGGTCCACCTGCGTGACCTGGGCCTGTTGTTAAACACAGAAAAGTCCATGTTAACGCCAGTCCAATGCATAGAGTTCATTGGAGTGGTCCTCAACTCCATGTGGGCCAGGGCCTTCCTTCAGGAAGCCTGTTTTCAGGCCATGTCGAATTTAATCTCCTACATAAAGAACCACCCGCTCACCCTGACCCACATGTGCCTGCAACTGATGGACCACATGCACATATGTGGTCAGCTATGCCCATCTTCATCTGTGGCCTCTGCAAGCGTGGCTAGGCTCAGTCTACACCTGCAGCAGGCATCCACAGGACTGAGTGGTCACAGTGCTGAACCATGTCCTCCTGTCTCTGGATTGATGGCGGGATCCCAGGTCGGTGCTGCAGGGAGTCCCCTTTGTGATCCCATCTCCGTTGATCACCCTGGTCTTGGATGCATCAGATCTGGGTTGGGGAGCCCATCTGGGCGAGCTCAGCACCCAGGATCGGCCACTGGCTCCACAATGATCTCGCCTTTCATATCAATGTCCGGGAGCTCAAAGCAGTTCGCCTAGCCTGCCAGGCCTTCTTGACCCACCTGAAAGGCAAGGTGGTGGAGGGCCTCACAGATAATACCGCTGCGATGTATTACGTGAACAAGCATGGCGGTGCCAGGTCTTCAGCCCTTTGTCAGGAAGCACTCAGCCTCAGGGACTTTTGTGTGCAACATACCATTCATCTGGTAGCATCCTGGCAGATCACCTCAGCAGGACCTTCTCGTCTCACCATGAATGGTCGCTCCATCAGGAGGTGATCAGCCTAATCTTCCACAGATTGGGGACTCTCCAGGTGGACCTGTTCGCTTCCAGGCAGAACAGAGAGTGCCACATGTTCTGTTCTCTGCAGGGCAGGGACAAGGGCTCCCTGTCGGACACCTTCCTGATTCCGTGGTTGGGAGCACTGATGTACGTCTTCCCACCAGTGCCGTTAATCCACAGAGTCCAGCTCAAGGTGAAGCAAGACAAAAAGCAACGATCATCCTCATAGCCCCAGCGTGGCTTTGTCAACATTGGTTCGACATGTTGCTGAGTCTTTCAGGAGCCACCCCGCTGCAGCTGCCTCTTCAGTCGGATTCACTGTCCTAGAGCCATGGCAATCTGCTGCGTCTGAACCTGGCGGTGCTCCACTTAACAGGCTGGCTACTGCGTGGCTGAGTGGGGACGAAAGGTGGTGTTCCGCTGCTTTGCAGCAGGTTCTGCTGGGTAACAGGAAACCCTCCATCAGGGGCACCTATGTGGCAAAGTGGTAGCGGTTCATGTGTTGGGCCTTGGATCATCACATTCATGCAGAAGAGGCCCCACTGCAAGGCATCCTGGACTATTTGCTGCATCTTAAGCTCCAGGGCCTGTGACTATCCTCGGTCAAGGTTCACCTGGCGGCCATTTCAGCGTTCCACCCTCCGTTCCAAGGCAGGTCAGTCTTCGCCCATTCAATGATGGTTTGGTTCCTGAAAGATCTGGAGCACCTTTATCCACATATCCGGGACCCGGTCCCCCTTTGGGACCTGAATCTTGTGCTGTCAAGGCTCATGCCCCATCGAGCCCTTGGCCTCCTTCTCCCTTCTGCTTCTCTCCTGGAAGGTCACCTTCTTGGTTGCTATAACTTCGGCCCGTAGGATGTCTGAAATCAGGGTGCTCACATCGAAACCGCCTTATATGGTCTTCTATGAGGACAAGGTCCAGCTGTGCCCACGCCCAGTCTTTCTGCCAAAGGTTGTCTCCCAGTTCCATACTAGTCAAGACATATAGCTACCGGTCCTGTGTCTAAAGCCTCATGAAACAGATGAGGATCGCAGGCTGCATACCCTAGATGTCAGGCGGCCACTGGTCTTCTACATAGAATGAACAAAGCCGTTCCATAAGTCTATGCAGTTGTTTGTTGCTGTTGCAGACAGGATGAAGGGTTGTCCAGTGTCTTTCCAGAGAATCTTGTCCTGGATTACGGCCTGCATCCGCTACTGTTACGAGCTGGCAAAGGTGCCCCCGCCGGCAATTGTGACTGCTCATTCAACTAGGGCGCAGGCGTGCTTGGGTGCTGATCCAATAAATCTGTCGGGCCGCAATCTAGTCATCCGTCCCCACATTTGCTTTGCATCATGCCCTGACCCAGCAAGCTCAGTTTTGGCCCAGCGGTGCTCCAGTCCGCAAGTCTGAACTCTGAGCCCACCTCCGAGGATTCTGCTTGTGATTCACCTAGAATGGAATCGACATGAGCAAGCACTTGAAGAAGACAAACCAGTTACCCACCTTTCGTAACTATCATCCTTCGAGATGTGCTGCTCATGTCTATTCCATTACCCGCCCTCCTACTCCTCCATCAGAGTTGTCGGGAAGAAGGAACAGAGAGGGTGTAGATTCGGCAGTGCCTGATATACCGCGGCACCCCAGAGAGCGCCACAGCCGGCGCTACAGATACCACTAAGGCAAAAGTCTCCGATGCCCATGCACATGGGCGCACACATACCTAGAATGGAATGGACATGAGCAACACGTCTTGAAGAACTACAGTTACAAAGGGTGGGTAACCGTTTTTTCCTCTGTGGCAGCATATCCTCCTGCCTTGTGTGGTGAATGCAGAATTTGCATGTAGAAGTTTCCCCTTTACACTTGGATCTTTTGGGGCACAGTCTGGCCCTAATATAAAATTAATGTTTTATTAAATGTGCACCTGGAAAAACCTTCATTTAAAGAATGACCAAGCCCTTTCACTGATACCTGCAGACTTAAGAAATAGCAGTAGAGATTATTATATTTTTATTTATGTATACAAGAAAAGTTGAATCGTTGTCTCTAACGGCCCGTGAAGAGAAAAGTATGTGTCTCTTTTTATGGGTGGCTGCTTCTGAACAAGGTAGCTGGGGGAATTCAATAGGAAGTACCCATTGTCTTACCTTTCTTGTGCTATAGGCTCATTTAACTAGTCAGATGATGACTGTAAGGCTAGCTAGCATTCAGATGTACGGTTCATGATGATGTGCTAATGTTAATAAAATCTTCATACATGAGTTTGGAGTGACTGCATAACTCACAAGGGGTAAAGCCAGTTATTCATCCCAAATAAGTGCCAATAATCTGTATAACACAGATAGCTTTGCATCTTGTTGATGCCATATTTTACAGTAAAATTCTGAAGTATTTCTGAACTAGTTTTAATAGATCCTATTGTTCATTCACCTCCATTTCAAAAGCCAGATTTACTTAGGACCATGAGTCCAACTGTGCAGGCTTGAGAGGAAGAGAATCTGTGTCATGTACTGCTAACTAACTGCACCCAGGATGTGAAGAAAGTGGGAGTGGCTCTCTAGAGAGGGAACTAGAAGCTAGGACACAGGAGGTGCTGGAGGGAAATGTTAGGTGATAGGTATAACCCTGAAGCATAGGGTTGCCAGGTGTCTGGTTTTTGACCGGGAAGTCTGGTTGAAAAGGAGATATGGCAGCGTGCAGTCAGCCAGAGGCAATGCATAGGAGGGGCTTGCGGGGTCAAGTGTACCCCCCCCAGATTGGCTTGCCGGGGGCGGGGAAGGAGAGGGGCTCTGTCCTTCTCTCCCTGTGCCTTCTCCTGGCACATTCAGGCACTCTCCTTGGCAGCTGGGCGCAGGACGGAACTGCTTCTGCCTGAAAGAACCTGGCTAGGGGGCAGCAGAGGCCCAAGGACAGGGACTGAGCATGCAGGGGGGAGGCGGGTAACGACTCTGGCTCGCTTGGTCCCTGTCCCCGTCAGCAGGGGGCGGCCTTATGCTGGGGGCGGCCTTATGCTGCCCTAGCTACTAGGGGCAGGGGTCGAGTGAGCGGGAGCCCCTCCCCCCAGCATGTTTCTGGTTCACTCGGTCCCGTCCCTGGCAGCTGGGCCTCGGGGGCAAGAGGAAAGGGAGGAGGCGGTGCCTCGGAGGCAAGAGGAAGGGGAGGAGGCGGTGCCTCGGGGGAAGAGGCAGGGCAGGGGTATCCAGTTTTCTGCAATTAGAAAATTGGCAACCCTACTACAGCAGCCCCTTTAACTTCTTAGTTCTACTTACTCTCCTCCATGTACAGTTGCTGTCTGAGAGGCATGCTTCCCCCAGCATGCCTTTCTAGGGCTGGCCCTTTAAATTTGACAGAGACAGTCAGCTGTGACTCCAAAGTGGCCATTTTGTAGTTAGGATCTGCTGGCTGTATCCTTCTTTTCCAGCTTGTAAGTACCTGTTATGCTTTTCCCTGGCTTTCCCTTTTTTATTGCTGAGGAGGACATAGCATGGGGACAGCTGAGCTCGGGGAACAAGGTTAGTCTGGTGTTTGTTAGAATTTGTCACATACCAGTAAAGCTATATGCCAGGAAGAGGGATGAGTTTGGATTTAAACTCAGGGGCTGTGTGCTCTGTTGTGGACATGGTCATCCCAGTCACATTTCTTACTAGAGGTAGGATTTGCAGACACTCCCTGCACGAAGGAACACTGGCAGGCAGAACAACAGCTGCAGTAGCAGTAAAAAGAGACTTTATTCTCACAGTAGCACACAAGGGCTTTAGTTGCAGTTTATGAAAGAGTAACAAGCCCAGGTTGCAGCTCCACAGGAATTGCAACAGGTCCAAAATTTTGGTGGGGGAAAGAATTATTTTTATGGCAAGTTGTGTGTGTGTGTGTGTGTGTGTGTGTGTTTGTTGGGTTTTTTGTTCTTTTTTTTTTTTTTTTTTTTTTAAGACGATGGCTGCTGGGAAGCTGCTCAGAGGTGTGAAATGTTAGTAGTTGTGGCAGAAATGAATGACTAGATAGTGTAGATGATTCAGTCAAAAGTGCAAGATAAATGTAGTGTAACACACTGGGCTAATCACTGCCACATAAGAAATGTGAAGGCCAAGACTATAACAGAGTTCAAAAAAGAAATAAGTTCATGGAGGCTAGGTCCATCAATGGCTATTAGCGAGGATGGGCAGGAATGGTGTCCCTAGCCTCTGTTTGCCAGAAGCTGGGAATGGGCAAAAGGGGATGGATCACTTGATGATTACCTGTTCTGTTCATTCCCTCTGGGGCACCTGGCATTGGCCACTGTTGGAAGACAGGATACTGGGCTAGGTGGACTTTTTGTCTGACACAGTATGGCCATTCTTATGTTCTTAAATCACAGAACCATGAGAAGTTACTTTTAGAATGTATTTTGACTACTTTGCTAAAGCCCTACTTTATGCGATAGACATGCTGGTAAATTCAGGCTTGGTAACTTAATTAATGGCAACTCTGTCATGTCATGGAAGAGATTAGGCAAAAGCAGATACACAGGAATCACTTTAGAGTATAATAGATATTTAAAAATTGCATTTTTAAAAAAATGGTGTTTAAGGAGTAGGTCAGTATTAGTCCAGGTGATATTTTACTGGTAAAGGGAGGGGGAATTAATTTTATCACGTTACCTACAAGATTTTTATTCACAATGCAAATATAGGCAGTACAGATTGAGAATCAGAGTGCTATAGTTGTAGACATTAAAAGTATGTGGCACATTTTTATTCATCTTAATTGTTAGCTGAGTTTAAAGCATCATAAAATATGACCTTTTTCAATTCAGATGATAGCAAACCTCTTTTATGGAGCTTACCACTTCTCATGCCTAGCTCAGTGACAATGTTTTCTGATTATACCCATTTAAAGTGAAAATCCTTCTGAGTTTCTGTGACTAGAAAGTATGGATTGTTTGAGCCATTGGTGAGACACATTTAGAATGTACATATTTATTTTTGTTACTGTTTTTGGTACCAAAACTTTATGCTGAACTAGTCTTTTCAATATGAGATAGCTGCTTGGAAATATTCTTGTCCATTCTTATTTACAATGTCTTGCTAGTTAATAAAGGGGTTGATATCCATGGCTGGCCTGGCAGTCTAATAGCAGCCTGATGCAGAGAAACCATCTTTGGGTCGTGAGCACAGCTCAAGCTCGAGGAGTGGAAGCATTGCAAAGGTGGCATGCTCAGCACCTAAGAGGAAGAGAAGAGAGCACTTATATGCTGCTGTATGGTGACTTGACTGTCTTTGGCCTGAGCATGGGCTTGCCCAGGAAGGAATTACGTCTCTCTCTTCTTCTTTGACTGTTACAAAACCCTAACATGGGATATAGGATATGTTGGAAGCACAGCATTAGAAAAGAGGGAGAGGAATTATTTCAGGAGACCACAGAGGGTATAAATTCGGAAGGCTGACAAATTTAAGGTAGATGGAACACATAGTTCAGACAACAGTTAACAAAATGAATAAAGAGCTATAAGAACTGATTAAAGAAGAAGATTAACAGTACTAATGTGTCTAGCTTGGAGGACAGCAGCAGATCCTTTGAGCTATATTAACTACTAAAAATAAATTCTCTACTAGGAAGTCTCAGTAGCTTCCAAATATTGACAGATGGTGCAGTACTCTAATAGTTTGCCAAGTACAAGGAACAAATTGGATTATTAATACAAACCTGGAGGTCCACTAATGTAAATGATTTGTCTTTACTTCTGAATGATTTCATATGCAACACACTGTAAGAGTCTTGCTGTTCTCTTGTTATGCAAAACACGAAAAAATAAAAATGTGATTAGTTCAGCCGCCATTCAGTTTTCAGGTAGAATAATCAGACCATATTCTGTTGAATCAAAAAGGTGATTTAAGTTTTTGTTTGTTTGTTTTACACAAAAGACCCTTCCTTCCTCTCATTGTTAATATTATGTTACTGGTTTATGTCATTGAACACTTCCTTATGTGATGCAATGTAACTCAAGTAATGGATGTAGTAAATAAGAGGAGTTTTGCATCTCCCTAAATGGGAAATATATTTAGATTCCCCAAATTTAAAAAGACATTAGATAAGTTTAATGATTTTATTCTGAAAGCAAGTATAATTAAGTGCACTGCTGATGCAGTCTACAGAATACTAAGAGTTCTTAGTTTTAGTGTTTAGAATTTAGGTGAAATCCTCAGTGAGAGATATTAAGAAAACAATTTTCAAACACTGTGCAAATGTCCCTATAAATTGGGCGTTAGCATGAGTCTTTTTTTCTGGCTAGCAGTAGCCCTATGCACAGCCCCTCCTTTTCCCAATCCATTTCACACCTTGCAGAAATCATTTATGTAATGTGAATGTAGATAAACAGGCAGGGCCGCATTGTAGTGAGTAGAAAGATTCCCATTACCTTCAGTTTGCTTTGAATCAGGTCCACAGCCTTCTCCCCTAAACCCAGAATACCCCTTTGACTACATGCATGGAGGATCCACAGAGCAGCCTCTTGGCTGCTGTTATAGGGAGTGAAAGTTGAAGTAAACACCTGCCACTCCATGTTTACCCTCTTATCTGTAAGTTTTCTGACACAATAACCTGCAAGAAATTGGAACCTGAATGGGACAATTTGAAGAGCTAGAGGTTACTTTGTTTCATTCCTTCCTTCCTATCTTTTAAATTATCCATTCCAGAACTGAGGTATATTAATGGAATATTTGGGTGAACTTCCACAGTATGTGGCTGTAAACTAAAAGTTTCAGTCTCCTGTTAAGTTGTCATATTACAGTGCACTAAATATATTGAACCTTCAGAAGGAGGATGAACATGCCTTTAAAAAACAACACTATTCTTAGCAAGTAGCTGAATTATTCTAAAACTCAGATCCAATTGATCATTCATCCATAACAGTTAAAAATGGATTTATACTAGAGGTCCCTGGTTCATCTCGTTTTTTTCCCCTGCATGGGTGCTCACCAGGGATCCTAGTTTTCCCTGATAAAAAACTCAAAGGTCTCCGATTAAAAAAACCCTATAAAAATCCGTGGTTTTCTGCAATGAAAATGAAATGCTGAACTTTAGTTTCCCTAGCCACAATATATATAGGTATCAGTTGAACACAGTCTTTTATTGATTATAATTTTTAAGCAAGTTTGAAGCCTACTATCAACATGAAATTTCTCCTTGTCAAACTCAGTGACACAGTCTTTGGGGTGATTTTTAAAGTTTTCAGCATCTTTTCATAAGTTTAATTATGTCTGGAGACTGAAGTGAAATTTGAGATGCATTAAAATATGAACCCCTATGATGCCATTGAGTAACCTCTATACGCTGGAAGCAGTTTATTGAGGTATGTTTAGCTATGTAAATTTAAAGCGCATTCAAAAATAAGCCACAAGATGATGGGGAAGTTGCATGCATTGAATAAGTGACACTGGTACTTTTAGTAAAATTTAGTTAATAGTTAATATATATTTTAATTTTTTCCACAGAATTTAAAAACTGAAGAGTCTCTGTAAAAATGCAAAATCCACATTTTTCTGTCGCGGATGGATTTCTAGGATCCCTGGTGCTCACCAATGGTTTTGCAGTTGCACACAGCCTGAGATTCAATTTATTATGTTGAGACCGTTTGACAGAGACAGTGCAGTTTTAGGGATTTATTTGCGTGGTAGTAACAATATTCAGATAGGCTCCCACCCAAAGCACAAATCAAAAATAGTATGCTGTATTCCTTCCTGTTCATGCATCATTACCAGTAATCTTAACCAAAAAAGTGTATCAAATTAATTCAGATTAGATGAGATGATGCATGAGCCAGAGTGAACGTAGCTTTACATGCAGATTCCAGGTAGAGTTTGGAGTGGAAAAAAATCTTATCTTAAGGAAATTTGGTATGGAGTTTGAAAGGCTATAAGCATGGTGCTCTAAGAAGCCTTCCACCCCCTCCCCCAACTCCCACTTAGATTACAACTACCCTATAGTATTCTGTCATATATGCCCTAGACTGGGACTAAGGAATAGATTTGGTCAGAAAATGGTGAACGTCTTTCACATAAAATTTTTACCTCTTTTTGACAATTTGTCAGTTTCAAACGATTTTTTTTTACTAGCTCTATAAACTTTAAAAAAGGCAATTGTTTTGAAGATTTGTGCTTTTTTTCACCAAAATTTCAAAAATTCTGACTAGTTTTTGTACAGAAAGACTGACATGCGTTCAGAAGCTCATAATTGTGACAGCAGACCGGTATATTCCTTAGAATTTATTGTATTGCTTTGTCTGTTTCTCCCTATCTCAGCAGCTTTCCATCTAAAGTAACTCAGCCAATTTTGCTGTCAGTTACACTGGTGCAAGTCTAGAATATTGCCTTTGATTTAATTGACACTTCTGGTGGTGTGAATCTAGAGCAAAATTTGCCCTGCTGATTTCCCCTGCCTCCCCAAGTCTTCCTGCTTTTGCTCTGTTGCTCATTTGTTTTTAAAGACAAGCAGGTCGCGACTTCTTCATTGTTTGAATGCAGAGAACCAGGCTGTGGAAAAGAACAGCTCTCTCCGCTCTGTTGCATCTGACCTTTTAGAAGCTGAGGCCCCAATTGCCTGATCCAGACAGCTGAGGAAATATTTCCAATAGAATAAGCAAATGGTTCATTAATAATTCAAATTGCATGAGTTAAGACAGCCAGCCCATTTGTTATTCAGTGTTTGAATTAGTATAATCTTATTTCCTTTTATTTCCTGTGCTGCCTTTATTAAATCCTGTCTCGTCATTGCATGTGATTAGGTCATGTCATGAAATAATCAAAACAGTTAGTGTGCTTCTTAACAACATGTTATGTTCATTCTGAGAGTGAAGACTGGACTGAATGGATACAAGTGGAAATTTATATAAATAACTGAAATGCTTCTAAATAGCTTACAGCCATAAATCACTTTGTGCTGCGATCCCAAGCAGATCTCAAACTAACTGCAAATTTAGACCAACCTAGTACTTCAGCAGGAGACTTACAAGAGACAACTATCAGAAGGGTAGCAGTGTTAGTCTGGATCTGTAAAAGTGGCAGAGTCCTGTGGCACCTTATAGACTAACAGACGTATTGGAGCATAAGCTTTCGTGGGTGAATACCCACTTCGTCAGATACATGTAATGGAAATTTTCAGAGGCAGGTATAAATATGCAAGCAAGAATCAGGTTGGGGATAACGAGGTCAGTTCAATCAGGGAGGATGAGGCCCTCTTCTAGCAGTTGAGGTGTGAACACCAAGGGAGGAGAAACTGCTTTTGTCGTTGGCCGGCCATTCACAGTCTTTGTTTTAATCCTGAGCTGATGGTGTCAAATTCGCAAATGAACTGAAGCTCAGCTGTTTCTCTCTGAAGTCTGGTCCTGAAGTTTTTTTGCTGTAGGATGGCTACCTTTACATCTGCTATTGTGTGTCCAGGGAGCTTGAAGTGTTCTCCTACAGGTTTTTGTATATTGCCATTCCTAATGTCTGATTTGTGTCCATTTATCCTTTTACGTAGGGACTGTCCAGTTTGGCCAATGTACATAGCAGAGGGGCATTACTGGCATATGATGGTGTATATTACATTGGACATGCAGGTGAATGAACCAGTGATGGTGTGGCTGATCTGGTTAGGTCTTGTGATGGTGTTGCTGGTGTAGATATGTGGGCAGAGTTGGCATCGAGGTTTGTTGCATGGATTGGTTCCTGAGTTAGAGTTACTATGGTGTGGTGTATAGTTGCTGGTGAGAATATGCTTCAGGTTGGCAGGTTGTCTGTGGGCGAGACAACTAGGTGCTGCAGAACGAATTAATAAACTGCCATGTTTTTAGTCAATTTAAGAAACTAAAATCCTGGAAACTTGTGGTCAATAGAGATACTGTTCTATTGCATTCTTCACAAGACTAAGGGCATTAACTATTGTACCCTGACCAGATTGCTTCCCGGGTAATTACACTCTCCATCTCTGTAGCGTCATCTGCATACAGAATTCTTTAGTTCCGACCGTATGCTGTTGTTCAATGTTGTTCTGAGTTCTATTCTGTCTACTATTCTACTGAGTTTTTTAAATGCGCCTAATTCTGTAGTATCTGAGCACCTGTTAAACAGCTGCTGCATTTCAGTTCCAAAAATGATTTGGGAGGAGAGGTGCTATGCACAGGGAAAGGTTGTTGTTTTTTTTCGTAGCTGTAAGATAGATGGTACTGCACGAGGAAGGTGAGAATGCAGAACTCAGCTCTGTGTTAAAATACAGATATTCAGTTCCCAAATAAAATACATCTAGGTTTCCAAATGATATGAAAAACCTATGATGGTCATGATATGGAGATTTATGCTTCTATTCCATATTAAAAAGTGTGCATAGCTGTGTAATGCAATCCTGCATTTCCTCATTGGTTCCAGCCTTTATAAATTAACCATGAGCCACAAGCCTAAGGCTGAGACCCAGAGATTATTGCAAATAAATTGGAGACAGTGTGAATATGCTTGAATCCGAGTGAATTTTTTTAAATGGGTTCTGTAGACTTATAGATCAGCTTATGTTTAAATTTGCCTACAATGCTTTCACTGCTTTCCATGAACAAATTTGGATGATGAAGTGTCCCAAAATGCATTTGAAGGATTTTCATTTGCAGCTAACCTCTGCACATGTTTAGTATTAAGAGTCACTTATATTTTATTTTTATCAAGACTGAAATGTACTGATGTTTTTTGTTTTGTAACATGATCAACAATGTGGGACAGTAGCAACTTTACGAGCCAGGAGAACAATATGCAACCCACCCTTATAAGAATCCAGATGATAGAAATAAAATTGCACCATGTATTGCTGTAGGATCTAAATATACTAGTCATTCCTGTGCTCTACTGTTTTACTCAGGAATGTCTTAAAGTTCTTGTTATAGAGGAAATTCATTCTTTCCAATGGCAAAACAAAGATGACCACATGGTTACATTCCTCACAGTGTAGTAAAAATATAACTTTGATAATTATCAATTCTATTTCTGCCTGTCATTTAATTATTAGGCATGAGTAGAGTAGTATATGTGACCGGGATTCCATTCTCAGAATAAAGTGAGCAGTTTAGTAGTATTCACTTCAAACAATGAAATATTTTGACCTAATATCCACCTGGTCCCCAGTGATTTCGCAAAAACGTTCTGAACATTCACAGTGGGAGAGGGTAGGGAGGGTTGGACTTTCATTGGTGGGATGACATTAGCCCAGAGCAGTTATGAAACAAAACAGTCACAGGGTAAATCATGCGGGTTGAGAAGTCTGGGATGATTACTTGAAATCAGCCAAGTTACACAAATTAATTCAGAGTAGTAGCCGTGTTAGTACGAGGAGTACTTGTGGCACCTTAGAGACTAACAAGTTTATTTGGGCATAAGCTTTTGTGGGCTAAAACCCAAGTCACTGGATGCATGCAGTGGAAAATACAGTGTGTGTGTGTGCGTGTGTGTGTGTGTGTGTACACACAGAGAACATGAAAAAATGGGTGTTGCCATACCAACTGTAAAGAGACTAATCAATTAAGGTGGGCTATTATCAGCGGGAGAAAAAAACCTTCTGTAGTGATAATCAGGATGGCCCATTACAAACAGTTGACAAGAAGGTGTGAGTAACGGTAGGGGGAAAATTAGCATGGGGAAGTAGTTTTTACTTTGTGTAATGACCCATCCACTCCCAGTCTTTATTCAAGCCTAATTTAATGGTGCCCAGTTTGCAAATTAATTCCAATTCTGCAGTTTCTCACTGGAGTCTGTTTTTGAAGGTTTTTTTTTTTTGTTTTTGTTTTTGGAGAATTGTGACTTTTAGGTCTGAAATTGAGTGACCAGGGAGGTTGAAGTGTTCTCCGACTGGTTTTTGAATGTTATAATTGTTGATGTCTGATTTGTGTCCATTTATTTTTTTGCATAGAGATTGTCAGGTTTGGCCAATGTACATGGCAGAGGGGCATTGCTGGCACATGATGGTATATATCACATTGGTAGATGTACAGGTGAACAAGTCTCTGATGGCGTGGCTGATGTGATTAGGTCCTATGATGGTGTCCCCTGAATAGATATGTGGACAGAGTTGGCAACGGGCTTTGTTGCAAGGATAGGTTCCTGGGTTAGTGTTTTTGTTGTGTGGTGTATGGTTGCTGGTGAATATTTGCTTCAGGTTGGGGGGCTGTCTTTAAGCGAGGATTGGCCTGTCTCTCAAGATCTGGTGAGGGATCGTCCTTCAGGATAGGTTGTAGATCCTTGATGATGCACTGGAGCGGTTTTAGTTGGGGGCTGAAGGTGACAGCTCGTGGTGTTCTGTTACTTTCTTTGTTCACCTGTCCTGGAGTAGGTAACTTCTGGATACTCTTCTGGCTCTGTCAATCTCTTTCTTCACTTCAGCAGGTGGGTATTGTAGTTTTAAGAATGCTTGATAGAGATCTTGTAGGTGTTTGTCTCTGTCTGAGGGATTGGAGCAAATGCGGTTGTATCTTAGAGCTTGGCTGTAGACAATGCATTGTGTGATGTGGTCAAAAACAGACTCCAGTGAGAAATTGCAGAATTGGAATTGGAATTAATTAATAGCCCACCTTAATTGATTAGTCTCATTTCAGTTGATATGGTAATACCCATTTTTTCATGTTCTCTGTGTATATATATCTTCCTACTGTATTTTCCACTGCATGCATCCAGTGATGTGGGTTTTAGCCCACAAAAGCTTATGCCCAAATAAATTTGTTAGTCTCTAAGGTGTGTGACAGGGTTGGGCCAGATGGCTACAGGAGAGTGATAGAAGGCAGATATATTAGTCCCAGGTTAAGCAGGTCCCTTTTCCCTGGGTGAGGTAACAGTGGCAGTTCCAGAATAATCAGGAACATGCTGGAACCAATTAAGGCAGACAGGCTAACTAGGACACCTGGAGCCAATTAAGAAGCTGCTAGAATCAATTAAGGCAGGCTTATCAGGGCACCTGGTTTAAAAAGGACCTCACTTCAGTCAGTGAGGGATGCACAAGGAGCTGAGAGTAAGAGGACATGCTGCTGGAGGACTGAGGAGTACAAACACTATCTGGCATCAGGAGGAAGGTCCTGTGGTGAGGATACAGAAGGTGATAGGAGGAAGCCATGGGGAAGTAGCCCAGGGAATTGTAGCTGTCACACAAGCGTTACACAAAATACTGTAGACAGCTGTGATCCACAGGGCCCTGGACTGGAACCCAGAGTAGAGGGCGGGCCCGGGCTCCCCCATCCCCCCAACTCCCTATTGGGTATGGGAGGAGTTGACCTGGACTGTGGGTCCCACCAGAGGGGAAAGTCCTGGCCTGTCCCCCAACCCACTAGGTGGATCAGCAGAGACTGTGGGGATTGTTCTCCTTCCTTTTCCCCATGCTGGCCAGTGATGAGGTTAGGTGAGTGAACGGCAGGTTTGAGCCACTAGCAAAAGTGGCCAAACTGAGGGCTGCCATGAATCTCTGAGGCAAGCAAATCCGCCAATAACCGCAAGACCCACCAAGGCAGAGGAGGAACTTTGTCACAGGTGCCACAAGTACTCCTTGTTTTTTGACAAATTAATTCAACTCATTACCTTAGCGTTCCACAACAAAGGTTTCCTGGGAAAGAATGCCTAGGATTTAATTTGTGCTGCTGCCAAGAACAGAAATAGTGTGTGGGCAACCAATAAAGGGAAATAAACAGAACATTTCTGAAATAGATGTGATTTAAAAACTAGAGAAACATCTCTTTGCATTAATCTGAGGAATGAATAACTCTCTTTGAAAGACCAAATTACAATGTAAGAAATAGATTTGGCAGTACGAATAATTCAGAGTGAGTGGGGGAAAATCCATAAACCATCAAGCTAAGTTCTGCAAGCAGAGGGATGATCCTAGTTGTACTGCAATAATGCATCACTTACTATAGTTGCCCAGGGTATAGTTTCAATTGATGCATTTTCTAACTACTGTAGAAATGCCAGGATATTATAAAAGCGTCTCAAATAGTTTGATTGAAAAGGTAATGCATTATGTTAAAGTTCAGTAAAGTCATTGGATGCTGTAGTAGTTATTGTTAGCGCCAATATAGTGATGTTTAATTTCAAGGTGTTTTTATAAGTGTTAATTAGTTAATCTTCATAACAGCTGTCAGGTACTGTAGGTAAACAGAACTGGGTCAAGTTTATCTGTGATGTACATTTACAAATGGGGAAAACAGAGCAGTGACGGCAAATAGGCAAATTGTGTTAGAGATGGGATTACAATCCAGTGATCCTGGTTCCCAATCCTTTTCTCTTCCCTGATATGCAAAGACATCCTTAATTACGCTGCAGGTCATGTTTCCACATGAATATCCTGGATATAACTTGAAGAACGACTCCTTTGTCTTTCGTTAAAAACAAAAACAATTTGCATATTAACTGTATCACGATGTATGAAACCAGATCCTAATGTGGTTATTATAAAATAACTCTGGGGCAAATTCTGCTCTGTTTGAAAACAACCTAAGTGATTTATTTTAAATAAACTGGTTTTAAAACAAAGAAATAGTAGCTTTTTAGGAATTTAATATTAATGGATTAAATTCTGATCTCTGTCACACTTCTGCATTTCCACTAAAGTCACTGGATTTGAGTGGGAGCAAGAGTAGAATTTGGCCCATTTCTCTTTCTTTTGAGGTTTGGGACCCTTTTGGTTATGTAGGAGTCAGGCCCCATTTAGTCTTAACACATTACTGTCCAATAACATTCTAATTCTTCTGAAAGATTTTTATTTCATTTAAGTGTGTGACCCATTTAAATTCCAAGTGGAAGATTATAAACCACCCTTTCTGACTTACATTTTTAACTTTCCTGACCTTTTAAAAATATTCTGTTGTTGTTAGGCTACCATAGCTACCGAAGCCAAGACCTTTCCTTTGATACTGAATTGCTTTCATTATCCATATTTTAATTACATTGATCTGGCTTCTACATACTTGTCATTCAAATTTGCTTTTCAGTTAGAGGAGAATGACTTTGTCTGCTATGTATGCTGTGTAAGTCATGACCTTTGAGTTCAGTATTCATTTTTATGGGGTTCACAAATAGTCTTTGTCACCAAAAATACCATCTTATACCTATTACCAAACAGCTATCAAATAAATAAAACGTTGGTCTACAGTAGGACCTTCCTTTGGTCCCACGTTGTATTTTATATTGTCTCATGACAGTTGTAATCTACTTGGGGGTCAGGACTATGTCTTTCATCTGTGTCATGCTTTCTTCTGTACCAGCCCTCAAACAATTTTCCAAACTCACTCATAAAATTACTACCCTGTCCTCCTTCAAATCACTTCACAGTGATACATGTGGGAAAGTGCCAGCCAGCTAACAAGTCAGGATTACTGATAAATACCAATATTTCTTGTTTGTTTATATCTTAAAACTAAAAAACCCAACAACATAACTGAATTTGAGTAAAAATTAGGTTACTGTAAACACAGGGCTCAATACTTGAAGTTGCTGAGCACTCTGGCCCTGATCTAGCAAAGCCCATACTTAAACACATGAATAGTCTCATTGGGATCATACATATCGGATACGTATGACTGGGATCAGTGGGACTACTCATACTTAAAGTTAAATATATGCTTCGCTGGATGGGGGTCAGACTCTTCAGTACCTTGTAGGACAGAGTCTGTAGTTTATAATACATTTATCATTGTCACCTTCTATTGAAGATAACAGAATAGAATACAAAATACATTAGACTAAGTTATATGAGATCATATCTGGACTACTATAGAGCGCCGATATTATTCATCTCACTAGTAAAGTTCCTTCTCTACACTTAAATTTCACACTAAAAATATATATCCAAAGTGTTTGAGCAAAACTCGGATAGGAGCTAATTTAAAAATATTGGGGAAATTGTGCATTCAGTTACACAGTAACTTGTGATTTTCATAGACTTTCATGGGTATAACAGAAGAATTTATCTCAGACCCTTCTGTTGTGCCCAAAATCCTGAAAACTGAGGATATACATAGAAAACAAATATATTTAGAGCAAATTAAATAGTCACTTTGCCGATAGATTAGTGGGCAGAACCATTAGGGACCAAATTTTTTCTCAGTTATACAGGAGTAAATCCATTGGGCCCAATGCTCAGGCCTGCCTGACATGTGGCTGGTCTTATGTGATACAGCCTTAGAGTAAGCCAGAATTGCCAGCCTCTTGACAGGCTCTGGCATTTTCTACACCAGGGGTTGTGAAATTCAGTGGTTGAGAACCAGCTGTTCCTGCTCTGTGCCACTGGAGGATTTACACACACACACCAGGGGACTC
Source organism: Chelonia mydas (assembly GCF_015237465.2). Lineage (NCBI taxonomy): Eukaryota > Metazoa > Chordata > Testudines > Cheloniidae > Chelonia > Chelonia mydas. The sequence goes on along the minus strand of NC_051252.2, from coordinate 9,999,992 downwards.
CTTTGGTGGCCACTTTTGTCAGGTTCAAACTATCTTCAGGCCTGGGGGTGGGGGAGCCTAGGGAGGTGGAGGAGTTTTTCCTAGCAATGGGAAGAGAGGGAGAGGATAGACAGTCTTGGGGGCTCCTTTAGACAACTGATAAATACATTCTCCTTTGAAAAGTGTGATGCAATAAAGCCATTTGAGACAATGGTCATGTATTTCACAATCTGGTATGTAAGGAGCATGTGTCAGAAAAGAAAAGGGAGGTAACCAAGGATCTTTTTTTCACTCACACTACCTGTTTCTTAGCACATTACTAACTTCTCTTTTCATATGGTTTCTCTGTACTGAAATGTTATGTTCTTCCGTTGCAGACCTACAGCATGTGAGGTAGTATAACCCAGTTGGCTGTTACACAGTTTAAGCCATGAGGCGTTTTTATTAATCCAGTTACCCTCAGTGTGTTAGTTCTTATGTGGGACATGGCAGCTTCAGCACTCCCTCCCTCCCTCCCAAAGTGTGATATGGTAATTGCTGTTAGACTTAATCAGATAAACAGTTGTCTTGGGGTGGTAGAGAAGATCGGTGAAGCCCCCTCTAGGTAACTATGTTCAGATTAAGAAAAGGAGTACTTGTGGCACCTTAGAGACTAAACAATTTATTTGAGCATAAGCTTTCGTGAGCTACAGCTCACTTCATCAGATGCATACTGTGGAAAGTGTAGAAGATCTTTTTATACACACAAAGCATGAAAAAATACCTCCCCCCACCCCACTCTCCTGCTGGTAATAGCTTATCTAAAGTGATCACTCTCCTTACAATGTGTATGATAATCAGGGTGGGCCATTTCCAGCACAAATCCAGGGTTTAACAAGAACGTCTGGGGTGGGGGGGTAGGAAAAAACAAGGGGAAATAGGTTTCCTTGCATAATGACTTAGCCACTCCCAGTCTCTATTCAAGTCTAATTGTATCCAATTTGCAAATGATTTCCAATTCAACAGTCTCTCGCTGGAGTCTAGTTTTGAAGTTTTTTTGTTGTAATATCACAACTTTCATGTCTGTAATCGTGTGACCTGAGAGATTGAAGTGTTCTCTGACTGGTTTATGAATGTTATAATTCTTGACATGTGATTTGTGTCCATTTATTCTTTTACGTAGAGACTGTCCAGTTTGACCAATGTACATGGCAGAGGGGCATTGCTGGCACATGATGGCATATATCACATTGGTGGATGTGCAGGTGAACGAGCCTCTGATAGTGTGGCTGATGTTATTAGGCCCTGTGATGGTGTCCCCTGAATAGATATGTGGGCACAGTTGGCAACGGGCTTTGTTGCAAGGATAGGTTCCTGGGTTAGTGGTTCTGTTGTGTGGTATGTGATTGCTGGTGAGTATTCGCTTCAGGTTGGGGGGCTGTCTGTAGGCAAGGACTGGCCTGTCTCCCAAGATTTGTGAGAGTGTTGGGTCATCCTTCAGGATAGGTTGTAGATGCTTAATAATGTGTTGGAGGGGTTTTAGTTGGGGGCTGAAGGTGACGGCTAGTGGCGTTCTGTTATTTTCTTTGTTAGGCCTGTCCTGTAGTAGGTGACTTCTGGGAACTCTTCTGGCTCTATCAATCTGTTTCTTCACTTCCGCAGGTGGATATTGTAGTTGTAAGAATGCTTGATAGAGATCTTGTAGGTGTTTGTCTCTGTCTGAGGGGTTGGAGCAAATGCGGTTGTATCGCAAGGTAACCTATTTCCCCTTGTTTTTTCCTACCCCCCCCCCGACGTTCTTGTTAAACCCTGGATTTGTGCTGGAAATGGCCCACCTTGATTATAATACACATTGTAAGGAGAGTGGTCACTTTAAATAAGCTATTACCAGCAGGAGAGTGGGGTGGGGGGAGGTATTTTTTCATGCTTTGCGTGTATAAAAAGATCTTCTACACTTTCAACAGTATGCATCTGATGAAGTGAGCTGTAGCTCACGAAAGCTTATACTCAAATAAATTGGTTAGTCTCTAAGGTGCCACAAGTACTCCTTTTCTTTTTGCGAATACAGACTAACATGGCTGTTACTCTGAAACCTATGTTCAGATTGACTAAAAGGCTTTGATATCCGAATTCTCTCCAGCTACTGTGTCAAGCAGAATAACAACCAACCATGTATGATTTTTTCCAGACCAATCTGTCCCTCTTCATCCAAGTTTTGTTTGAATTGCTCTACAATCTGTGGCCAGTTGTGCTTGTGTTGCTCCCTCCTGCCGAGTTAGCTGCAGCTTTAAATAAACCTCCTCCCCCCCACACCAACCAGTGCTATCAATCAGTATTTCCCTAATCCTGAAGCTAACAGAAAACAGTCATATGGCTGTTAATGGGGGGGAGCCATAGAACCTGCAGTTACCATGGCAACACTGTTCCCTGGGGTGTTACCAAGCAGAGATGAATGCTGTGAAATTAAGCTCTGCTCAATAGGTAGGGGGATACGTTTCCATGGGGTGGGGTGGGATGGGATGAGGAGTTAGTTACACTAAATCCCCAGGTAGATTATATACTGCAACTGGCATATTAGTGTTCTACATTAACTTTGTCTTTCTGTCATTCTCTGCACCCCACTCACATGCTTCAGTGCCTTAGCTCCATATAGTATGAGGGAGCTCTGCATCTTAAGGCACAGGAGAGAGAAATCCATCTTCCATGTAAGATATTACAAGATATATGTGTAAAAAAGGGGGAGAGTGAATTCTGACTCTAATCTTATCTGCAACCCAGTCATCCTGACAAGCAGTCAAGTACCTGAAGTCAAATCCTACCCTCATTTACTATGCACTCACACAGCCCCATTAGTAGTAGTTGCAAAAGGGATAAGTGAGGCCTTACATAGTGGAACTGCCTTTGTTCTGCAGCTATCAGGGACCTTTTGTACTGTGGCAGAACTTACTCCAAAGTGCACTTGTATTTTTGATGTGGGGGGTGTGTGTGTGTGTAAGACAGACCCATAAATGTACACAGTGCTATGTACTAGGTAACTTCTTATTTATTAGTTGTATTACTATAGTGCCTAGGAGCCCTAGTCATGGACCGGGCCCCCGGTACAGTCCCTGCCGCAAAGAGTTTACAATCTGAGAATAAGACAAGAGACAGCAGCCTGACAGTGCCAAACAAATAACAGATTTCCGCTTCAAAGATAAGTCTTAAGTAGTGGTCCTCAAACTTATTTGATCGGGGCTCCTCTTCTTTGTGTCTAGTTGTTTATACCCCCCCCCCACAAGTGCATATACTGCCACTCAGCTCTGAAGGCAGAGCAGAGAGCAGCGGCTGCTGGCTGGGTGTCCAGCTCTGAAGGCAGTGGCATGTCAGCAGCAGCATAGAAGTAAGAGTGGCAATGTGAAAAGTGATATTCATCAATATCACTTTTCACAGCATATTTAGGGCCCCATTGCCACCCTGATTTCTGCACTCCCGGTGAGGAATGAGGGGGAGAGGAGAAGGGCTCTGGCTGTCCCCTTTATCCCCACTTCCCGGGTATGCACAGCCCTTCTGCACGAGCCCCAGTCACCCAGGGCTGACAGCCAGACCACTTAAAAAAAAAAAAAAAAAAAAAAAGGCACACAGCCTGTACCTCCCTTGGAATGAATCAAGTGATCCATCCCATAGTTTAAGAACCGCTGGTCTAAAGGAATAAGTAGCTACACTATAGTATGTCATGTTACAATGCAGAAGACACACAACCACATCTAAGAGACCATGAAGGGTACCATTCCACACAGCAACTAATAGGTTTCTCATTAATATATGGGGAATGATATGAAAAAAAATTGTTTTTAAACTGAGGAATGTTTGTTGTCTTGTAAAATAGAAACAGAATAAAAAGAGGATATTTGGGTTTCAAAAGAGTGTAGACTTATGCCCTCTCCCGCTTAGTCGTAAAATACATGCAGGTTTCACCCTACTCTACAGTCAGAGCTTCACAAAACAGTTTGACCCATCCATGGGCTAGATTAGACCTGTAAGGCACATCCCAGAGTGAGATAAAGTGCAGAGCTCCTCTGCACAGGGCAGTATCAGGAAAGCAGAAGTCCTCTCTGCGCACCCTCCAAAAGCCCAACATGCCAGGTATACACATCCAGTACTAAACACTCCTCGGGGCACAGCCTGCTTCCTGTTGCACACTGTTCCTTCTTTGCCGTCAGCATAAAGAAAGGGTTGGACAATTGCATGGCTTTCTCCCTGCTCCCTTTGGGTGCCTTAACAGTCTGCTCTTTACTGAGCTCAGGGACTGCAATTCTTTGTGACAGCTAAGCAGACGCTGCAAGGGGTAGGGAGGCCTCCTTTTTCCTCTCCCAACTATCATACACTTGCGTAAGGGCTGGGCAGAATCTGGTTCAGAATAAGAGGCTGGTTACTCATGAGTAGACCTTGTACAAGTAATGGTGATTTTTATGACCATCATATACACTAATTGGAACTATAGTTGTGTCTTTGGTGGATATGGGCAGGGGAGAGGGAGGAGCTGGGGTTGAAGAGGATGCATGCTAAATACAGATACAATCATTTATACGTACTATATATGCCACGGTTGCTTACTTGAACTTTCCTGGAAAAAATGGAGACTGGTTATGTAAGTGGAAATTCTGTGTTTTTTTGCTAATGCTTTTTCAGTCATTCTAGAAATTGCATTGTTTAATGTAAAACCTGGGTTGGAAGACATCCATGAAGACTGAAAGCTTCATAAAGCCCAGGCAGCTGCAAAATTTACTAGTCTTTGTTAGATTAAGTAGAAGTGTCTTTGGCGAAATAACAGCTAATTAAAAACCTCTAAATTACAATAGTTTTACCTCTGTTAGACTGATTTTACTTCAGAGCCATAAAACAATGGAGGTTTCAGAGTAGCAGCCGTGTTAGTCTATATCCGCAAAAACAATGGAGTAGAATGAATACTAAATACATTTAAATAGTGTCCTTCATGAGATTTTTTTTTTTCTGGAACATGACACTCAAATGCTATTCAGTACAGCAACAAAGAATCGTGTCTTTAATTTACATTTAAAAGTAAAAATGCAGCCAAATTGTCAGATCCAAGCTAAAAGCTAATTAAACTAATTTTGAGTTTACTGTGGATATTAGCCGCGTGGACATAAGAACAGCCATACTGGGTCAGACCAAAGGTCCATCTAGCCCAGTATCTTGTCTTCTTCCAATAGTAGCCAATGGCAGGTGCCCCAGAGGGAATGAACAGAACAGGTAATCATCAAGTGATCCATCCCCCTGTTGCCCATTCCCAGCTTCTGGCAAACAGAGGCTAGGGACACCATCCATGTCCATTCTGGCTAATAGCCATTGATGAACCTATCCTCCATGAACATATCTAGTTCTTTTTTGAACTCTGTTATAGTCTTGGGTTCACAACATCCCCTGGCAAGGAGTTCCACAGATTGACTGTGCGTTGTATGAAAAAATACTTCCTTTTGTTTGTTTTAAACCTGCTGCCTATTAAGAATTCAAAGGACTTATTGAACTTAAACATGGAACAAATCAAAGAGCGGTTTTGCCACTGGACATACATCACTGGCTAGAAAGTTAAGATGGCTAAAGGTCTGGAACATGGATTAGACCCACGGGAGGCAGTTGAGTATATTGTAGCTGTAAGAGTTTAAATTTGACCTTACTATCACACAGATAAGTGTTATAAATAATAATCTAGTCAAAAATGATAAAGGACAGCAGCTCCATTGTCAAGTCTTTCTTGTTAGGCACTGGTTTTGCCTGGATGTATCATTTAGATGTGACAGAAGGAAGTCTTTCATATTCCAGAGAGAACCTTCAAAAGGTAAATCTAATTCCCAGGTACTTTCTCAGTAAGGCTGAGAGGGGGGAATAGATACTGAAATTCTAACTGAGAGTCGTTGTGTAACAGATTACATTGTTAATACAGAGTTTAAATATATACATACATGGAGATGGTATACAGGTGATAAATCAGAAAGCCATGTGATACATTTATTTATCATGCACTTTTGACTGGCTCACCTGCCCTCTGTCCACTGAAGTATTTCCCTGTGACCTGTTTTAATATATGAAGACCCTGAGAATCTACCAGTGTTTTTTTGTTGTTTTGTTTTAGTCAGTCTCCAAAATGTTTGCTCCAAATGCTTGTACCCCAAAAATATGAAAATACCCCAGAATCAGAAGTAGCTCAGGCCCAGGATTGGCAATTAGAGCTGAGCAGATATTCGATAGGTTTGGTTTGGTGGCCAAACCAAAAACCATGAAGGGGGGGGAAAAAGTAGATATCCTTTTGAACTGAAACTGATTTGTTTTTGTTTTTCTCAACAAAATAAAAAAAACACCCAAAATTAGTTCAGGTCAAACAAAGCCTTTTTCATGTTGGTTCCTTCATATTTAATTTCAGAAATGTAACTTTCATTTTTGCTTTCAGGGTGGATTGTATGTATGTTTGTGAATTTTGCATATGCTTTTGGCAAATAAATAAACAGTTCCAATGCCCTGAAAGATGCATTTTTCAGAGAATTTACAATTTTCCAAAAATATTTCACCCAGCTCTGTTGAGTGCTAGGCCAGTGACAGGTTTTCTAGACCCAAAGTGTCATGATTTTAAAGTTCAATATCTTGTGACCCTAGAAGGATAGAAACAGGAACTTTATGCCATTGGGTTGTAGAGATGTACCCCTTTCCAACAGGAGCCAGCACTCACTTCTAGCCCTGGAAGGGTCTGAGATGTTGGACTTTATATTATTACATTACTATGTATAAAAAGCTATCTGGTGTCATTTTTACAGGTTCAAAAATGTCATTTTTTCCTCCATATCTGATCCCTGCATGGCTGGAGTCTTTGTTAAGCTTGGTGTCTTAGTTACCAACAGATGGATACAAAAATAATCCTAAATTTAAAAAAAAAAAATTGAAAATACATCATCAGAATACATGATGATGTGGTATGATACGTAAGTATGACTGGTAATAACTCACATATGGCTTTGCCACTTGAGAATAGTGCTCCTAACCCAGACTCACTAATCAAATCTTCATACTACATCATCATATAGTCTTTTTAGCATATGAATGCCATTTAAGATGAATTTGTCTTAGTGTGCACTCCTAAAGCCGGCATTATGATGATGTTAGTGCAGAGCGGCTGTGGTACAGTGCAAAGTGATCTTGACGCATGAGTGGGTCATCTCACTCATGGGATAGCACCATTTGCTTCATTAACACTACTTATGTAAGAAAGGCAGGATTTAGCCAAGGCTTTGTAATATAAGTTGCAATTCTTCAGAATGAAAAGTGAAATTTACATATGTAACAGAATGATTTAGCCACTGAAGCTTGAGAACTATACACCTGACTTGCAAAACATTTTGTAAGCCACAAACCTTCATAGTAAGGTTTATTAACACTGCTGAGATAATAATTTGGAGTAATAACTTACTCAACAAAGTTTGCCTTTTTTCCTGTTCATGGAATTTCCTTGAACAGATCAAATTTCCCAAAATTATTTACAAATTTAATTTATTGTGGCTAGCTACTTGAAATCATGAGATTTGAGCAGTTGGTTGTTCGTCATTGGTCACAACGCATTTTTTCTGTTCCTTCATTGAATGAGAATAACTCTTAGAATCAGATTTCTAGGGCAAAGCTTGATAAATTTCTTTTTTCCTAGATACTTTTAGCATACACCTTATCTGAGTTTTGAACTTGTGGAGCTCATCATAAATGTTTGATATACTGTGGGCACCAGGGATTGAATAATGACCACCCATACTATACCTCTTACTGTAAGCATTTACCATTATGAAGATGTCAGTGACTAAGCAGCACTGTGGCATAGTTGTCTCTGAGAGACTAGAAGTTGTAAGTTCTAATTTTATTGGTGTCTTAGAATCCCTCTGTCATAGACAGCTCATATTCTCCAAGAGCTGAATATTATTAGTAGGCCAAATACTGTAGTCAATACTAAGATAAAAATGCCATTGAAGGCAATGGAATAACAATATATTCATAGTTTTCAAGGCCAGAAGGAACCACTGTGATCATCTACTTTGACCTTATATATAATGTGGGCCAAAGAACTTGCCTGAAATAATTCCCAGACATTGTCAGTGATAGAGAATACATGGCGACCCTTAGTAAATTGTTCCAGTTGTTGATTACTCTCACCATTAAAACTTTTCACCTCCTTTTCTATCTGAATTTGTCTAGCTTTAACTTCCAGCCATTGCATAATGTTATATCTTTATCTGCTAGGTTAGAAGAACCCATTATTAAATATGTTCCCCATATAGATAATTATGGACTGTAATAAAGTCACCCCTTAACTGTCTCATTGTTAAGATCAATAAATTGAACTCTTGTAAGTCATATTTTCTATCCCTTAATCATTCTCCTGGCTCTTCTCTAAACTCTCTCCAGTTTATCTACATCCTTCTTGAATTGTGGGCACCAGAACTGGACACGGTATTCCAGCAGTGGTTGCACCAGTGCCAAATATAGAGATAAAACAACCTCTCTACTCTGAATCAAGATTCCCTTGTTTGTGCATCCCAAGATTGCATTGTCTCTTTTCACCATAGCATTATACTGGGAGTTCATGATCAGCTGGTTGTCCACTATGATCCCCAAAACTTTTTCAGTCACTGCTTCCCAGAATAGAGTCCCCCATCCTGTAAGTATGACCTATATTCTTTGTTCCTAGATGTGCACGTGTACAGGTAGCCATATTAAAACACACATTGTTTACTTGCACCTAGTTTACCGAGCAGTCCAGATCACTCTGAATCAGTGCACTCCTCCAATGTTTGTCATCTGCAAACTTTATCAGTGGTGAGTTTTTCTTTCAGATCATTGATAAAACTGTTAAATAACATAGGACCAAGAACTGATCTCTGAGGGATCCCACTGGAAAAAAAATCTGACAGTATTTTATTGTAGACCTGCTAGTGCTACATAATACTCATAGTTTTTCATCCTTACTGACATTTATGACGTTACTCTGAACGTGCTGGTTTTTTGTTTTTGTGTTTTTGTTTTTTTAAGTCCCTTGTTCTTGCTGTCAATGTAGGGGAATAAAATGTTTTAACAAATTTAAGTAACATTTAAAAAAACTTATAAATTCACACCCTATGAAGAGTGGTATGCCTGGCTAAGCAAGAGCTAGATAGCATGGAAACCAGTTGACATGGGGCATGACAGCAAGGTTAAGGCAACATACAATATATAGGTCTGTTCCCCAAGATTAAACTTCAAAAATTTCATCCTCTAAGCAGTAATAAGCATGTCTGTGGCTAACACAAAGCCTTTAATCCTGAACTAGCACAAACCAAGCTAAACACACTTTAATCTTACACCATGCATTGTTCAGGCAGAACAAATGAAAATCTGATTTAAGAGGTAACTCCATTCACTCCATCTGCCTCCTACTAAACAGGAAATGAACTTTGTATTCTGATACATAAGTGAAGCTCTGCCCCGAATTAAAACGCATCAGATTGCCTGAATGTGGAAATTAACCACCTGATTGAAAGTGCACCTTATAAATATTAACTCTGACTGCATTCTAAAAATAGAAGGCATATTAAAACATCAAGCGTAATAAACATATGGCCTCTCCTTAGCACTCGTTACTCTTTATCCACTCCATTTTCTGCTGGGATGTTGCAGGAGAAACCTGTCATTTGACCTTTCCCTCAGTGGATTAATTTGTTGAATAAGGAGCAGAGTCTGGAGTTTACAGCTGGATCCAGTAGGGTGCTGGATTGAATGTTACTAAAATAGCCTTGATTTGTGAAGAAACAGGGGTAGAAAATTGAAACTCAGGAAGGGGCTATGATTGCACTGGATGTTGATGCTGATCTAATACAAACATTAGGGATTTTAGTTAAAGATGTTAAGAATAGCATTATGCTGTGGTTGGTCTGATCTCAGAGGCAACCATTTGAATGTTTATGCCAGTGCTGCAGAGCTCTGTGACTAGAGCTTTCCAAGATGATAGTAAGGTCTGACAAGCTTCCTGAAATAGCTCTAGAATTTCACTTTGAAATTCTTTTCATCATTTCACCCCAGCTAATTACCACTTAGACTCAGAGAGAGTTTAAATTACACCATATTATGGGGAATTTATGAAAATCTGCCAACAAAGGTTCTCCTAACATGATCATAACTACAATTGATAAACATTAATTACTTGTTGCTGGAAGTCTCTAAAGATATTTCCCGAGTAGGTCTCAATGCAAGCTCTGTTTCTTGGAGGAGAGAGATGCTTCTGCCATTTGGAAAATTGTCTACTGCTGCCAGTGGATCATGCTGGCTGTCAAACAAAGAAACAACTCCCTCCCCCCAAAAAACCAGCCAAATAAAAATGCCTTAAAACAAATAAATAAACCCACCATGAGTGTTTTCTAAGTCTTGTTTGTAGTGGTGGCAAGGTAATGTGATACTTGTTCCCATTTGAAAGTTTGTTTTTTAATGTCTCTGGTGATATTTTATTGTGGTAACATTAATTGTCAGAGCACCTAGAAGTCTTATAGGTCTGTGTTTTAGTATTTATAACTAAATAAATACAGTTATATATACTAGCAGTGAAAAGTACAAATACAGTGTAGCATATTCTAAAGTAAAATGTGGACTTCTAATACCAGCTCAGGTTGTTTCTATCAACACAGGTTAGTGAACTATTCTATACCCGCTAGTACTGGTGACAATGTCATTTTTACATGCTAATATAAGGGTAATTTTTTTGAGTATTCACTATAAGACTACCATTAAATTCAACAGGTATTGTACATAGTTGTTATATATTTAATACTGTTGATCAAAATATTTACTAGTAGTCAAAGTTGAAAATGGACAATTAAAAAGAGATGTAAGCAAAGGAAAAATGTGTTTTGGAAGAAAGATGGAGAGCTGAAGAGGGGGAGATGCAGGAAGGATGCTCTATGTGATGGCAGCTGTAGAGAAGGCTTTCACATGTCAACATAGATGAGATTGCATGAAAGGAGTGATTGAAGAAGGGAATAAAGAGAAATAAGATCTGTGGAGTAAATGGTGTTGACCACTATTTTGCATAAAGTTTCTTTAAAATCAATAAAATATTAGAATACATGTGCTGTAGTTTTCTAATAGTTGCATTTTAAAAAAGCAAGACAAAATGTGATTTGGCAAGTCCATCCCAGTATTCAAATTTCCACCTGCGTATATTTAGACTGTAGGTTTTTTTGGGCAGGGGCTGCCTCTTGCTATGTGTTTGTATAGTGTCTGCACTGTAATATTTAACCCCTGATGTCTATATTTCAATGCCAGCTTGCATTCCAATAATGCTCCGAATGAGGTGTTCTTGTAAAGATTCTCACCCTCACTGCTGGATGCTGAAAGCTCTTGATCAGTTTAGCTTAGAAATCTGAGTTCTTGCCAAAGCCACCCAGCAGGTGAAACATTTAGCTATCTGATTTGGTCTATAAATCACTGAAAAGGAGGTGAATGAGTCTACAAATGTTTAATGATTTCTATTGAACAGATGAGCAGGAATTTATATATAGTATGTGAAATTTCCTATCTCCACAGCGCTATTTGTTTTCAAAGCCATGTGAATAATACAGGTATCTCAGTAGGAAACTGCATACTTTCTGTAGCAGTCAATTTGAAAAACAAAAGTAAATTTTCTCTGTCATTAGACAGCTCCCTATGGCATACAGCCTCTATCTAGTATGTTTTTGTACTCTTAAATTTCTTTGGTTATCTTTCTAGTGTCCCTTCTCGTCTGAATGCTTCTGATGACAACAGCAGTATATATTGGTGATAACAGGAAAGATCATTACTATAGTATATCTACCACATAGTTTGCTACTCAACTTGCATTGTCTGTTCGAACCAGACCTTTCTTTGCACAAAAACCTGTGTTCTCCCATTCATTTCACGATCCAGTTCAAATTTGCCTTCCATGATTGTAAAATATTCCATAAATTTGCTTCAGTCTTGTGACAGACTGACCTGTATTACCCTGGGCAAGCTTTATGGAATCAAGATTAAATTTAAACCTTACTGAATAAGTTTTAACATCTTTGGAGTTCATTGTATTAAAAGTGCCATTGCATGTGTGTTATCGTGGAAATGTGTGTACTTCCATAGGAGAACAGCAGAGGGTATTAGGCAAATTCACTAGGTAGTAACATCTTCAGAGAAGCCAAGCTCCTCCTTCTCCCCACTCTGCCCTGATTGGTATGCATATACTAATTCAAATTGGATTCTCCAGGGAGAGACAGACAATGAAAGGGGTTTTGGATAAATAGCTTGGCTTTAAACTGCCTCATGGACTTCTTTTTGATCCAGCAAATGGACAAGACACCTGGTCCGCAGAGGACCCGAGTCCTTAGGGTAGGGTTGGAAAGACTGGGTACTGGTTTTGGGATGAACCCATGATGAACAGGTAACCACAAGGAATCTCTCTTGGGCGAGGGGTTGACAGACTGGTCCTGTCAGAATCCATGTTAGGGTTGGGGTTAATTCTTGTAAGCCTGTGGGTTCTTTTATTGTTTAATGTGTTGTCTCTACTGATTTTTACCTTAAGAATAAAATAGCCTTGATAGAAGAAACTGCATGGTTCTGAAAAATTTACCAATTGCAACTACACCTACATCTATGAAATCACATCTGTTAACCATCTCTTAAGAGAAAGCCAGCAGGTGTCCTGGCAACTTGACTGTGCTGGGAAATACACAGTGAAGGTATTCAATTGGAAATACCCCAGTCAGAAGAGAGGGATTTGTGTCTTCATCCAGGCAAAAGCAGGAGAGCTGGAAGTCTGACGTTTGGGTGCACTTTCTGGACTACTGAGTTAAAATACAAGTGCAGTTGCCCTGAAGTGAGACAAGTCTATTTTGCCTTTATTGTATGTCTTTACTTGACTCTCAACATTGGTCTTTTCTGTACCTTCATGGTCCCATTAAATATGGTGAGACAACTTTTTTGTCTGCCTTTCCTGCCACTTGGAGCATCCTTCTCCAGCTTAGCTCTTTTCGAATCTCATCGGAACACTTATCTTTTCTTCCTTGTCTGCACCTTCTAATTTCTGTTTTCACCTGCTATTATTTATTGTTAGAGTTCAGCAAAGAGTACAGGAAAAATTCTATGATAATCCATTTGAATACTAATTTCATTTAGTCCCCCTGCATGACTCTCTGGATTCCCTTTTCTGCAAATGTTCAAGAGGGCAAGCTTCACCGCATAAGTACTGGGGGGGCTTTAAATTCAACTATCCACTAAAAATGAAATTATAAAAATTCATAAGGATAAAGTATCTGAAATTTAGACTTTGCACTACGTTGGTAAATTCCATCAGTCAAAGAATGAAAATCGTGCTATGTGATGCATGTGGCTTACCAACATTGAGCAAATTCTGAATATTTTAATGACCTTTTTCATAAACAATTCTTATTGGGAAAAAGTATTCAAAGAATCAAATAAATTAATTTCAAGATCTGCTCACGAACCTCTAGCAAACAGGGAAAAGAGACTACTCATCTCAATTTATTCAAAATTGTTACAGCATGAGATGCTTTTCCCTTCAGCATTCTTTTCTGTTGTCAAATTGCAAAGGGACTTCCTCACTAGTCAAATGAAAGCCTCTTAAAACTTAAATTTGAGGCTCAATCTTACATGTAGACCTTGTAAAGGATATATGTTATGCTTAAAAAGTCTCTCCAAAGCATCTCCCTATAGTATGCAGAGTCCCAGTACTTCTTGGACAGACAAACAAACATGCTTTAAGACAAATAAGCAATGTTTGTTCAATAAAAACAATACATTACCTTTCATCTTTTTCCTTAAGTTAAATTGAAATAAAGAATTAATGAACAATATTAGATTTTATTTGCTGACTAAGAGAATTAATGTTTCAAAATTTCACAAGGTTATCTAATTTAGTGGAAGTCAATTCAGTTCCTATTGCAAATAATTAGACTAATAAGAACATAAGTACAGCCATACTAGGTCAGGCCAGTGGTCCATTTAGCTCAGTATCCTGTCTTCTGACAGTGGCCAATGCCAGGTGCTTCAGAGGGAATGAACATAAAAGGTGATCATTGAGTGATCCATCCCCTGTCATCCACTCTCAGCTTCTTGTGTTATGTGAAGAGGTAAATAACACTTACTTTCTCCACACCATTCTTGATTTTATAGACCTCTATCCTATCCCCCCTTAGTCATCTCTTTTCTAAACTAAACAGTCTCATTCTTTTTAATCTCTTCTTATATGGACTCTGTCCATACCCCTATCATTTCTGTTGCCCTTTTCTGAATTTTTCCCAATTCCAATATCTTTTTGGAGGTGGAGTGACCAGAACTGCGCACTGTATTCAAGATGTATTCATACATCATGCAGATTTTTTCTGTGAAGATTTAACTTCTGTGTACAATTTTTGCACATTAGAGAGAAGAAAAGTTCACAGATGTGTGTAGTGTGGTATAGAACTTTATCTGTTAGACTCCTGTCACCTTGTCTGCACTGAAAATGTCTAGGTGACGATGATATGAAGCCTGTGCCTTGTATGCATTGCTGCTAGCCCTGGTGTTGCTGTACAAGTGCTAGAGCAGTGGAGAGAATATTTGAGACAGCCAGTTAGATTACACTCACTCTGTGAGAAAGAGAGGTTATGCCTGCAGTGTGGATTTGCCCTGATTACAGCAATTGCTGTAGCGGCACTAGTGCAAACTCCTAGTTTAGAGAGGGTACACAGCTGTAATCCATGATCTGACGTGGTGCAGCTTATCCTGGTTTCAGGTAGTCATAGCAGTACATATTCTTTTAAAGAATAAGAGAAGGAGCAGATTGTCCACAAACAGTAAATGTGCTTGAGAATGGTGCTTAGGTACATTTCTCAGCTATCAGAAATCAGTCTAGAAGGAGTCAATTTTAATGAGTCAGAAAGGAACAGTAGAGGGAAAATTATCAGTGAAAAGAGAGGAAGGAGTAGAAAATAAACCCTGTTGCTTCATGGATAAAGGGATTCAGAGAAATCCTGTTGACTTCCAAACAAAAATTTAAAGGAAATGTCTGATTTAGTACAGCGGTTCTCAAACTGTGGGTTGGGACCCCAAACTGGGTCATGACCCCTTTTGAATGGGGTTGCCAGGGCTGGCTTAGACTTGCTGGGGCCTGGGGCTGAAGCCCAAGCCCCCTGCCCAGGACCAAAGCCAAAGCTTCAGCCCTGGGCCCCCTGTCCTGGGCAGTGGGGCTTGGGCTTCAGCCCCAGGCCCCAGCAAGTCTAAGCCCGTCCGTGTTGTCGTCCCCCCCCCTCCCCCCCCCCCCCCCGGGCAGTGGGGCTTGGGCAAGCTCAGACTTCGGTCCCCCCCTCCTGGGGTTGTGAAGTAATTTTTGTTACCAGAAGGGGTTCGCGGTGCAATTAAGTTTGAGAACCCCTAATTTAGTATAATATTAGGGTAAATCAGAAAATTAACAGGACTATTATTATCTGAATGAGGGGTGGGTGTGTGTGTGAGCATGATGGTGAGTAAGATTATTACTTATACTGCTCAGGGAAGAATAATCGATATAAATTGGCTACTTCAGCAGGGCTAGTTACTTTGAGGTGAATGACAGAAATAATATTAAAAATTTTATTATAGGAGACTGTTATGACCCTTCAGGACAGCATGAAAAGAAAAGGCAAAGATTTGGTATGATAAGGGATATCTGCGAACAGGCCAAGACACTAATCATAGCCTATTTGGACATTGACTGGAATTATAATTTCAAAACAACAATGGAAATATGCTTCCCTTTTTTAAAAGAATCACTGCAGAGCTCTCCTTCTTTTCAGAGGAGGGTCTAACAGCTTCCTAGCAGAAAGACAGTTACACATTTACCTTAGGAAATGAGCCAATATAAGATATATAAAAGACACAAAATAGTGTGATTTTGTCATTTGATATTGTAATTAGAAGTGAGATTAGGGCAGGCTCAGGAAGTAACTGAACAAATATAATGGACTAACTTTGGAAGGAAAATGAAATTATGTATAGGCAACTGATTGGAATCCACTGGAGAAAGGAGAGATATGTATAGAACAGTTCTTTATGAAAGAGATAAAGGCATGGATTCTGTTATACTCTGAGAAGAAAGCTTGCAAATTGCTTCCTTGAAATGATGACATACAAAATCTGTTATCCCAGAGATCCTGTTAGGAGTATACTTTCTTGTAAAATTGTACTGTTTCATTAGGAATGACTGAGGGAAAATGTAACAGGAGTTAAGTTTACTTAGTATCTAAAGGAGAGAGCCACTTGGATGATATCCCTGAATATTTTTTTTCAGCCACTAAATCTGGGAGACTCCACCCTTTCATGAACTGAAGTAGAGGGAGGTGTTGCTTTCCCACATCACATAGTTCCCCAGTCGTTTTGCCCCCTACCCCCTCTGCTGTTCCATGAAAAAGAAGCTGGAGCTAGTTACTTTTAAGGCACTCTGGAGAGGGTGCTTGCCCTTCAAAGTACAACTAGCACTCTGTGATTATGGAGCCTAACCAGGCTGCAGAGATGTAGGTCAGCTATCTACCTGAAGAGTGCTAAAATCAGGATTTACCGATCTTTAAAATATAGAAATAATGAGTTCAGTAGTTGTGGGCGAAGCCTGGAGAGTTTAAATGAGAAATGTTTATGGAAATTCTTGGAAGGAGAGTGATGAGAACCAGCCAGCGCTGCTGCAAGAAACTAAATATCGTGAATCAATATCTTATTGGCTATTACAGCTAGAGTAGATACAACGAAAACCTTCTTCTCTTGACTGTTCAGACACCATTTAAGACTGAGTAATGATGAATATGTTGCCATATTTGGCTCATTTTTTATTTACCAAATAAACTGAGATTTTATACAAGAGCGAAAGCTCACTTCAGTGATGTTGGAAGGCTAAGTCTGCGGAGATGCCACAGAGAAGTGAGGGTTATGCCACTTGTGTAACCTGTATCCTTTCCCAGAAAAGGCAGGTATTATTACCCGCTGAATTCCATTGGGGTTTCCACTGGGAAAGCCAGGTGTAAATTTCTATTGAGGCTGCATAGGAATTCTGCAGTTAGAGGGTTAACTTTAATCAGTATCAGCTCGTCACATCCACTCCAGCCAACACCAACCACATTGGACTGGCACTCTGTGTTCCTCTGATACAGGGCAGGTTGCTGCCTGCTTATCATCTCTCCTTAATAGCCTTTCCACTTATGTAGACTCAAGTGAATCTGGGTTCATCACTTTTAAAAATACATTATTTCCCTCCTTTTTTTGCCCCAGGACATCCTTAGAAACGGTGGATATGAAGACTCGATTTAATCATAGTTTTCTACATAAAAGTGCATTCTTGTTGGTTGTTATAACCATAATACATATTCTTCACAACTCCGAGATAGATGTAGGTTTCATTTTTTGAAGGTACACACTATACATTTGTAAACAGTGATTTATTTTGAAAACTTTTCAGATTAGTTTTACGGCTATATCAGAAAATGAATGATTGTTTGGTTATTTCATTTACAAAAGGTAATTGAAGCAGATATTTATGAAGTCATTGGGAGGTGAACTATCTCCAATTCAACAGGTTAATCATTAATATTTGGAGGATTTTCTTGCCATGCTGTATTAGGAGGAGAACATCACCAGACAGATATTTGAATTGTTTTATTTAACTAAAACAACAATGTTAAGTATTCTGGATTTTTTTCTTCAACAGCAAACATAATATTTTAACAAAACAAGCATATGTCCTTCGCTTCTCACATTTATCTCCAGACTTCTTCTCCTTGTCCAGATCTATTCCGCCCCCAAAATCTTCTATTCATTGAACTTTTTGAAACTTTGCACTTTTAGAGAGAGGTAAGGGATTGGCTCTGTGTACACAAATTTGCAGAGGGACAATAGAGTTGAGATCTGTTATTTCTTACCTCTATATATTATTTATTTATTTAAAAACATTTTAGCTGTTAACAAACATGTTACCTCTGGAGACACAAATCCACAGTTTGAGAACTGCAAAACAAACTAAGCATCTCTGATGGTATCTTCTAGACTGAACACTGAGTCCCACTGGGTAGATAGAAAGATTAACCTAAATAATCTATACAGAAACCTGTGGAACCCCATAAGAGTGGGTCCCTAATCCATGAACTATTGGAATTCATTTACAAAACTCTCCTTAAACATTACATGAATATATTGTCTCATACTATAGAATTAGAATTTATAATCCCTATTCCATGATGAGATATCTTTGAGCTATAATGTATCTTAATTAAAACTATCTTTATATAAAAAGCTCTTTGAGGAAAAAACTTATAAAAAAAAATCTGATTTAAATAAAAAAAATCCAATTTTTTTTTTAAATTGATTTTTATCCACCCTGTTAGAAATGAGATCATTCAATCTCGGTATATTTTTTGCCTGGTGAAATAGTGCAAATTAATAAAATAGCTGAACTTTGAAGTACCTGAGATGAGGGACCATTCTGAGATCACGTGTAAGGAAGAGGCAAAGATATGAAAATGGATTACAACTCTTTGGAATCCTATGGTTAGGTAAAAGAGCATAGAGTATCTCAGAGCACAGAAAAATGGTGATATACGAGCATCGTGGTTTTTGTTGTTGTTTTTTAAAGGGAAGACAGCAGCAATGTGGTAATCTTACATTTTTATTCTGCAGTGTTCAGGTATGCTGCAAGGAGCTGTTGTCATAAAGCAGATTAATTTACTGCCACAAAAAGGAGCACAGTATTATACATTTACTAGGCTTTTTCTGTTTATGGGCTTTTTAATTATATGCAAAATCTGTTCATTGTAATTAAGAAAAACTGAGAAATATGGCATGCTTTCCATTAAATGACCGATGGGAGTGTAACAGCAGCTGCAAGAATCGTTATAAAAACATTGCTGTTATTTGGCATATGTATACTTCAGTCACTATGAATGAAATATTTCTTTCTGAAGATAAGATTTTCTGTATAGTCCATCTGATTAGGCTTTGGCTTGGTCTACACTACGAGTTTAGGTTGAATTTAGCATTGTTATCTCGATTTAACCCTGCACCCATCCACACAATGAAGCCTTTTTTTTTTTTTTTTGACTTAAAGGGCTCTTAAAATCTATTTCTTTACTCCACCCCGACGAGGGGATTAGCACTGAAATCGACCTTGCCTGGTCGAATTTGGGGTACTGTGGACGCAATTCAACGGTACTGGCCTCCAGGAGCTATCCCAGAGTGCTCAGTTATGACCGCTCTGGACAGCATTCTCAACTCAGATGCACTGGCCAGGTATACAGGAAAAGGCCCGCGAAGTTTTGAATTTAATTTCCTGTTTGGCCAGCGTGGCGAGTTCACCTGCACAGGTCACCATGCAGAGCTCATCATCACAGGAGACCACGCAGTCCTAGAATCGCCGAAGAGCTCCAGCATGGACCGAACAGGAGGTACGGGATCTGATCGCTGTATGGGGAGATGAATCCATGCTGGCAGAACTTCATTCCAAAAGACGAAATGCCAAAATATTTGAAAAAATCTCCAATGGCATGAAGGACAGAGGCTATAACAAGGACTCGCAGCAGTGCTGCATGAAAATTTAAGGAGCTCAGGCAAGCCTACCAAAAAACCAGAGAGGCAAACGGCCGTTCCTGTTCAGAGCCCCAGACATGCCGCTTCTGTGATGAGCTGCATGCCATTCTAGGGGGTGCAGCCACCACTACCCCAACCCTGTGCTTTGACTCCGTCCAAGGAGTGGGAGGCAACATGGAAGTGGGTTTTGGGGGCGAGGAAGATAGCTCACATCAAGGAAGGGGAGAAACTGGTTTCCCCAAAGCCAGGATCTGTTTATCACCCTGGACCTGGACCCAGGGCTCCCAGACCCTGAAGGCGGAGAAGGGACCTCTGGTGAGTGTACCTTTGTAAATATTATACATGGTTTAAAAGCAAGCATGTTTGATGATTGATTTGCCCTGGCATTCGCGGCCAGTACAGCTACTGGAAAAGCCTGTTAACGTGTCTGGGGATGGAGCGGAAATCCTCCAGGGACATCTCCATAAAACTCTCCTGGATGTACTCCCAAAGCCTTTGCAAAAGGTTTCTGGGGAGGGCAGCCTTATTCCATCCTCCATGGTAGGACACTTTACCACGCCAGGCCAGGAGCACGTAGTCGGGAATCATTGCAGAACAAAGCATTGCAGCGTATGGTCCCAGTGTTTGCTGGCATTCAAACAACATCCGTTCTTTATCTCTCTGTGTTACCTTCAGGAGAGTGATATCATTCATGGTCACCTGGTTGAAATAGGGTGGTTTTAGTAAGCGGACATTCAGAGGTGCCCGTTCCTGCTGGGCTGTTTGCCTGTGGCTGAACAGAAATCTTCCCCGCTGTTAGTCACGCGGTGGGGGGGAGGGGTGAAGCCATCATCCCAGAGTATTGGGTGTGTGTGTGGGGGGTGGGGGGAGGGTAAGTTGGGTTTCTGCTGCACGTGAACCTGGAAACCGCAGCCCCTCCTTTTAAATTGCCAACCCATTTTTAATGGGCAACCCAATGGCTACTTAGTATGGGAAATGAGGGCGCTGCTGTTTGAAGCCATTCCCACATGTTATGAAGGTTAAAGAAGCCAAAAGACTGTGGCTTACCATGTGCTATATAACGTTAACAGCAAGGTTTACCATGAAAGAGTGTACCCATTGTTCTATAAAATGTGTCTTTTTAACTACCACTCTCCCTTTTTTTTCCCCCCTCCACCAGCTGCATATGTTTCTCCTTCCCGGAGGCTAGCGAAGATTAGAAGGCGAAAAAAACACTCTTGCGATGGAATGTTCTCTGACCTCATGCTGTCCTCCCACACTGACAGAGCACAGCAAAATATGTGGAGGCAGACAATCTCAGAGTGCAGGAAAACACAAGGAGAGGTGGCGGGCTGAAGATGGTAGGTGGCGTCAGCTTGCTGAAAGAAGGCAGGAGTCAATGCTCTGGAGGAGCATATGGTTGAGCGCAGGAAAGGCAGCAGGAGCACAGACCACCGCTACAGCCCCTGTGTAACCAACCGCCCTCCTCCCCAAGTTCCGTAGCCTCCTCACCCAGATGCCCAAGAACGTGGTGGGGGGGCACCCTGCCACTCCACCCCAGAGGATTGCCCAAGCAACAGAAGGCTGGCATTCAATAAGTGCTGTGTGGCCTTGTCCTTCCCTCTTCCACCACCCCACCCAGTTCTTCCCTCCTCCACCACCCCTTCCAGGCTACCTTGGCAGTTATCCCCCTATTTGTGTGATGAATAAATAAAGAATGCATGAATGTGAAGCAACAATGACTTTATTGCCTCTGCAAGCGGTGATCAAAGGGGGGAAGGGAGGGTGCTTAGCTTACAGGAAAGTAGAGTGAAACCGGGAAGGGGAATGGGGGGGTTTCCATCAAGGAGAAGCCAACAGAACTTTCACACCATAGCATGGCACACCCCCTGCTGCACCCCCTGCCTGCAGCCAGCCCGTCTCCAGCCACCCCCGCATCCACTGCCCTGCCCGCAGCCAGCCCGTTTCCAGCTATACACTGCCCTGTCTCCAGCCAACCCCTGCCGCACGCACCCCCTGCCCTTCCCGCAGCCAGCCCCTGTCTCCAGCCACCCCGCCACGCCCCCTGCCCTGCTCGCAGCCAGCCCGTCTCCAGCTAGCCCTGAACCCCCCTGCCCTGCCTGCAGCCAGCCCCTGTCTCCAGCCAGCCCCACGCCCCCTTGCCTCCAGCCAGCCCCACGCCCCCTTGCCTCCAGCCAGCCCCACGCCCCCTTGCCTCCAGCCAGCCCCACGCCCCCTTGCCTCCAGCCAGCCCCACGCCCCCTTGCCTCCAGCCAACCCCGCACCCTCCTGTCTCCAGCCAGCTCCGCACCCCCTGCCCTGCCCGCAGCCAGCCCTGCACCCCCTTGCCTCCAGCCAACCCCGCACCCTCCTGTCTCCAGCCAGCTCCGCACCCCCTGCATCCCCAGCCTCCAGCTAGCCCTGCCCCATGCCCCTGTCTGCAGCCGGCCCCACGTCCACTGGTGTCCTACAGTTCCCACGGCAGTAACCCTACACACCTGCTTCAATGAGGGGGGCAGGGAGCAGCTGGGACCCACGCATGTGCACACCCTAAGGTGACCAGACAGCAAGTGTGAAAAATCAGGACAGGGGGTGGGGGGTAATAGGAACCGATGTAAGAAAAAGACCCCAAAATTGGGACTGTCCCTATACAATCAGGACATCTGGTCACCCTAGCACACCCCCAGGGAGCGGCGGGGACCCACACTTGTGAAACGGAGCTCATTTCTAGTTCAGGCCCATCTTTTTAAAAAAGAACTTTTACGTAGGGGTAACATACATCCATGTTTTCCCAGACAGGTCAGGCTTTTTGGTTCTTAAATCGCCGGAAAATACAGATGTATGGTAACCCTGTTGGTACAAAAAATACATACTGGGGCATATCCCTTAAATCAGAACTTTTTATAGGGAACCGGTTGTTAAGATTTTGGAAACTCATCACTGCCTGAGGGCCAGTTCCCACAGTGGGCACCACCCATCCTGCCTGGGGCCCTGAAACTAGGGGAGGGGGTGGAGCCCACCCTAGAGAGCTGAGCCTACCAAGTGGTGAGCTGGAGCCAGTTTGCTGGAACCAGTTGTTAAATTTAGAAGCCCATTTAGAACTGGTTGTCCCTTGTGGGACAACGGGTTCCAAAAGGGCTTCTAAATTTAACCGGCCAAAAGTGGCGCCTTAGGTGCCGACTCCGTGGGTGCTTCGGGGCTGCAGCACCCATGGGGAAAATTTGGTGGGTGCAGAGCACCCACCGGCAGCTCCCCGCCCCACCCAGCCCCAGTTCACCTCCACTCTGCCTCTGCCCCTGAACGTGCCGCTCCGCTCTGCTTCTCCACCCCCCCCCACCTTCCCGGGAATCAGCTGTTCGTGCGGGAAGCGGGGAGTGCTGAGAAGCAGGCGGAAGCTTTGTGCTCAGGCCCAGGGAGGCAGGGGCGGAGCAGAGGTGAGCTGGGGCGGAGGGGCGCGAGGAGGGCCTCCTGCGCCACAGCAGGTAACCTGGGGGACAAGCAGGGGAACCACTCCCCACCCCAGCTCGCCTCCGCCTACCTGGGCCTGAGCGCGAAGCCACCGCCTGCTTCTCAGCCCTCCCCGGCTTCCCATGCGAACAGCTGATTCGTGGGAAGCCTGGGGCAGGGGGCGGAGAAGCAGGGCGGGGTGGCGCATTCATGGGAGGAGGCGGAGGCGGTGCGGAGGTGAGTTGGGGCCAGGCTGGGAGCTGCCGGTGGGGGCTCTGCACCCACCAAATTTTCCCCGTGGGGGCTCCAGCCCCAGAGCACCAACAGAGTTGGTGCCTAAGACGCCACTTTTGATGTGATCAGTGGGGGGGAGGGCTGCTCCCCCCCTAGCTATGCTACCCCGCCCGTAGGAGCTAGAGGGACCTGTTGGATGCTTCCAGGGAACCGCCCCAGGTAAGCACCGCCGGGACTCCCCACCTCGTCCCCCAGCAGGTCCCTCTGGCTCCTAGGGGCGGGGTGGGGTGGGCACCCAATACGGTGGCCCATGAGACCCTCCTGCCCGGTTCTGGGGGCAGACAGGATGGGGGTGAATGGGGTAGCAGTCCCCGGGGGGGCGGGGGGACATCAAGGAACACAGGGGGTTGGATGGGGCAGGAGTCCCGGGGGGCGGGGGTGGGGCAGGACCCCATCATGGGGTGAGGAGGGAACCGGTTGTTAAGATTTTGGCAGCTCATCACTGCTTCCAGCCCTACATTTCTATGATTCTATTATTCTGTGAAACTCTAGATTTCAAAGAGAGTGCCAAACTTTTGATATACAAACTACACGGAGCTCTAGCAAAAAGACAAGTTGGAAGCGTCTGCATGCCTTTTTATTATTACTATTGTATTCCTCCGGTAGTTCTAGAACAGTGGTTTTCAACCTTTTTTTCGTTGTGAACACCCCTAAAAGTTTTCAAATGGAGGTGCAGATGCCTTTGGAAATCTTAGACATAGTCCGTGACCCCCCAGGGGTCCGCGGACCACAGGTTGAAAACTATAGTTCTAGAAGCAGGCTAGATTATTGATGAGCAAGGACATATGGTTTGTGTGGCACAGGCTATCATTTCATTAGAACTGCATATTTTAAAATTAAGATTCTCATGAAAAATAATGGTTTAAATGAAGGGAAATCTCTTGTTAAACTTGAATATTCTAAAACACATGGAATTCTTCCATCCCTAAGTTGGTAACTAATTCGGATAAATCAAATACATAAGTTTTACTAAACTCCGATCAATTTAATTCTTAGTCATGGGGTTTATTCATACAGGTTTGCCTGAGCAGAGTAGCCCTTGAGCACAACATATTTCTTTCTAGGTACAGTGTCTTCACATAGCTGTTAACTCAGTGCAAGCTCCTTTCTTCTCAAGGCCTTCAGGAGTCTGATATGCAGAGGAGTTCAAGTGGGGACTTGGGCAACATTGCTTCAGTGTGTGCTGCGCATCTGTCTCCTTGCTCAGGAATCTGAAAATGGACTCATGATTCTAAATGGTGGATTTCAGACATGCTGTTTCCTGTTAGATCTTTGAATATCCATTCTGCAGTTGTACCCTACAATGTACTCTCACCTGAAATTCCATCCTGGACCAGTTTCTGAGCTTCACTTTGATCTACTGTCTTGTCAGCAACCCTTCTTTTCCTTTTGCTGTAACTTTGTGTGTGCGCGCGTGCTCTCTCTCCCTGTATCCCTCACCACACTCCTGACTGATTTTAATAGCTTTAACAGATTGCAGATTTCTTACAGCTATGAGTTCTCCAGAAGATCACATGGTAGATAAGTTGTGCTTTTCTTGCCAAAGCTCCTAGGTTTGATCTCCACTAACTGGCGTGATCTTCTCTGTATTCAGTACAGTTCTTTACAAATGCTCTTTAGGAATGAGGCATGTCCCCCCAGTTGTTTAATTCCATTGATACTATTGAATTAGGTCAGCTCTGTCCAAAAGGAGGATTTCATAGTGTCGTTGTCGTTATTACATTCTGGAGCAGTTATGTTCTTTGAGATTTTTGGGGTAAAATGAAGATTTAACTTTGAACTGCTGGTTCATAAAGAGACAAAAAAAATAATCCCACCTCAGATATTTTGCTTGTATTGGGGAGTATTTCACTCTTAATTCCTCCAAGAAAGTGAATAAATCTATGTCAGTGTTTTTGCAGTAGTGGAGCATAGCACTGATTTGTAATGCTAGGAAAAAGAGCAATAAGAACTGCGAGACTTCTTTGTCTGCTTCCTTTCCTAATTAAAGGGGAGATTTTCAAAGGCACAAAGAGCTCTTGTGTGCCTAACTGCCCTTTGTTCCTTGGAAAATCCCTCTCCTATCTTTTTAGGGCTTGTTAACAGTGCTGCAACTTTCTCTCTCGGAGCATGTGTAAAAACACCCCCCAGCGCAGCAAGTTGCAGCGCTATAAAGCGCCAGAGTAAACAGTGCCCCAATGCTGGGAGCTATGCCTCTCATTGTGGTGCACCGCGACCATACAAGGCACGTTAAAGGTCATTCAAAAAGATTTTTCCTCTCATTTGAACAGGTTTTTCTTTAAATCAGTTTCACAGTTGCAGTTCAAACCTTTGTAATCTAACTTGCAGTCACTTAGCAATAAAACTGCACTTTCCCAAATGTGGTGTTCATAATATAGGCAACCACAATGCCTATTGGAATAACAGGTCTTAAATTTGGTTCTCCACTTGTGAGGTAACTCCCTTCCCTTCCCTTCATGTGTCAGTATATTTATCTCTGCATCTGTAACTTTCACTCCACGCATCTGAAGAAGTGAGGTTTTTACCCACGAAAGTTTATGCTCAAATAAATCTGTTAGTCTTTGAGGTGCCACCAGACTCCTTGTTGTTTTTGTGGATACAGATTAACACGGCTACCCCCTGATACTTGTGGAAAGGATGAGACTTGTGAACGAAAACTGAAAAATGCTACCTAAAAATGGCAGAGCATAATAACTCATTGTTGACTATTAAATAAATGTGTTAGCTTTCCTAATACTCAGCTTCATGGCTCCAGTCTGCAACAAAAATGAAGGCTTTCTTAGTTTATTGCTAGTTATAAAACATGTTGGCTTAGGTTCAGGTCCCACTGAAGTAAATTCTTTTTGCTGTTGACTTCATTGTACCCGTATTTGCTCTAGACTTCAGTTTTGTCAGAAGTATCTAGATTCAAGTTCTTTTCTATACTAACATTTCTATCACCAATAACTAACTACTGTGAATAATTAAAATACTATATGCTTATTCCTTGGATGTAGAAGCTCAACTCCTTGTCAAAGTTCCTCCTCTGCCTTGGTGGGTCCTGCGCTTATTGGCGGATTTGCTCACCTCAGAGGTTCACGGCAGCCCTCAGTTTGGCCACTTTCGTGGCTCAAATCTGCCGTTCACTCAGTTGGCCTCATCACTGGCCAGCATGGGGAAAGGAAGAAGAACAATCCCCGCGGTCTTTGCGGATCCAGCTAGTGGATCATGGAACAGGCCAGAGACCTTCCCCTCTGGTGGAACCCACAGTCCAGTTCAACTCCTCCGGTATCAAGTAGGGAGTTGGGGGGATGGGGGGAACCCGGGCCCGCCCTCTACTCCGGGTTTCAGCCCAGGGCCCTGTGGATTGCAGCTGTCTACAGTGGCTCCTGTAACAGCAGTGTGACAGCTACAACTCCCTGGGCTACTTCCCCATGGTCTCCTCCCAACACCTTCTTTATTCTCACCACAGGACCTCCCTCCTGATGTCTGATAATGCTTGTACTTCTCAGTCTTCCAGTAGTACACCACCTCACTCTCAGCTCCTCGCACGCACACCACAAACTGAAGTGAGCTCTTTTTTAAACCCAGGTGCCCTGATTAGCCTTCCTTAATTGATTCTAGCAGCTTCTTGATTGGCTACAGGTGTTCTAATCAGCCTGTCTGCCTTAATTGTTTCCAGAAAGTTCCTGATTGCTCTGGAACCTTCCCTGTTACCTTACCCAGGGAAAATGGACCTACTTAACCTGGGGCTAATATATCTGCCTTCTATCACTCTCCTGTAGCCGTCTGGTAAATAGGCCTAATGGCCTGTGATGGGATGTTAGATGGGGTGGGATCTGAGTTACCCAGGAAAGAATTTTTTGTAGTATCTGGCTGGTGAATCTTGCCCATATGCTCAGGGTTTAGCTGATCGCCATATTTGAGGTCGGGAAGGAATTTTCCTCCAGGGCAGATTGGAAGAGGCCCTGGAGGTTTTTCGCCTTCCTCTGTAGCCTGGGGCACAGGTCACTTGTTGGAGGATTCTCTGCTCCTTGAAGTCTTTAAACCACGATTTGAGGACTTCAATAGCTCAAACATAGGTGAGGTTTTTCGCAGGAGTGGGTGGGTGAGATTCTGTGGCCTGCGTTGTGCAGGAGGTCAGACTAGATGATCATAATGGTCCCTTCTGACCTTAGTGTCTATGAATCTGGCCCGACCCTGTCACAATATATATCCAGTAACATCTAGAGGCCCCAATTAGATCAGGACTCCATTTTAGTGGATACTGTATAGACATGTAGTAAGATAGTCCCTGCTCCAAAGAGTTGAAAATGTTAGTTTAAGAAAAGCCTTAACAAGCAGGTGAAACAAAGAGGGTTGTGATGGACCAGTCATGGTAATAGTAATATTAGGGTGCTTTTCCTGGTTTTGTTGTTTGCCGAACACACATCCATGAGCAGATAAATTTCAATAATAATTTAAATAACATCACCTCAGAAAATATTCTGTTTTCATAGATAGGAATATTTTTATTTTATGATCCTATTACTGCTCCTACAACTCCTATGAAGAAATGTGATGCATTCATCCTTTGTTGCTCAGTGGCTGGCATTAGTTTCCTTATTTTCAGTTAATGCCACAATATATATTTAAAATTAATAGCTACTTTGCTGCAAAAGCAAAACCCTATTGATGGAGCTGAATTTTTCTTATCTACACAAATTACCCCTGAATGATACAGTCTGTGATTCTGCATGCCATGTGGCACCAGCCTATAGTACTTGTCGTCGCCCCCCCAGTAGACATTTCACTTCCCCGACCCGTAGTAGACAATAGATGTTTTCTGGTTTGCTGGTGAACTGCAAGGAGATAAAGTATTCCACCATTTTAGTTGTGTTAAGTCTGACTGAAAAAACTGAAGTGTAATGAATTGTGTGGCTTTTTTCTTTGCAAATTATACGAAAAGAGAAGGCTAGTACAAATGAGAGAATAGGGTTTAGAAGTCTGGCTTTTGCACAGTTGGAGGTTTCTTGCAATTTACTTGTTTGCAGCTCCATCTGCTTCAGAAAGCAGTAATGAGCCACTAGTTGGCATATTGGCTGATTAGAAACCTCTGCCAATTTAGAGGGGATTGATGGATTACTGATGTGTGACTGTTCAAAAGCACACCTCTCCCTGCCATTGCAAATTAGAAGGGATCTCTCATTTCAGCATATAAATTACCTTATCCTCTTAGAGACAGATTTACACTTATAGTGAGATGTTCTAGGAATATAAATATTTATCACATGTTATATTTGAGGTTCTGTTTTCAATGGTTGAGTGCAAACAGCATCTTTTGCTCTGGCAAAGACACTTCATATGTTACCCTAGTAGACACTGATCTGCATAATATTATGCAAGTGAAGGTGTGATTGTAACATAGGAAGATACATGTGTGCTACCTTTAATTTGGTGAGCATGGGTAAATAAGCACATGTAGATGTGATGGTATGGCCTTCAGCATGAGCTAGCTCCCTCAGTACAAGCTGTCTTGGGAACCTTGTGTGCCTGCTGAGATGGCTCGCTCATGCTGGAGCCCAGGCAGCTGTATCTACACTACTACTGTCACCTGTGCTAGCTAGATTAAAACTATAATCCCCCCCTCACTTGCAGCATAGACATACCCTTAGAGTAGCTGGTCTTTCGGGGGAGATTTTCAGAGGCACAAAGAGCAGTTAAATGCCCAATTCCTATATAAAGTCAATAGAAGTCGGGTGCCTAACTCCGATTTGTGCCTTTGAAACTCTCCTGTCCCGTCCCCCCCTCCCCTTTCCAAATGGTCAGGTGAAAATTCTTAATAGTATATTTTGAAGTTTCTTTATATACTGTTTTAGAAGGATCCAGAATGGACCTGTCTCCAGGTCTATGAGAAATTTCTCTCACTCCCCTTTGGGATCATTGCACAGTAGAATTACCCCTGCTGATTCCAGAGCTGCTGTGATGAATATTTAAGCATGACATTCTGTGCAGTGGAGAGAAAAGACTGTATGAAGAGAACACTGCTGCAGCCTTTTATTTTTTTTCTTCTCTGTCTCAGCTATTATTTTTTGTGGTAAATTAAAGTGTGTGTGTGTGTGTATGTATGTGTATATACACGTACGTATGTATATATGTGTCTATGTATAAATGTGTGTGTGTATCTATATATATATATATAATCTGCATTGCATGAATGAAAGCACTCCTCCATAGAGCCATTAGCACCAGACAGAGGGAAGACAAGCAGTGTTAGGTAGGCAGACCAGAACCAAGTAAAAGCCCCCAATTCTTTCCTGCTATTGTTAAGCTGCTGTATAATCACATAACAGGTTTACCAGCCAATATTAATATATGCAAATATAGAATTTAAAGTTTATGCACATCTACACACTCATTAATTCACACAGACAAAATCTTAGTGGAAAAGTCAAGCAGGCATGTACAGTACAAATGAACAACTCACATAAAGACTAAGACTCCGATCCTCCAAGTTGTTCTGCCTGAGCGGGTTCCCAGAGCCTGTGCTAATCCCTGTTAATTTTATCAGGGCTCAGCATGGGTCTGCCCGTATGGAACAAACTTGAATGATTGGGGCCTATGGACAAATTCTTCTCTGAGATAATCTAGCTCCCATTGAGTCTATTCTAACCTAATCTGAAGGAGGAATCTGGCCCACAGGAAAAAATACAGCATTATCAATTGTAACGTGGGCCATGGTCTGCACTTAGTTACAGTGTGCAGCCCCACTGAGGTGCACAAACTGCACAAATGTAATAGCATGTAGAATTGGGCCCATTGTGTTTAAATAATGTGAAGTATGGGATTCAGGGTTGGGCATTTATCATAGCCACACTCTTCAAATACATTGATGTGGTTTGCAGAAGTGCTAATATTTAGTAATTTACCATCTGGTTAACTACTAAGCATTTCTCATTACTTTGTGATCCCACCCCTGCACATATATGATTTTTTATAAGAAGAAATACCTGGATTGTAAGATATTTGAGGTAGGGATTGTCTGTTTATTCTGTGTTTGTACAGCGCTTAGCACAATGGCATCATGGTCCATGACTGGTGCTCCTAGGTGCTACAATAATACAAATAATAAAACAATTAAAAGGAGGTGGGGAGGAACAGATAAGTAAGCCTCCAGTGCCAGCAGCACTGTATGAATGGAAGACAGCTGTGTTTAATACTTTTAGTGGGCCAGATTCTGAAGTCCATGGTCTCGCTCTTGTTTTATGTTGTTGTGCGTGTCCCCACTATGTGTGTACTTTACTACGAAATAAACAACAGTGCAGTTACCAGAGAAACCTACCTGTGAGGTGATCACATGTACCCAAGACATAGAACAGCCAGCTAACCTACTCACAGCAAATGGGTTAGACACTCTCTTTATTTTTTTGCAACACTTTCAAGGTAATTACCTAGACTACAATTTAAAAACAAACATTTCTTGTCAGCTTGGCTGACTTTTCCTCACATGCTGATATTTCACAAGCAAAACTGGAGATGATTCTTGTTTTGTAAAACCTGTGTCAGATGGCTCTTGGTTTTATAAAATCCAAATAAGAGGTGATCCAGATTTTATTTATACAATTCTGTAAAGTTTAGCTAGTGACAGAGTTGGATATATGGTCTTGGCCTATCTATAGATACACAAGAGTTTGAGCAACTTCTTCCTTTTTTAAAGAAAATAAAGCTATAAAAATTGAAGGAAAAACGTGTAATTAGTGTAAAAAGGGAGTAATGTGGTTGTGAAACACTAGAAGTGTGTATCATGCAGTTAATATCCATGCAATATGTCACCAAAATATTGATACTTATTGATAAAGCCCCCTTAGTAAATCACGTAGCTGGCTCTTCTAAAAGCAAAGAGCATTTCTACTTGCCTAGACAAGACCTCTCTTCGTCTGAGAACCCTGCTTGAGCCAGTGTAAT
This sequence comes from Chelonia mydas, assembly GCF_015237465.2. Lineage (NCBI taxonomy): Eukaryota > Metazoa > Chordata > Testudines > Cheloniidae > Chelonia > Chelonia mydas. Next base: position 9,968,786 of record NC_051252.2, on the reverse strand, counting down.
CCCTTCAGATTTGTAATGCTGCTTCAAAAATAGTGCATGGAGCCCCACTGGTCCTGCAGTCTTTGTACACCCAACACTTCTATGGGCATAAACGGTGGGACTGGATCCAGATCATGCTCTCCAGAGCCACACTTGAAAGCATTTGTGTTCTTCCATGACCAGTGCATTGCCAAGTTTATGGCGGTTTTGATTATATCAGGGGTGGGCAAACTACGGCCTGCGGGCCGGATCCGGCCCCTTAGGGCTTTGGATCTGGCACCCCCGTGGCACTGTGGGCCCCGCTCCGCTCCGGGAAGTGGCAGGCACCACATACCTGCAGCCCATGGGGGAGAAGGGGCAGAGGACTGAGCGCGCTGCCCTTGCCTGTGGGTACCCCCCCCAAAGCTCCCATTGGTCGGGAACGGGGAACTCCTCCCCCGAAGATCCCATTGGCTGGGAACGGGGAACCGCGGCCAATGGGAGCTTCAGGGGAGGTACCCACAGGCAAGGGCAGCCCGCTCGTCCTCTGCTCCTCCTCCTCCCCCAGGGGCTGCAGGAACGTGGTGCTGTCCGCTTCCCAGAGCGGCGTGGGGCCAGGGTCAGGGCAGGCAGGGAGCCTGCCCTGGCCCCAGTGCGCGCTGCTGCCACCCCTGAGCCGCTCCAGGTAAGCTGGGCCAGAGCCCGCACTCTGAACCCCTCCTGTACCCCGCACCTCAACTCCCTGCTCTGAGCCCCCTGCTGTGCCTTGTACCCCTCCTGTACCCCAATCCCCTGCCCTGAGTCTCCTCCCACACTATGCACCCCCTCCTGCACCCCAACCCCCTTTCCTGAGCCCCCTCGTACACCCTGCACCCCTCCTCTGCCCCAAACGTTTGCCCTGACCCCCCTCCCACAGGCCGCACTCCCTCCCACACCCCAACCCCCTGCCTTAGCCCTACATTTATGGCCCTGCATGCAATTTCCCCACCTAGATGTGGCCCTCGGGCCAAAAAGTTTGCCCACCCCTGGATTATATGGTGCTAGGTTTGTAAACACTTAGGTTATCTGCTGGTTTATTTTCTGCATAACCTATATCCTTGGAATAGCTTTCAGGCATCCTTAGATAATGTAATTTTTCTAGGAACTACAAATACAGTGTTCAGAGTAACAGCCGTGTTAGTCTGTATTCGTAAAAAGAAAAGGAGTACTTGTGGCACCTTAGAGACTAACCAGTTTATTTGAGCATGAGCTTTCGTGAGCTACAGCTCACTTCATCGGATGCATCCGATGAAGTGAGCTGTAGCTCACGAAAGCTCATGCTCAAATAAACTGGTTAGTCTCTAAGGTGCCACAAGTACTCCTTTTCTTTTTACAAATACAGTGTTCTAAACCAACATACTTGCAACTTGCCAGTTAATCTCTTCCTGGTCAGCTCACAAAGGTGCTTCTCTTGGTGTATTCTATTGCAGAGAAGATGTCAGAGCTCAAAGGGTGAAAACCACAGTGCCAGATGGCTCTCTGCTCTGCATTATTAAAATTATCTCTTATTTTTGCATAACAGCATTTACATGAGATGAGCCACCAAACATGAACCATTGACGATGATTTCTTCCAGATTGTTGCTTCCTTTTATCGCCTGTTGCTGTCTGTTCAAGCACAGTGCACAGCACCTGCATTTTGAAAACATTGAAACTAAAGATAACTTTAATGCTCATTGACATGCACAGAGGATTGTCACAAAAGAAAAGACAAAGATACAGGTAAAAGCCTTCCACTCTGTGAATAACAAATACAAATGTGGAGGAAAGAGGAAAGCGAACCGTGATCGTATTTCAGTAAGTTAAGAGTTATGATGAAATTGAACTGGATTTGAGTCTGCTGATTTTCTGCCCCTCTTCCCCGCCATTCCTCCCACTCTGTTACACAGTAGTTATGCTATACCTCATGGAAAGACATATCTGTTATGTCCCTATGGCCTTTGTGATTTACAGATTCCTCATGTTGTTGGAATTCCCTCCGAGACTCCTTTCCACTCAGCTTCCGAGAGCTCAGTTTGACTCCAGTCTCATTACTCAGGTTCCTTTATTTGGCATACACTAAAGCTAAACTTAGTTGATCAGTCTCGAGCATAGGGGGTGTATAGGAAGTATCATACATCAAAAGTTACACAGAAAACCTCTTCCTTTATATAAATTTACACATTACGTTGTCTTTACTATACATTGCATCATACATTTTGGGATTGGCTTGGTTACTTTATTTGAACCACTCCTTGGACAGCTTGCTCAATCCACTCACTGTCCATGCACGACTTACTGTTTACCTCATCTTACATTCTAGGCTTATCTTGTCTATTGTAAATGGTTCACTGGGTGTACCCACTTATCTTAGCTAGTATGGACGTTGTGTCTCTTAGCTTACCGACTGTGACATCATCTGATTAAAGTATGACCATGCAAACCATTGTTGCTCCCACTGTTATATAATTGCAACAAATCTTATACAAAGTGTGACACATGGCCAGAAAGGGTTAAGCAGCTTGCAGGCTAAATGACCCAAAGTCAACCTTTAGTGACATGTTAGAAAAGTATGTGAATGTAATTAGGGCCACTCCATGGTAGATAGGCTAGAACTTTGAAATGCAAACCTATATTGTTAGAAATCAGAGGTGATGCTAATTGTATGTGTGTACTCCTATCTTGTTAAATGTTCGCCATGTAAACAGACAGTTCGTGTCTGTCACTATAGCTATTGATTCAGAGATCAAAAGGGAATATTAACATTTAGATGAATCTTGGGTGAAATAATGTGATTGTCTATATATCTCTTTAAAGTTTGTGATAGACTTATGTTAATTTGTGTAGCTAGTTACTGATGATGCTTAGGAAATAGATCTACTTCGTCTCCATAATTGTCTATTGTTCGCCGAAGGACTCTGAGCTGTCAAAGAAGACCTGAAACTGTATAAAAACCCGTTTGGTCCTGATCCTTTTTATCTCAGACCTGCTTAATGCTTCATGCAGGGGAAGCTTAAGTCAAAAGGTTGAGATCTCCAGTCCTGACTGAATGTCCCTGAAAATGGACATTGGACTATACCCTATAAACTAATTCTGAAAGAACTTTCTGCAACTACAAAGCTGACCATCTCTACTATGAATTTGATCTCAAACACTGTACTCAGATCTGTATGTATACTGATCTTTTAACCAATACACTCTCTCTCTCTCTTTTTTTTTTTTAATTTAGTTTAGTTAGTGAGAATTGGCTGCAAGCGTGTATTTGGGTAAAATCTGGAATATTCATTAACCTGGAAGTTAATGTGTCCAATCCGTTGGAATTGGTAGAACTTTTCTATATGATGAATAAGATTTTCAGTGATCCTCATCGTATTTAACTTGGGTATCTGGGTGGAGGCCTAAGGCTGGTTTACTTTAAGGGAACTGTATTGTTGGCTTCTAGGTAACAAATGAGGTATTATAGAAGCTGTTTTGTGCTGGCTTGGTAAATCTAAGTATTGGAATGTCCACCAGCTTTGTGGATTGTCTGCCTCATTCTTTGCAGTTCACCCTAATTGAGTGTCCTCAGTTGGCTCCCCTGGGCCTCCAGTCACACCAACCCATTTACCTATCTTAGTTAGCACAGACATTCTGTTTCCAGCCTGCTGATCCATTTACCTCCCTAATCCTGTCTCTCTCAAGAAATGAGTCCTTACCCACATCTAATTACTCCTCTTAAGCCAGAGCTGCATATGTTAGAAAATATCATCCTCATCCAAAAAAGAAGGTTTAGGTGGTTGGACATGTACACCATATAGAAGATGGGAGACCTAGTAAGCAAGTGTTTGAATTGCCTTGTCTTCCCTGAATGCTCCTTTAGTACCTCAATTGTCCAGTGGCCCCACTGGTTGTCTCCTTCTTCTGATGTGCTCTTCTCTGACTGCTATTTTCCTCTGGATAAATAAATAAAATGATGTTTTGAAGAAGCTGTTTTGAGTCACTGCATTTACCTGCTGGTAAATGAATTCCAAAGGGAATTCTTTTTCAGGTGCTAAACCCAGTTAGGACTGCTGAGGAATCACATTTGGTGAGGCTGTAACTCAGGATCCGGTCTGTCAGTGGGTGAAACACAGGATTCTAACCAGGGACAGGAAAAGGCAGGGGACTGCATTCTGCAGAGACCAGTGAGGAGTCAAAGGTGCAAATTATCCTGTAACTGTGGCACAAGGCTTAGATGACAAAATATGGAAGATACTGTCTAACAGCAGCTGTAACATTTGGCTTTCTGACAGCATTTGCAGATGTTTTCTTTGGCAATTTTATAATTACTTCTTGTAATGTAGTTCTTGTTATGTAGTGTTCTGAATTATTCCATTTTCACTTTCCCATATTCTCATTTTCAGTCTTTGGAACTAACACCTTTTGACCTATTTATAATGCAATCCCTTCCCCATTCCTTGGAGGAGGCTATGTGTGGCTTTGTTGTGGCATACTGCATGTGGACATTAGGTATGTCCAGTGCTCCTAAACCAGGCTTTCTTGTTGTGTTTTGTTTTGTTTTTTAAATCTAATAGAAAAGTGTTTTCGTGGCTGGCCAAATGACCATAACATTACTGGGATAAACAGTATATGAGATATGCAGTACATTTGAATGCCATAAGAACGGCCATACTGGGTCAGATCAAGAGTCCATCTAGCCCAGTATCCTGTCTTCCGACAGTGGCCAATGCCAGGTGCGACAGAGGAGATGAACTGAGCAGGTAATTATCGAGTGATCCATCCCCTGTTGCCCATTTCCAGCTTCTGGCAAACAGAGGCTAGGGACACCATCACTGCCCATCCTGGCTAATAGCCGTTGATGGACCTATCCTCTATGAATTTATCTAGTTCTTTTTTTGAATCCTGTTATAGTCTTGGTCTTCACAACATCCTTTGGCAATGAGTTCCACAGGTTGACTGTGCCTTGTGTGAAGTACTTCCTTTGTGTTTGTTTTAAACCTACTGCCTATTAATTTCATTTGGTGGCCCCAAGTTCTTATATTATGGGAACAAGTAAATAACTTTTCCTTATTTACTTTCTCCACACCAGTCATGATTTTATAGACCTCTATCATATCCCCCCTTAGTCGTCTCTTTTCCAAGCTGAAAAGTCCCAATTTTATTACTCTCTCCTCATACAGAAGCTGTTCCACACCCCAATCATTTTTGTTTCCCTTTTCTGAACTTTTTCCAATTCCAATATATCTTTTTTTTTTAGATGGGGCAACCACATCTGCATGCAGTATTCCAGATGTGGGCATATCATGGATTTATACAGAAGCAATATGATATTTTCTGTCTTATTCTCTCTCCCTTTCTTAATGATTCCCAACATTCTGTTCACTTTTGTGACTGCCACTGCACACTGAGTAGATGTTTTCAGAGAACTGTCCATAATAACTCCAAGATCATTTTCTTGAGTGGTAACAGCTAATTTAGACCCCATCATTGTATATGTATAGTGGGGATTATGTTTTCCAATGTGCATTTATCAACATTGAATTTCATCTGCCATTTTGTTGCCCAGTCACCCGGTTTTGAGAGATCCTTTTGTAGCTCTTTGCAGTCTGCTTTGGACTTCAAGTATCTTGAGCAGTTTTGTATCATCTGCAAATTTTGCCACCTCACTGTTTACCCCTTTCTCCAGTTCATTTATGAATATGCTGAATAGGACTCAGCTCAGTACAGACCCCTGGGGGACACCACTATTTACCTCTCTCCATGCTGAAAACCGACCATTTATTCCTATCCTTTGTTTCCTATCTTTTAACCAGCTATCGATCCATGAGAGGACCTTCCCTCTTATCCCATGACAGCTTACTTTGCTTAGGAACCTTTAGTGAGGGACCTTGCTCGTTGACCCCCTCAAAGAATTCTAGTAGATTGGTGAGGCATGATTTCCTTTTACAAAAACCATGCTGACTCTTCCCCAACAAATTATGTTCATCTTTGTGTCTGAAAATTCTGTTCTTTACTATAGTTTCAACCAGTTTGTCTGGTACTGAAGTCAGGCTTACTGGCCTGTAATTGCCAGGATCACCTCTGAAGCCCTTTTTAAAAACTGGCCTCACATTAGCTATTCTGCAGTCATTTGGTAGAGAAGCTGATTTAAATAGTAACCACAGTTAGTAGTTCTGCAGTTTTACATTTGAGTTCCCTCAGAACTCTTCAGTGAATACCATCTGGTCTTGGTGACTTATTACTGTTTAATTTATCAATTTGTTCCAAAACCACCTCCAATGACACCTCAATCTGGGACAGTTCCTCAGATTTGTCACCTAAAAAGAATGGCTCAGGTTCGGGAATCTCCTTCACATCCTCAGCCATGAAGGCCGATGCAAAGAATTCATTTAATTTCTCCGCAATGGCCTTATCGTCCTTGGGTTCTCCGTTAGCATCTCGATCGGCCAACGGCCACAGTGGTTGTTTAGCAGGCTTCCTGCTTCTGATGAACTTAAAATTTTTTTTGCTATTACTTTTTGAGTCTTTGGCTAGCTGTTCTTCAAATTATTTTTTGGCCTTCCTAATTCTGTTTTTACACTTCATTTGCCAGAGTTTATTCTCCTTTCTATTTTCTTCACTAGGATTTAACCTCCACTTTTTAAAGGATGCCTTTTAGCCTCTCACTGCTTCTTTTATTTTATTGTTTAGCCACAGTGGCACTTTTTTGGTTCTCTTACTATGTTTTTTTAATTTGGGGTATACATTTAAATTGGTGTCTTTAAAAAGTTTCCCTGCAGCTTGCAGAGATTTCTCTTTTGGCACTGTATCTTATAATTTCTGTTTAACTAATTTCCTCGTTTTTGTGTAGTTCCCTTTTCTGAAATTAAATGCTACCATGATGGGCTGCTGTGGTGTTTTCCCCGCCACAGCGATGTTAAATTTAATTATATTATGGTCACTATTACCAAGTGGTCCAGCTATATTCATCTCTTGCACCAGATCCTGTGCGCCACTTAGGACCAAATCAGGAATTGCCTCTCCTCTTGTGAGTTCCAGGACTAGCTGCTCCAAGAATCAGTCATTTAAGGTGTCAAGGAAATTTATCTATGCATCCCATCCTGAGGTGACATGTACTCAGTCAATATGGGGATAGTTGAAATTCCTCATTATTTATTTATTTATTTATTTATTTATTTTTATAGCCTCTCTAATCTCCCTGAGCATTTCACAGTCACTATCACCATCCTGGTCAGGTGGTTGGTAGTATATCCCTACTGCTATATTCTTATTATTCAAACATGGAATTACTATCCATAGAGATTCCATGGTACAGTTGGTTCATTTAAGATTATTACTGCATTTGATTCTATGCTTTCTTTCACATATAGTGCCACTCCCCCACCGGCATGACCTGTTCTGTCCTTCCGATATATTTTGTACCCTGATATTACCATGTCACATTGATTATTCTCATTCCACCAATTTTCTGTGGTGCCTCTTATATCAATATCCTCATTTAATATGAGGCACTCTAGTTCACCCATCTTATTATTTAGACTTATAGCATTTGTATATTAAGCACTCTAAAAACTTGCCATTGTCAGCCAGTGAATGCCTAAGTGTGAAATCCCTCCCTGAGGGCGTTAGTCTGAATTAAGAAGTATGTAGGCCTTGTGCTGGCCCTCTGTATAGGGGTGAGATTTGGCACCCAGTCAAGAGCCTGGGGAATGGGGGGAACTATTTACAAACCACCAACACAATGGAAGCCTTTGCATTTATTTGAGTGGGCATTGGATCGGATCCAGAGATAAAATTACTCTATCACTTGGGAACCCAACGTGTTTCTTGGGGGTTAAAACTTTATTACAATAAATTTTAATCTGTAGGATGGAGTAATGTGCTACTCACCGTGAGTATAGGTGGCAGAACTGGATGCTAAAGGACAGACATGACTGACAAATAAGACTGTAATATACACGAGGAAAGCACAGGGTTAAGGTAGGACATAGATTATGGGAACATGATGACATAGTGGGTTAGGGATACATCATCTAGGTGATTCCAGAAAGCTGTCTTTAAGTGTAAACAATTTGCAAAGTAACAGTAAAAGAAATAGCTGGGGAAAATTTTCTTGCATCTCTCTAGGTGAAGTCTTTCAGTTGCAAAGGATTTGAAGGGGTAAAGTCTAAATTTTTGCTTTTTCATTTGCAAGACTGGAAGACTGAGAATAGATTTGGACAGAGGAGAAAAGGAAATGTTTTGATAGAAGGTCTGAGGGGGCTTACAAGAAACTGATTGTGGTATTAAAGACTGTTTTATTTTTTTATTATTATTATTTTTTTGCTTTTACGTATTTACTTTTAATCCATAAAGGCTGTGTGACGCCATTCTTTTCCAGATGTAAAGTGGAAATATTGAAACCTAACTACATTTGCTAAGTACCTTGAGATCTCTAGATGAAAGATGCTATTTAAATACAAAGTATTGTTGTTGTTATTATTATTTATTATTTATTATTTAAATTGGGGCTCTTATTTTCTATGCAATAATACCTAGTTGATTCAAATCCCTTTAATCTGAGACTCCCTTTCTTCTCATTTTTCATATGTCACCTGGTTTGAGTCACTCATCTGGTCATTCCCCAGTGATCTTAAATCCATGTTATTTCTAATTGTGTTTGTTCGCTAGAATATTTTGACTATCCTGGCTTTGTTAGTATTTATATTAAAAAGCTGTTTGTTTGTACACATCAGGTTAAACTTGTATCAGTGGAGTTGCACTACTGTAAAAGCAGTGTAACCGAGAAGAGAATTAGGCATATTGCATCTGGTATTTTTCCCAGTTATTCAGTGGAACACACACCTTTATTTTAGCAAATTAACCTCAAAAGTCCAGGTGAATTACTGCATGACTTTAGCAAAGCTTTTGATATGGTCTCCCACAGAATTCTTGCCAGTAAGTTTAAAAAGTATGGATTGGATGAATGGACTATAAGGTGGATAGAAAGCTGGCTAGATCGTCGGGCTCAACAGGTAGTGATCAACGGCTCAATGTCTAGTTGGTAGCTGGTATCAAGCGGAGTGCCCCAGGGGTCGGCCCTTGGGCCGGTTTTGTTCAATATCTTCATTAATGATCTGGATGATGGGATGGATTGCACCCTCAGCAAGTTTTTGGATGACATTAAGCTGGGGGGAGAGGTAGATACGGTGGAGGGTAGGGATAGGGTCCACAGTGACCTAGACAAATTGGAGGATTGGCCAAAAGAAATTTGATAGGTTCAACAAAGACAAGTGCAGAATCCTGCACTTAGTATAGAAGAATCCCATGCACTGCTACAGGCTGGGAACCGACTGGCTAAGCAGCAGTTATGCAGAAAAGGTCTCTGGGATTACAGTGGACGAGAAGCTGGATATGAGTCAACCGTGTGCCCTTGTTGCAAAGAAGGCTAACGGCATATTTGGCTGCATTAGTAGGAGCATTGCCAGTAGATCAAGGGAAGTGATTATTCCCTTCTATTCGGCACTGGGCAAATATATAAGCTCCTCAGGAGGAACAGCAGCTCAGTCTGCTTTACCTCACTTCAGGGCTTGGAACTCTCTCCTGCCTAATGTGGTAAGACTCCCTGAGCCTGCTCCAGCTTTGCTCTTGTTCCCACTCTGTTCCTAGTCATGCTCCATCCTTGCTCTCATTCCAGTCTCGCTCCAACCCCATTGTGGACTCCTGATACTGGCTCTGACCCCTGACTCTGACCACTGGGACTGACAGCCATGGCTTCGACCTCAAGGCCTGATCATCCCCATCATAGTTTCTGACAGTGGGAAGCTTCTGTCTGAGGTACCTGAAAGGTTGTGCCCTTCACTAGGAAATCTAAGCAAAATTCTCACGGCTGCTATCACTGGTCCAACAACACTGGAATAGTACTGGTGGGAGCCCAAGTATTAACAAAACTGTAGCACCTTCCTGCAGCTTAACTACCTGGTAATGAAACCCAGTCAAGAGTCGGTTGAATTGACCCAGAGCTTTTCCCATTATGTCAGTTAAACTGCTGAGGAGCCTTGCACTAGGCAACTGGCAGTGCAGTTTAATGGATTGTAGCACAAGTAAGAATTTTTAGTGGTGGTACTGTACTGGTACTGTAAACCATGGTGCAATGATTGGTTTGTCTATCAATTGAAAATTGTATGTTAATTGCAGGGGCTTTTGTAGCCATCTTGGTTCAGTTGATGAAATCACCCAACTGAGATGAGCCTAAAACATAGACAAACTTCCTGAGACCAACATCTCATTCTCAGTGTGACTGTAGCGGAGATACCTGACTGTAACCCTCCCAATAATACTCTGTCCACCACTGAGAAAATCAATTAAAGATATTATGACTGTCTATTACACTGTTTCCAGTCAGAAAGCCACTGTGTTGGGCAAATGCTTGTTCCTGAGGGGCAAGTACAGAGTCCTGCGTTGTTTTTTGTTTTATTCCTGTTTTGGCTGAACAAGTTAAAATACGATAGACTCAAATCTGGTTTTGTTTGCACAGCATTCACAATAAAGGTAAGACAAGTCCCTTTACAAGGAATGATTTAGATGACATGTGGTGCAATGTGACAGCCAACTGCACATGCACTCAGCATTACTTCACTACTTAGACCCATGTTATCTATGCAACTGCATAGGGACCTCCCTGCCCAGGAATTCCATGTATATATGCCTGACTTGCCAGCAGGGGGACTGGTTACAAGTGAGGCTGGAGATAGGTAAGGGTTGCACACACAGCTTTTGACATTGGGACATTTTATTTTACTGAGAGAAGGAAAGCTGACCAGGGGCAGCAACCTTCTGCAGTAAGATGTGACTGAGTTAAGTCAGATTTAATGGCAGCTATTCGTGACTTGAAACAGGAGAGTAGAGGCTGTAGGTTTATTCCTTGTTCTTTTCAAAACATGTCTTGTGACCTTTAGTTTTCTTGGAGAGTGTCTTTTGGAGGTCTCCTATGGAGGGGCTCAGATCCTATGTTGATGGAAAAAGAAGAAATGCAAAGAAAAGAAAAGTAAAGCAGAAAGAAACAGTGAATCATTGGAAATCCACTTGGACCTGTTCACATTGAAGTCCTTGTATTGGCAAAGAGGGGTTTCATAAGACTTCAGGGTTTGGGGCTCCAATGTGGCACCTGAACCCCCTCTGAAGCTGTGCTCCAGAGCTCAGTCTTAAAATGTGGCATGAAACAAGCTCCTTTATTCCCGTCTCTGTTTTTTCTTTGCTGCATTAGGATTGGTGCTGCTGCAGATTATTACAGTCAGTTAATAATAAAGAGTTTCAATCCAAAAAGAGAGAGCATGCACACTGTTGGGATATGGGAGCACCAGTGAATTACATAACTGACAGTCGCATCACGGTTGCTGATCTGACACCACATAACAATAATGTATGATGGCTAGAGGTACCATGATCTTTGAGCCCCTCCATGCTCATGTTCTTTAGCTGCTGTATTCATTGCTGGTAACACAGTTAGCTAGGGAACCACAGAGAAAATGCATCTGCTGACCTTCAGTGAGTGCTTTGGTCCCCACGCTGAAATACTCGTTGAAGCAGATGGGGCAGAGCAGCATCAGTTTGTAAGAATCTCCAAGGGAGGATGGATTTTCACAGACATTTCAAAGTCTGGGAGGCATGAGAGTAGGCTTTCCAGCTCTGTTTCAAGTTTCCAGGCATGACCATGCATGCGATTCATGAAGGCATATCCTTTCTGCTCTGTTCTGCCAGCTGGCTCTGTTATTGTGAGCCTGCAGTGTGCTGAAATGGACAACAGTCCTGCCCATAAGCACAGGATCCTCACAGATTTCAATTGGAAGCCCACGGGGTATTGACACATACAATAATCTAGTGCTGAAGCTCAGGATTCCTGTAAATTTCAGTATTCTACCAGCTCAAATTGAGTGAGAATAGCAGTTAAAGCAGGAATACCATACAGGATCCATGCACATGTAGAATGTATGCCCAAAAAATGCATGAAGCCTAACCCCCTGACATTGATGCTTTTGCCCACCAAGAATCAGGGATTGTTTTCATTTTGGTGGGGTGATAGCACTGTGGCACAGAAGGAATGTTTTTTTTCCCAATGTAATTATCTGGAGTGAGGGGTAGAGGGTGAGAGCGATCCAATTTCTGTCTGTGAAATTTGACAGTATATTTAAAATGTTTAAATGTAGGCTATATCTGTAGCCTGGAGGGCAGGAGAACAGGCTTTTAGGGGGTTTTCTGAGAGTCTGACGAAGGGAAGGTTTTTTATTTTTTTATTTAAATGTTTTTTTAAGTAAACTGGACAAAAATTGTGTGTGTGGGTGGAGTTTAAAGAAAGAGAGGATTCTGCTTTTCCTCCAGCCTTTGCAGTTCCCCACTAATGTTTAGATAAGTGGAAAGAGAGTGACTGAAACTCCTCTGTCACCCAGTAGCTAAGAAGGAGAGAAAGCTCTTTGGATGACTTGTAAACTTCATGCTTCAGACCGTGCACTAATCTGCTACTGAACTTCCACTGATGTTCGTGGGAGCTGCACATTCAGACTGAGGGCACTATATAGCTCATGAGCTCTGCATCTGTGCTAACACAATGATTCTGCACTTATAGTAAATAAATAGATAAATAACTTATAGTTGTAGATTTGTCACAACATCTCACTGGTATTTGCATTTCCCCAGTGAATCTTCTCAGTAACAACACAATCGAGGAATCAACCCTATAAAACAGTCTGAGCAACATACGGTAAATAATTATGACAGGAATAAGCATTTATTCATAATAACCAGCAAACATGTATACTAAACGTTCAGATATTTAAATTAAAATTCAAGTGAAGCCCAACCACCATTAACTAATTTCTTGGAAATAATCATTGCTCAAGTGCATATTGAACTTTTTCACCTGCCCATTATAGGAATGTGTCTAAATGCTGCTCCTCAGTTGAGATGTTAATAATCAGGTCATGTCACAAGAGCGGAAAGACCAAATATATTATATATATATATATATATAAACTGAAATAGGTTAATGATCATTTTCAACCTTAACAGAAAGGGAATGCAGTATCTTTGGTGTATACAACAGATGCTTCTATACAAGAGACAAGAGTCAAAGAAGGGAATAGAAGAGATTCAGGATTTCTGGGGATAATGCACAATAACTGGTTGATCAGTAAACTAGTCACCCAACGGTTACATAACTGACTTATCTCACAACACAGAGGCTGTGATTTTCATAGCAGCGTGGAAGATACTCATCTTTCATTACTTTTTTAACTCAGGTGAAACTTCGCCAGTCCAGACATAAAATCCCTGGCTGAGATTTTCATATTAAAGCATCAACTCGGATTCCAACGTCACTGTTTGAAATCAAGAAAACAGTTAAACTCTCAGCACCTCTCAGCTTCTTCATTTCAGACCCAGCCTTCAAAATCAAATGATGCTCCCAGAAAGTTTTCCCTGAGGTTGTCACAGTTCCAACAGATGATCTGTCTAATATGTTTTGATTCCTGGGAAAGCTCAAGTGTTTTGCCTCAGACAGAGAGCCACTCTTTCATAAACAACTAGAGAGTTCAACCTAAGGGTGATTGAAAAGCAAATGCATGTTTTAAAATATCAGCACTTGTACGAAAACACAGATTTACCTAGAGACATTGACAGTTTATAGTTGGCGGATAATGCATGCACCATGATAAGGGATCTTATTAATATTAAATACCTGTTTAATTAGCACTAATGTGACTGGGAAGCTCGTTATGAATATCTAAAACTTATGTGGGGGGGAGTGGCACTATATGTGAAAGAAAATGTAGAATCAAATGAAATAAAAATCTTAAATGAATCCACATGTTCCATAGAATCTCTATGGATAGTAATTTCATGCTCTAATAAGAATATAACAGTAGGGATCTATTATCGGCCACCTGACCAGGACAGTGATAGCCTCTCTAATCTCCCTTAGCATTTCATTGTCACTATCAGGATAAAAAAACTCAACAATAGTGGGGGATTTCAATTATCTCTATATTGACTGGGTACATGTCACCTCAGGACAAAATGCAGAGACAACATTTCTCGATACTTTAAATGACTGCTTCTTGGAGCAGCTGGTACAGGAACCCACAAGGGGAGAGGCAACTCTCAATCTAGTCCTGAGTGGAGCACAGGATCTGGTCCAAGACGTGACTATAACAGGACCGCTTGGAAATAGTGACCATAATATAATAACATTTGACATTCCTGTGGTGGGAAGAACACCTTAACAGCCCAACACTGTGGCATTTAATTTCAGAAAGGGGAACTATGCAAAAATGAGGAGGTTAGTTAAACAGAAATTAAAAGGTACAGTGACTAGAGTGAAATCCGTGCAAGCTGCATGGACGCTTTTCAAAGACACTATAACAGAGGCTCAACTTAAATGTATACCCCAAATTAAAAAACACAGTAAAAGAATTAAAAAAGAGCCACAGTGGCTTAACAACCATGTAAAAGAAGCAGTGAGAGATAAAAAGGCATCTTTTAAAAAATGGAAGTCAAATCCTAGTGAGGTAAATAGAAAGGAGCGTAAACACTGCCAAATTAAATGTAAAAATGTAATAAGAAAAGCGAAAAAGGAGTTTGAAGAACAGCTAGCCAAAAACTCAAAAGGTAATAACAAAATGTTGTTTAAGTACATCAGAAGCAGGAAGCCTGCTAAACAACCAGTGGGGTCCCTGGACGATCGAGATACAAAAGGAGCACTTAAAGACGATAAAGTCATCGCAGAGAAACTAAATGAATTCTTTGCTTCAGTCTTCATGACTGAGGATGTTAGGAAGATTCCCAAACCTGAGTCGTCTTTTGTAGGTGATAAATCTGAGGAATTGTCACAGATTGAAGTGACACTAGAGGAGGTTTTGGAATTAATTGAGAAACTTAACAGTAACAAGTCACCGGTACCAGATGGCATTCACCCAAGAGTTCTGAAAGAACTCAAATGTGAAATTGCGGAACTATTAACTACGGTTTGTAACCTGTCCTTTAAATCAGCTACTGTACCCAATGACTGGAAGATAACTAATGTAACACCAATATTTAAGAAGGGCTCTAGAGGTGATCCTGGCAATTACAGACAGGTAAGTCTAACATCAGTACCGAGCAAATTAGTTGAAACAATAGTAAAGAATAAAATTGTCAGACACATAGAAGAACATAAATTGTTGCAGAAAAGTCAGCATGGTTTCTGTAAAGGGAGATCATGTCTTACTAATCTATTAGAGTTCTTTGAAGGGGTCAACAAACATGTGGACAAGGGGAAGGAGTACTTGTGGCACCTTAGAGACTAACCAATTTATTTGAGCATAAGCTTTCGTGAGCTACAGCTCACTTCATCAGATGCATACTGTGGAAAGTGTAGAAGATCTTTTTATATACACACAAAGCATGAAAAAATACCTCCTCCCACCCCACTCTCCTGCTGGTAATAGCTTATCTAAAGTGACCACTCTCCTTACAATGTGTATGATAATCAAGGTGGGCCATTTACAGCACAAATCCAGGGTTTAACAAGAACGTCTGGGGGGGGGGGTAGGAAAAAACAAGGGGAAATAGGTTACCTTGCATAATGACTTAGCCACTCCCAGTCTCTATTCAAGCCTAAGTTAATTGTATCAAATTTGCAAATGAATTCCAATTCAACAGTTTCTCGCTGGAGTCTGGATTTGAAGTTTTTTTGTTGTAATATCGCAACTTTCATGTCTGTAATCGCGTGACCAGAGAGATTGAAGTGTTCTCCGACTGGTTTATGAATGTTGTAATTCTTGACATCTGATTTGTGTCCATTTATTCTTTTACGTAGAGATTGTCCAGTTTGACCAATGTACATGGCAGAGGGGCATTGCTGGCACATGATGGCATATATCACATTGGTGGATGTGCAGGTGAACGAGCCTCTGATAGTGTGGCTGATGTTATTAGGCCCCTGTGATGGTGTCCCCTGAATAGATATGTGGGCACAGTTGGCAATGGGCTTTGTTGCAAGGATAGGTTCCTGGGTTAGTGGTTCCAACACTCTCACAAATCTTGGGAGACAGGCCAGTCCTTGCCTACAGACAGCGCCCCAACCTGAAGCAAATACTCACCAGCAATCACATACCACACAACAGAACCACTGTAGCTCACGAAAGCTTATGCTCAAATAAGTTGGTTAGTCTCTAAGGTGCCCCAATTACTCCTTTTCTTTTTGCAAATACAGACTAACACGGCTGTTACTCTGAAATGTGGACAAGGGGGATCCAGTGGACATAGTGTACTTAGATTTCCAGAAAGCCTTTGAGAAGGTCCCTCACCAAAGGCTCTTAAGTAAATTAAGTTGTCATGGGGTAAGAGGGAAGATCTTTTTGTGGATTGAGAACTGGTTAAAAGACAGGGAACAAAGGGTAGGAATAAATGGTAAATTTTCAGAGTGGAGAGGGGTAACTAATGGTGTTCCCCAAGGGTCAGTCCTAGGACAAATCCTATTCAACTTATTCATAAATGATCTGGAGAAAGGGGTAAACAGCGAGGTGGCAAAGTTCGCAGATGATATTAAAGTGCTGAAGATAGTTAAGAGCAAAGCAGACTGTGAAGAACTTCAAAAAGATCTCACAAAACTAAATGATTGGGCAACAAAATGGCAAATGAAATTTAATGTGGATAAATGTAAAGTAATGCACATTGGAAAAAATAACCCCAATTATACATACAATATGATGGGGGTAATTTAGCTACAACTAATCAGGAGAAAGATCTTGGAGTCATCATGGATAGTTCTCTGAAGACGTCCACGCAGTGTGCAGCGGCAGTCAAAAAAGCAAACAGGATGTTAGGAATCATTAAAAAAGGGATAGAGAATAAGATGAAGAATATCTTATTGCCCTTATATAAATCCATGGTACACCAACATCTTGAATACTGCATACAGATGTGGTCCCCTCATCTCAAAAAAGATATACTGGCATTAGAAAAGGTTCAGAAAAGTATGATTAGGGGTTTGGAACGATTCCCATGTGAGGAGAGATTAAAGAGCCTAGGACTTTTCAGCTTGGAAAAGAGGAGACTAAGGGGGGATACGATAGAGGTATATAAAATCATGAGTGGTGTGGAGAAAGTGAATAAGGAAAAGTTATTTACTTGTTCCCATAATATAAGAACTAGGAGCCACCAAATGAAATTAATGGGTAGCAGGTTTAAAACAAATAAAAGGAAGTTCTTCACTCAACGCACAGTCAACCTGTGGAACTCCTTGCCTGAGGAGGTTGTGAAGGCTAGGACTATAACAGGGTTTAAAAGAGAACTGGATAAATTCATGGACGCTAAGTCCATTAATGGCTATTAGCCAGGATGGGTAAGGAATGGTGTCCCTAGCCTCTGTTTGTCAGAGGGTGGAGATGGATGGCAAGAGAGAGATCACTAGATCATTACCTCTTAGGTTCACTCCCTCTGGGGCACCTGGCATTGGCCACTATCGGTAGACAGGATACTGGGCTGGACGGACCTTTGGTCTGACCCAGTATGGCCATTCTTATGTTCTTATGTTATGTTATGTGATAGCAAGTAAAAATACAATTAAAAAAATCCCCAAGAATGCATTACAAAAAAAGTACTTCAGTATTGGCAAATTGCTGTTTAGTTTTACTTATGATATATTAGTAAATTAACTATTATAGATTTTGTAGAAGTAAGAAAGGCTTAGTCATAGACCTCAGTAGAGCCCTCTTCTAAATCTTTGCTGTGAAATGGGGAGAGACAACCACCAATATTGCAGCTTACTGAAGAATTGACAAAGAAGTTTCTACTGTAATATGTAGCTGTGGAGCCTTTATGTATATTCTGATTTATCCACAAGATTATTTTCCTCTTTTTAAACACCCCCCCAGCAATTATTTAAAGGTTGGGGCACCTAAATCCTCTGCTTAACCAGATACATCATGTTCTGCAGCATTTTAAGCTTTCTCAGCTTGCCCCATCAGTGTGTCTTTAGGATGAAGTCAAAAGTTCACATGGATTTGTGAATCTACTCTGGCATATGTAGCTACTACAGTTGCAGTCAGTATGCTGGATATTAGCATGCCTTAATAACTGTTTTTATGTTCAAATGCCTTATTTCAGTTCAAAGATAGGGGGATAAATGTGCACAGAAAATAGTGCAAAAATGTGCAGTCTTTGGGCCCATAGATTTATGCCGATAAGCTGTAGTGTATTTTGGTTTCTGTGATGTGGGGACACATATACTGGGAAATGGGCTGAGATCACCAACTTAGTTCACGTGGACTTCTGAACACTCATTTGAGGGTGACTATTTTTATCATCTTTTACTCATAATATTGCATATTGAAACCTCAATATTTCAAGGTGTCTACTGATTTTCATAGATTACAAGGACAGAAGGGACCATTGCAATCATCCTATATAACACAGGTTATCAAACTTCCCCAAAATAATTCCTAGACTCTAGAACATATCTTTGGTGGGAGGGGGCTCAGTTTTTGGATGTTCAGCTTAAGATGCCTTAAGTGGCCTGATCTTCAGAAAGTGCTGAGCACCCACTTTTTGAAGGGCGAGGTGTTCAAGTGCTTGTAGGTGTGTGTGCATCCCATGCACAGGTCACAGAGAGGTTTCCTAGCAGTGGTTCTGCTCACAGCAGAAGTCCTCAAACTCCAAAGTAAGAGTATTAAGGGGAGAACTGTGCCAGTCCTCTTTCAGTTTCTTCTTGACTTGCAAACTACATGCCATCATCTGTGGTTGGAACTTTTATGTTCCCTGAGAACATAAACTTTTCATATACTCTAAAAATCTTTATTTTATTTCAAGAACTTTTTGTTCTGTTTTGTTTTGTTTCCCCAGTCAGCAGGGTCTCTGGGTCCTGCCCAGTACTGGAAGAGCCTATGCCAAGGTCCCCAGGTTTTAAACCATGCTCAGGCTGCAGAAACCCTATGCTTGACAGTGACCCTCATTCATGCTGTCTCAAGTGCTTAGGTAAGGGTCACATTAGAGATGGGTGCTGTATTTGTCCTGCTTTCAAGACCAGGACAAAGGAGATGAGGGAGGAGAGTCTCCATTATGTCCTCATGGAGGCTACCCTTAGACTGGCATTGGAACCCCTATGGTGGTCGAAGGGTAGTTCTTTGACTCCATCCTGAAGTGCTTCCCAAGTTTTGCCTGCATACAAGACCCATAGGAGATCTGCTTCTTCAGAACAGTCTTCTCGGAGGCCCAAGACTTCAGATCAGGCCAGGGAACAGAAACGTAAGAAGAATTTGGCATCAGTTTCTTCAAAGTCCAGAACCCAGGATTCCTCTCTAGAAGATCATTCTGGTACCACAGTTCCCCGGTACCAGCTCACATGGAGAGACCTGAGTATCGACTCCAGTGCCCTCCCAGGGACCATCAAGACTGGTTACCCGCCGGCAATGGAGCAGTCATCCGTGCTCGCTGCGGAACAGAAGCTCATGTCTGTACCAATTATGATAGAGGCTTATATCACAGCCAGGGACTTGTTAAGCCTGTTGGTACTGTTGTCACCATTGCTTCAGGTCAAAGTCCATTATCTGGCACAAGTGCAACTGCTGAGACTGTTGGCACCAGTATACTCCATTTTGGGGCTATCAGCTTTGGTCTCTCTACTGTCTCCTTCCACCTCTTCTGGTTCAGTACTGGATCCCCCACACTGCACATTTCTGGTGGCCAGGAGGCTGTCCATGCTTTCCCTGATACTGCATCCCCAATGCAGATTTAGATCTCGGTCACCAAGGACCTCTCCCAGTACTGTGCCACTTTGGCTCAGGATACTCTGATTCTTCATCAGACTGTGAGGTAGCCTCTTAGGTATCTCAGTGCTCAGAGTTCAGCACTTTCTGCCAATCCCATTCCTACATGTATTGGCCTGGGTTGGAGAAGACTTCAGCCAGCAATTGGGACACTTGACCAGACATGCCTTGGGGGATGCCTCCAGCATCCGGATCTAGATCACCCATACCTTATATGGAGCTTTCCCAAGGGAGAGCTTTCTCCTGACAGTATCAAGAGAGCTGTGATGGTTGGTACCAATCAGCCTTCAGATTCCGATGCTCAGGACTCACTGCAGACTGCCCTGGTACTGCAGGAACAGCCTCAGGAGAAATCTTTACCTTTCCTTCAGGCATCCTCCTCACCAACTGATGAGGCTCTGATACCAGAGGCATCATCCTCAGTTCCTGATGACTTCAAGACATATCAGGAGCTCCTCAGAAAAATGATAGCATCTCTGGGATTCAAGTGGAGGAAAAAACCTACAAACTGATTGACATTCTCCATCCCACTGTGGAAGGAAAAGCCCTGCCTATCAGCAAGGCCATTATGCAGCCAACCAAAACACTCTGGCAACCCTCTTCTTCCATTCCACCTGTTGACAGACAAATGAAACATAAATACCAGGTTCTATCCCATGGGTCTGAGCAGTTCTATATACATCCCACACCTGGCTCACTAGTAGTGGCCACAGTGAAGGAGAAGAGCTGGCAGGGACAGGCTAAGGCTACTCTCAGAGACAAAGATGCCAAAAAGCTCAACCTGTTTGGTAGAAAAATTTATTCTGCAGCGAGTTTACATTGCCAATCACCATTCTCCATTGTTGCAGGTTGACTTCTTTAACTGGGAGACAATATTTCAGTTTGTGAGCAAGCTGCCAGAAGGTTTCAGAGAATAATTTTAATTACTCATTGCTGAGGGCCACCTCATCTCTCAGTCAGGCCTACAGGTTTCTTTGGATGTGGCAGATTCTGCAGCCAGGGCAATGGGTGAGTATGGGATTCCTATGGGGGTGCAACACAACTGAGGCATGTGCATTGTTCTCATCAAAACAGATGTGGTGTTGCACACGCTGAAGGACTTGAGAGTGGTTTTGAAATACTTGGGCCTTTACACTCTGGTGATGAAGAGGACAAAATATTGTTCTCAATACCAACCTAGTCAGTAGTATTACACCTTACATCAGGCCGTCCAATCTAAGAGAAGACAAAAGTACCAGATGGAGATCGAGGACTTCTGCTTCCTCGATCTCTTCATCTTGGTATCCCAAGGCCTTGAAGCAGCTGATTTGACTCTTGTGTCAAGAACAGCATACTCCCTTGAGCTGGATCTTACTGGCCCTTCCCCACCTTTCCAAGACAGGTTTTCCTATTTCCCGCACAACTGGCCTTCCATCACCTCAGACAACTGGGTGCTAAGCATAGTGGAATCAGTATATACACTGTATTTTATTTCTCTCTCTCCTCCCAGGTCCTCCTCAGGCAAATCTGTACTAAGACAAAAAATGCAGACCCTATGTTCTTTGGGAGCCATAGAAGAGGTACTCTTCTATACCGAGGCAGGGACTTCTAATCCTGTTATTTTCTAATACCCAAAGCCAGGAGAAGTGTCAAACCCATCCTAGACCTTTGGAATCTCAACAAATACAACAAGAAAGGTTCTATATGGTAGCCCTGGCTACGATTATCTCCTCCCTGGATCCAGGATATAAGCACACTGCCCTTGGCTTACAGGATACCTCCTTCCATGTGGCAATCCTTCCTGGCCACAGAAAGTTTCTGAGGATTGTCACAGGAGACAACCATTATCAGTTCACAATCCTGCCTTTTGGCCTGTCATCAGAACTTGAGGTTCTTTACCAAGCACATGGCAGTAGTGTCAGCTTACCTTTGCAAAACAGATCCATGTGTATCTTTACCTGGACAACTGATTGGTTTGCGGTTGCTCCAGACACCAAGCACAGGCCGCTGTCCATCAAACTCTGCATCTGTTTAATGCCCTGAGCCTAAAATTAAACAAAGAAAAGTTGATGTCACCTTTGCAAAGGATAGAATTAATCAGAATGGTCTTGGACTTGACCTCTGCCAGGGCCTTTTTGCCTCTCTCAAGATTTCAGACCATATGGGACCTCAGTGCATTCCTCAAGGACCATCCTCAGATCACTGAGAGGAATTGCCTTAGGCTCCTAGGTCATATGGCTACGTATGTATATGTGACATCTACAGATGACTACACCAGCACCAGAGGAGGAAGGAGAACTGGTTACTTTATGGGAGGCAATTGGCTGCTGGCCACCAAGGTGAAGAACTAGTATGTTGTACTTGCAACAGGAGGTGAGGAGTAGATCAAAAATAGGAGGCTTACAGCCACTGCACCCAAGAGAAGGAGGCATAGAGTGCTGATAATCAGTGACTTCCTTCTGAGGGGGATGGAGGCATCCATCTGCCGACCTGATGATGTGTCCCAGGAGGTGTGCTGCCTGCCTGGACCCTATGTCCAAGACATTATGGAAAGTTCGTCAAGGCTCATCAGTCCCTCTGACCACCATGTCAGGCTGCTCATCCACGTGGGCTCTAATGATACTGCCAGGCATAACTCTGAGCAGATAACAGTGTCTGTAGGGGTCTGGGAGCTGGGATGAAGGGGTTGTGTTCTTATCCATCCTCCTGGTTGAGGGTAAGGGCCCAGGCAGGTATATGCACATCCTGGATATGAATGTATAGTTGTGCAGATCATGTCGGTGGGAGGGCTTCAGCTTCTTGAACCATGGGATGCTGTTCTGGGAAGAGATGGGGCCCACTGACTAAGATGGGGAGAGCATCTTTGTGCACTGACTAACCAACCTAGTCAGGAGAGCTTCAAACTAGGTTTTAAGGGGCCAGGTGAGAAAAGCCCACAATTAAGCATAAAAAAGGTGACTTTAACAGAGGGCTCGTTGTTTGGTGGGGATATAGAATTTTACAGTAGGGTCCTAGGATCAACAAGAGGGAAATCGCCAGGGGGAGTCTGCTCAGCATCTTATATGTCCATACACAGATGCAAGGAGTATGGGGAATAAACCCAGTAGAACTGGAAGTATTAGTACATATGCTAAATTTTGATTTAATTGGTGTCACAGAAACTTTATGGGATAAGTCTCATGACTAGAATATTAGTATAGTGGGATATAGCTTGTTCAGGAAGGACAAGCAGGATAAAAAGGAAGGAGGTGTTCCATTATACATGAAGAATACATACACTTGTTCTGAGGTCCAGAAGGAGGTGGGAGGCAGACCAGTTGAAAGTCTCTGGGTAAAGATAAAAGGGATAAAAAATAGTGGTGATATCATGATAGTGGCGTACTATAGACAACCAAATCAAGAAAAGGAGGTGGATGATGCATTTCTAGAACAAATACCAGAAATATCCAAAACACAAGATCTGGTAGTAAGGAGGGACTTTAACTATTCAGACATCTGTTGGAAAAGTAATAAGGCAAAACACCAATTTTCCAATAAGGTTTTCAAATGTCCTGAACATAAGAACAGCCATACTGGCTCAGGCCAAAGGTCCATCTAGCCCAATATCCTGTCTTCTGACAGTGGTCAATCCCAGGTGCCCCATAGGGAATGAACAGAACAGGTAATCGTCAAGTGATCCATCCTCTGTCGCCCATTTCCAGCTTCTGGAGACAACTTTTTTCTTTTCTTTTCTTTTTTCAGAAAGTAGAGGAAATAACCAGGGGGGATAACCATTTTAGATTTGATTCTGACCAACAGGGAGGAACAGTTAGTGAATCTGAAGTTGAAAAGCAATTTGGGTGAAAGCGACCATGAAATTGACAGATTTCATGATTCTAAGAAAAGAAAGGCATGAGAGCAGCAGAATAAGGAGAAGGGACTTCAAAAAAGCAGATGTTAACAGATTCAGATAACTGGTAAGGTTTAAGTCCCATGGGAAGGAAACCTAAGGGGAAAAAGGAGTTCAGGAGATCTGGCAGTTTCTAAGGAGACAGTATTAAAGGCACAACTGCAAACTATCCTGATGTAAAGGAAGACTAGGAAGAGGCCAGTATGGTTGCTTCAGGAGCTCTTTATTGACCTGAAATCAAAAAGAAACCCTACAAAAAGTAGAAACATGATGAATTGCTAAGGAGGAGTACAAAAGAATAGCACAAGTATGTAGGGACAAAATCAGAAAGGCTAAAGCACAAAATGAGTTACACCTAGCAAGGGACATAAAAAGCAGAAAGAAGAGGTTCCTTAAATAAATTAGGAGCAATAGAAAGATGAAGGAAAGTGGAGGTGATGTACTTAGTGGGGAAGGAGAGCTAATAACTGAGAACATAAAAATGGCTGAGATGTTTAATGCGTATTTTGCTTCCATCTTCACTGAAAAAGTTAATGGTGACCAGATACACAACACATATTACCAACAAGGGGAAAGGAATGCAAGCCAAAATAGGGAAATAAAAGATTAAAGAATATCTAAATAAGTTAGATGTATTCAAGTCCGGAGGGCCTGATGAACTTCATTTTAGAATACTGAAGGAACTAGGTGAAGCAGTCTTGGAACTATTGGCAATTATATTTGAGAACTCATAGAGGCCAGCAGCATCCCAGAGGACTTTAGAAGGGCAAACGTAATATCTTTTTTTTAAAAAAAGGATAACTAAAAGGACCCCAGGAATTATAGATGACTTTGATACTTGGAAATATTCTGGAACAAATTATTAAACAATCAGTTTGTAAGCACCTAGAGGATAACAGGGTTATAAGGAATAGCCAGCCTCTATTTTGTCAAAAGCAAATCATGCTAAACCAACCTAATTTCCTTCTTTGACAGAGTTCCTTGTCTAGTGGATAAGGGGGGAAGAACTAGATGTAATAGGTCTGGTTTTTAGTAAGGCTTTTGATGTAGTCACACATGACACTGTTGTAAGCAAATAAGGGAAATGTGGTCTAGTTGGGTGCACAACTGGTTGAAAGACCTTACTCAAATAGTAGTTATCAAAGATCCACTGTCAAACTGGGAGGCTGTATCTTTTGGGGTTCTGCAGAGGTCAGTCTTGGGTCTGGTAGTACTCAATATTTTCATTAATGACTTGGATAATGGAGTGGAGAACATGCTTATAAAATTTAGATGACACCAAGCTGGGAAGAACTGCAAGCACTTTAGAGGGCAGAATCAGAATTCAAAACAACCTTGACAAATTGGAGAATTGATCTGAATTCAACAAGAGGCAGTTCAATAAAGAAAAGTGCAAAATATACACTTAGGAAGGAAAAGTCAAATGTACATCTACAAAATGGGGAATAACTGGCTAAGTGGTAGTATTGCTGAAAAGGATGTGGGGGTTTGTGGATCACAAATTGAATATGAGTCAACATTGTGATGCAGTTGCAAAAACAAAGCTAAAATCCATTCTGGAGTGTATTAACAGGAGTGTCCCGTGTAAGACATGGGAGGTGACTGTCTGCTCTCCTTGGCACTCGTGAGGCCTCAGCTGGAGTTCTGTGTCCAGTTTTGGGTCCCACACTTCAGGAAGGAGTTGGACAAATTTCAGAATCCAGAGGAGAGCAAGAAAAACGATAAAAGGCCTAGAAAACCCTGACCTATCAGGAAAGTTTTAAAAACTTGGCATGTTTAGTCTTGAGAAGAAAAGTCTGAGAGGGGACCAAATAACAATGTTCAAATACGTTCAGGGCTGTCATAAAGAGGACTCTGATCAATTGTTCTCCATGCCCACTGAAGGTAGGACAAGAAGCAATGGGCTTAAACTGCAGTAAGAGAGATTTGTGTTAGATAATAGGAAAAACTTTTTGTAACTGGAGTAGGTTTCCAAGGGAGGTTGTGTAATCCCCATTACTGGAGGTTTTTAAGAACAGGTTTTTAAGAACATTTGTCAGGGATGGTCTAGGTTTACTTGGTCTTGCCTTACCACGCGGGGGCTGGACTAGATGATATCTCCAGGTCACTTCCAGCCCTACATTTCTATGATTCTGTGACAGGCTGCATCTCAGAACGTTGCAGGCATGGCCTGAGTAAGCCTGTCGTCCTCAGATTCACCATATAGACAAGTTGGTATGCATTCCAGAAAGGATATTATAATCTCTGACCTGATGGATCAACAGCTGCTTTTCAGTATGTTATGCTATCAAAGGGATTGCGCCTCCTGACAAACTCACAGCTCACTCAGAGCACATTCGGTGTAACATTTGTGGCACGCATCTCAATTATGGATATCCATCTGCACGGCAGTGACGTGGTCTTCCATTCATACATTCACCAGACATTATGCACTGTCTGCTGCATCAAGGGAAGGTACACGCATAGGGAAAGCGGCTCTACAGTCCCTCTTCCAATGAGATTCTGAGCCCTGCTGTCTGGAATAACAGCCTGAGCATCACTTACAGTGTAATGGACATATGCAAGCACGCAAAGGAGAAAAATGGTTACTCTCTCATAACTTGTTCAAGATGTGTTACATATGTCCATTGCACAATCCACCTCCTTTCCCAATGCAGTGAAGTCTACTATTGGCTTCCAGTACAAAGGAACTGAAGGAGAGGGGGGTGACTCCACCTTTTATACATTATTTTCAGAGCATGAGGCACTTGGCTGTCTGCAGGGCCACTCCAGCAGGTACCACTAGGGAAAACTCTCTGGCACCAGTGCACAGGTTGTATACTCACCTATAGTGTAATAGACACACACAACACATCTTGAAGGAAAAATTACAAGAAGGTGAGTAACCATTTTTCCTTTAAGATGTCTCAAATTAAACTGAGGCACCCAAAGTCGCTAGTCATCTTTGAACATTTAAGTATGAATAACCATTCTGATTTTTTTAAGAGCACAGGAATTCCTTTGCATCACCTACCTTTTTAAAATGGATGGTTCAGGGGTTAGGGCCCTAACCTACGATTTAGGAGACCTGGGTTCAATTCCCTACTCTGCCACAGACTTCCTCTGAGATCTTGGGCAAGTCACTCAGCCTCTCTGTGTCTCAGTTCCTCATCTGTAAAATGGGGATAGTAGCACTGCCCTGTTCATAGAGGTGTTGTGAGGAAAATAAGTACATTAAAGATAGAGGGCTGTGCAAGTACTGTAGATAGAAGGTTATTTTCAACATAACTAATTGCATTTCATAGAAGACTAGAGACACTATGTCCTTCTGGGTGGGTTGCAGCATCTTTCCAACCTCAGTGCTGCGTGAAAGTCCCTTGTATCTCTACAGCAGAAGCGGGTACTCAGCTGCTTTGCTGTTTCAGGAATTTACAGGAAACATCACAGTGTGTGTTCAGTAATAAGTGTTGTGCATCCAGTGTTATTAAAGTCTTGAAGCCTGTGACATTTATTTAAAAATATAGCACTGGCAATAAAGAGCATTAACCTGCGTTTTTAAGCATGTTGCTTTTATAACATAATCTACCCATGATTATGAAAGTAGGCCTTGTTATGAGCCCTGAGGGGATGCAGCTTAAGTACATGTGTGGGTAGGAGGACAATACAAAATTGATTATTATTAAAATTATTTTTTCCCTGGAAAGCCCATAAACCTCTTTGTTGTTTTAGCCTTCCAAATATACTATTGAGAGCAACACAGTGGGGGAACATTTGAACTGAACTGTACCCTATTAGATAATCTGTGACTAAAGTACTGAAACAGGAATGTTAACCATGAGGTTCCTGGCTCTTCTCAGCACCAATCAACTTTTGTTTCACAGCACTTCATCACACAGTAGATTCCGGATAGATTTCTATACTTGATAAAAGATAATATGTAGACTGGCATTGAGCATTAGTGACTGCAAAACTGCGTGGGCTGAATGGCATTCTTGAAGAGACCCAGCTATGGAAAAACTGCTTAGAATTGGTTGACTCAAATTGTTTGTTGCAATGAATTACCCAGGGAACTTCACGCTTTTTTCTATTGGAGACTTGTTTGCTGATTTGATAGATTGATTGATTGTGTGTGTGTAGACAGTGGGTCCTAAGCAAGTAGTCAAAGTGAACATTTCATAATTTCTGGTGTGTGGTTGGTTGCCCATGTCATATAATGTCATTTTTCCTGCCTGACTGGGTGACTGAAACTGGCTGAATAGAAGGATAACAAATGGTCAACAGCCAACATTCTTTTTCACCTAGGGAAACAGGGGTTGGTATTAAAAACGGCCATTCCCCAAACATTTGAGCAAACAAAACCTGCATGTGAGAATGTTTGTTTGCAAATGGGAAATAAGAGATACAAACAGAGTCAAACAGAATAGCTATTTGGAATCCGAACAAAGGTTCGCAAACATGGGGTTTTAAAAAAATATTTAACCAGCTTTATTTTGTATGTCCTATCACAAAGACAAAACTAGGAAGTATCTGTTTTCAGGTGTGTCTAGTAAAGAAAGTTCTGAGTGCTGCAGAGAATATTCAGTGTGACAATATTTAACCTAATAATTAATGTTTGATTTTAAAGAGAGGATTTCCTTCTTGGACAAAGTTTTCAGAACATACCAAATTTAAACACTAATCCGTAGCATTTGCGTATTGCTGCTCTTTGTTTTTCTTTCTCTTGTAATTTTAGTGGTGTATTTATACATGTATGTTCATATGTGTATATAATATATATCTTGTACATGTACATAAAAGTCATGGAAAGGCTACAGATAATTATATACAAAGAATCATGTTCAAGAGCCCTTCGAATAGAAGCAACCATGCTTAAACATGAATGTTTCTAGGCTGCTGTTTATCTAGGTTGGAGTTTTCAAAGAAGCCTGTGAGACTTGGGTGCCTAAGTCCTTTACACTCTGAAAATTTCAGCCCTAGTGAGGGCATGAGCAACAGCAACATCTTACTGCCTTTACTGCTCACTATCTGTGCCTCTTTGCTTCAGCGAAGTCACAGGGCTCAGCTGGTGATGGAACAGTCACTTCCAAAGATCTTAATCACAAGGTGATGAATTCGTTGCATGCTCAAGACAAGATGTGCTAGAAGGAAGAGAATTTTCATTAGAACATATCTTCAATAGCAATACCAAAGGGAACAATTAAAAATGCTGGACAAGAAAAAATGTCCTTTGGTATGATGGTTCATAGCTTAGAGACTGGATGCTTAGGCAATTGCTAATGGGCAATCCAGCCTTTTATCTCTGTCATCTGTTCAGTCCAGCACAGGCAGTTATACCCAAAAGTTGAACCAGCTGAAGGCTGTTTAGTGCCCCATGTGAGTTTATAGTCTCCCACTCTAGTCCTCAATAGATAGATAGATGTCTATCACAAAACTATTTAGCATTGCCTGCTAACAGTGAAGGAGCATGGAGATAACTACCTTCTCACCCTCAAAAAGGGCTCCACAGATCATGGTATAGAAGTACATGTATAATATACAGATTTGGGGCATGTCTTTCAGTGGCTGGACCTAAAGATTTTAACAGCCTGCTACATGCAGTCAAGGGAGTTACTCCTTTAGGTCACTTTGTAGTAGCTTGTACTTTTGGTTCTGAGCATCCAAGTTTGTTCTGTTCATGAAAATGGTTTCTGCATGTATGTGGCCATGGCACACTGGACTTTCAGGTATTTCATGTACTGTGGATACACTTCTCTGTGTTCTCTGTGGATACACTTCAGTTCCTAGTGCTGAAAATCTAGCGCTTGTCAAAAGCTAAATTCACATGATATATTAGGACTAAAATTAAATAAGGGTTCTTCTTTTGGCAGGTTTGCTCTTGTGTTCGCTCCAGTTTTTGTTGTTGTTTTTTCAGTCTTATTGGTACACTTGGTGAACCCAGCAATAATTATCTCAGATAGAAATCTACTGTGTTTGACTCCCATTGACAGTGAAGCTCATTAGACCCCTATTATAATTATTACCCTCTTTATGTACACCTTGTTAAACACTTAAAAAGCTAGGATTCCAGGGGATGCTGTTTTAAGAATGTATTTAAATGATCAGGTTGAATTATGTAAGGTGCTTAACAGTATGTTCCCTCCACTTCACTTACAATTTTACAGAACTCAGGATGTTTAATAATCAGTTACTCTGCCTAGCAGTGCTCTGATGCTCAGTATGCATTTGCTTCATTAATGCAAATTTGTCTCTGGAAATAATCCCTGTAAAGGCTGTGTGGGAGATCTAGGCATGACCAACAAAGGGCTTCTTTACTTGCAGCATTTATATGAGTGTACCTGATAGGACCTGCAAAATACAGCACAGGCCAGGGCAGTTCCCAGCAATGGCACTGCACACACAACCATAACAACTATCGCAGAGAACTGTTATGGCCATTAAAAAGCCAACAGATGTCACTTGGTCACTATCATTTTAACCTATTCAAAGTACAGTGAGACAGTCAGACCACCAGTAGGTGGTAAGGGTGGACTTTTTTAATGGCAACCACTTAGATGCCAAATGGAAGTGCATGCTCAACGTTAGGTTTGGCCGAATCTGATTTTTTTTAATATTATTTCAGCAGCAAATAGCGATGTTTATTTTTAAGCATTTTTTAGATTTAAATTGATGAAAACTTGCACAGTTGCATGAAATTGTGCGTGTGGTGGGTGGGGGGAGCCAACATCACATGTCAAAATATACAAAGTAAATTTCCTTAATTCAAACTCTAGTACATTCTCAAGCATTATTTTCCTTACTTTGCCTATCTGTACATTCAGATGATCATCTGTGGAAATATTTTGTCTTCAGTTTGTGTGTACAGTGAAATTACTGTTTATTGGCATTTACCAATACAAATATAATCCTCTCAAGCCTACTCATAATGGAATGGGAGTTCCATTTCCACTTGGTTTCATGACCAAGGTATCTTATGGCAGAGTTGAGCATGTGACATGCACAGCTATCTATCCTAATAAAGAATCTGCAAGGATTCCTTAATACTTTTAGAGATGCATTTCTGCTACATAAATTGACTCTTTAAAAATTATATGGGGTCCCACATTTACCACAGCTTGGTGATTTCCAGATTAAATTTGTTTAGTTATAAGTAAAAACTTTCAACACTGCAAGCTTGTCACTGGATTTGGAAATCCGCTATCTCTATGGCTCATGCGTCACCAATAATAAAGATTCTACAGGGAAATGCTGCCCTCATTTGTACCTGCACAAACCCATTAACTTCAATGGTGATTTGCAGATGTTACTGAGGGTACCATTTGACGATAATGGGCCACACAAATGGCCTGGTAAATTTTACGTAGTTGATTATTATACTGATGATCCACATGCCAAGAAAAAAAGATCAACTTCAGTCCCAGAGCTGTGCTGGCTCTGTAGGGGCTGATTAGTAAAAACAGAATTTTTCACATTAAACTTAGTTGCTCTGGCTCTGAGTATACACACAGAAAGCAGCCCTGTTGAATAAAAAGGTGCCATTTTTACATTGTCACTCTTTTGACCATCGTCAAACTTTAATCCACCACCATCACTTTTTCAATTAAATAATTATACTACCAAGATATTGTTTTCCCAATGGCTCCTCTTCAATATCATTACAGCAGTAGAACCGCAATTGAGAAAACAGGGGTCTGGGAGATGTTTGTATGCTAAAAGTTCTGTGAGGACCATACTGTTCATATTGGGGATAAGCCCGCGTCTAAATGAAGATGCAGATTTCCAACACCTTAAAAATCAGTGTTGTTTTGATTAGTTGATTTGTTGAGTTTGATTTGTTGTCTCATCTCCTACTCTAGTTAGGCACATAGCCTCTGCTGATTGATTATGTAACAACTGCTATGTTAAACATTTTACTTTCAATTGCAAGTAAAAGAATTTATGACAGTGTTGGCACAGTAAAATTTTAAAAACCCAGTGTATTAAATATTAACCATATTTACCTTCAGTGCTACTATATCTTCATATGATAATGCTAAAAGAAAACTGTAATTATTAATTTTAAATTGCTAAATATTCTCTAGAAAGAGTATGTTTGTATATAAATATATATACACACAAATATCTATAGACATATATAGAAATGATATTTCGAAACAGTTTTTTAAAATTCTATCATTTTTCACTAAATCTATTGTGGAGCTGTCTCTGAGTCTGATATTTTGCTAATACTTCATTAGATGGGGGTCACCTCTTCCGAAAAAAAGTGAGAAGGAAAATGCACCTCACCATTGGAACAAATGGAAGATTTGACACCTTCAAGGCTCTGTTGCAACATGAATTAAGAAAAAATAGAACTTCGGTCAATTTAACAATTGGTTAACTCATGGTTATAACCACACTTAACTGAAGGACAATTAAAATGACAAAATTTAAGAAACGTATAGAATTTAACCTCCAGAAACGTTGAGACATCTAATTTCCAGCTGATGACAATACTGAGATGCATTTCCTGTGCTCTAACACGCAACACCAAATTATCTGAATAGTTGCTTATTGTTTGCTTGTTCGTTAATCTTTTTATTATATTTAAGATGCCAGTAAACGTCTCATACTGATATATTATTTTGTATTATGTAGTGTGGTATAACGACTAGGCTGCTGCTGACACAGTTTTGCTTGCCTGTTTTCTTTTAAACAAGGATCACTGTTCAAACAACAGAAATGAGCAGTAGCAAGATTGCTCTTATTCTTGCTTTTCTTATACAAAGATTTAAAATATTTTGAGTGGCTGGCACCAGCAGCTATAAATGAGAAAAACACTTCTGAGGTTCCACTACTATTTGGTTGTGCTAAATGCGCCCACCCATTCATATATATAAATACAATGGGACACATGGACTAGGAACCGCTGGAAATTTGAGACTGAAAGGCAGCACTGTAATGCAATTAGAGACATTCTGACATGAGCGAGTATCTGTTAGCAAGCAATAAGAACAGAAGAGTTATAGGCTATTTAGTGGAAAGTGCCAGAAACCTGGTTCTTGTCAATCAGTGTTAATACATTTCCAAAGATGCTTTATTTTTGAGCAATGCTTCCTATACTAAAGCACTAACAGCATCCGATCATACGGAACGTATATTTTGTAATTTTTCAGGATTTCTAAACAGGATTCCTAAAGGAGAGGAACAGACTTTATCTATACTGATTTTGTCTTTTGAAAAACTGTAAAGTTATTATGCTTAAAACTGAAAAAGAAATTTACCTTTAAGAGCAAGTAGGAGTATGTTGCGATCAGCCATTTTTTCCTGTAAGATGTGAGAGTCTGGAAAGACTGTTCAAGGATGCTCTTTTGGGAGCATGAATAAAAAGTAAATAATTGAGAGCAAAGCTGATGCTGGATAGTGTATCAAAGAATTTCATTATGATGGGGAATTGAATGGGCAGCTGCATATGCAAATGCTAATTACCCCCTTTGTATGTATAAAAGACCAGAAATGGGTCTTTATCAAACCCTTGGATCTGAACCCATGTGAATGTCACACATTTTATGATCCAGTTCCTGTTCCAAACTGTATAGCAGGTCCTCATCACTACACTAGGCCCCAGCCTCTTAACTCTGGCTCTGGAATCCTGCTAATTTTGGGAAAGTTCTGTCCTGGATTCTGATCCAAACTTTGTGATTCCAGTGTCCCTTGATCAAAATCAGATGGGATTATCTATCAAATATTGTAGGCACCAGCGCTTAAGAGCAAAATATTTTGTAAAATCTGAACAAAATTCAGCCATAGCTTGTTTAAAGATGTCAAGAAATCCCTCTGTTCCCCCGCCAAAGTACAGGTAAACCAGACTGAATATAAAAATCCATTATGCTATACAGTAGCTCCTCACTTAACGTTATAGTTATGTTCCTGAAAAATGTGACTTGAAGCGAAACGATGTTAAGCGAATTCAATTTCCCCATAAGAATTAATGTAAATGGGAGGGGGGGGGGAGGCTAGGTTTCAGGGAAATTTTTTTTCACCAGACAAAAGACTATATTATATATATGTATATACACACAGTATAAGTTTTAAACAGACAATTTAATACTGTACACAGCAATGATAATTGTGAAGCTTGGTTGAGGTAGTGAAGTCAGAGGGTGCAAGAAGGTGGGATATTTCCCAGGGAATGCCTTGCTGCTAAATGATGAACTAGCACTCGGCTGAGCCCTCAAGGGTTAACACATTGTTGTTAATGTAGCCTCACACTCTACAAGGCAGCACAGATGGAGGGAGGGGAGACAGCATGGCAGACAGAGACACACACCCTGTGTGAGAGAGAGAGAGATGTGCATTGCCCCTTTAAGTACTCTGACCCCACTCTAAGTACATTGCCTTTTTAAGTTGAGACAGCAGCTGCTGCCAGCAAGCTCCCTCTGTCCTGAGCCCTGTCATGTTTCTCCCCGCCCCCACCCCACTCTGTGGAGATGGGGTAAGTGGGGGCAGGAGCAGGGGGGAGGGGGACACCCTGACATTAGCACCTCTCTCCCCCTGCCCCTCCGCACCGCAAGCAAGAGGGTCCCGGGAGCAGCTCCAAGGCAGAGGGCGGGAGCAGCTCCAAGGCAGAAGGCAGGAGCAGCACACGGCAGTGGGGGGAGGGACAGCTGAACTGCCAGCAATTGGTAGCCTGCTGGGCGGCTGCCACACAGGGAACTTAGGAGAGTGGGGAGCTGATGGGGGGCTGCCGGTTCACCCTGGTTCCAAGCTCCAATGGGCTGCTGTTTCTGCAAGCAGTAGACAAAGCAGGCGGCTGCCAAACAACATTATAAGGGAGCATTGCACAACTTTAATCGCACATGTTCTCTAATTGATTAGCAACGTAACAACAAAACAACGTTAACCAGGACGACTTTAAGTGAGGAGTTATTGTATATCTTCTCTGTTGCATATATGGATATGAAAGAATTAAAACAATCCAGTCTAACAATGTTACAGTGATGGAGTGGGTTTAAAAACAAAACAAAAAATCATTTCTGATAGAAACTGGAACAGATTTGAAACACCATGATGCAAGAAGTAGTGCCCTAATCTTAATCAAATTCCTGATTTACGGAAGGTCAGTGAGCTGTGTTTGGTGAATCTCAAAAATTTCAGTTTAGATGAGAATTTCAATGGTTGGATAGTTCTCTGGAAATCTGTCATGAGGACTGCAACTCATGAAAACAGGGTATCTTGAAAGATTCTCAGTACATCCTGTTTCTGAGCCTGAACACTATGTGGTGCATTTTGGCAAGTGCTGACTCTTTTATGATCACCACAGTACAATATTAATTCTATCTGCTCAGAGGCAACACGATCAGGATAGGATATGGGAGTGAGAGTCAGGAAACCTGATTTCCATTACCAGCTCTGACTCAGACTTTCTGTGACACCTTGGCCAAGTCACAACCTGTCTGCCTTTCAACTTTTCTATATGTGAATAATTGTAATTAATTTCTCCTACGTACTTTGTAAGCAGTGGATGAGAATCTCTATAGAAGTACTATTATTTATTAGCAAGGACTCGTGTGTTTACTGTAGCTTACAGTAACTTCTTACCAGGTGGTAAGAACCAGTTCAGCAGTATAAAGAGGCCAGTGCTATGGAGAATGACCACTAACTGACCCATAGTTGGCTAATGAGAAGCTTGAAGGTCATGGGTGTCATGTGAGAGTGTATACCCTCGCCGCTTAATGGGAAATCCACACACAATGTATGTCGCAGATGTTGTATTCTGGCCTCTTGTTGGTTTTAGCAGAGATGGTGACATATGAACAGGAAAAGTTTTCTCTCCAATTCTGGCTCTGGCAGCCAAAGTTAATATTGTTTTCCTTCACTAAGATTAATTAAACAACCTGTCTGCAAAGATCAGATTTATTTGGCCATTATTGAGTTACACCAGCTCCTGTGAAAGAGGAGGCTAAACCAGACCAGAAATGATTTTGTAAATAGAGCCCATTCCAGTTCTATTGAATAAACAGAGCTTAGTAGCACAGATTCACATGCTTCCATGCTGCGGTTGGCCTACTACCACTCTGCACCAAATAAGGACTCAAAATAAAGATCGTTCTACTTTTCAGGTATTCAATGAGATCAGCAAGTGGGTGGATGAGATTTTTCCAAGTCCTGCCCAATAGCAAGTCTCCCTTGAAACTCCTAGTTGTATGCCTGCTGTTTTTCCACACTTGGCAGAAATATGTGTTATGGAGTCTTACTTCCATCATTTGCCAGTCCAAGAGACCGCGAGAACCTTCTTAAGATTTATTGTAATGTGCTACTATAGGAGCATTCTGAGAATTTGAGAGGCACTTTATGTGCAACAGCATAATATATGAGCAGAGGTAGCTTTGGGTTAATTTTTTTTGGTCTATCCCCTTCTCAATTTGTATAGAACTGCGCACCCTAAAACGCAGGTTTCCACGTGGCAGATGTCTAACTGCTCAGGTTGTTTGTACAAATTCCTGGGGCACACACAAACTTGGATAACGCAAAATTATAGGCCATTTTTGCAAATTTAATACTATATTTTCAAAATGCCTTACAAAACTGCATCATTAATAATCATTAATAAAACACGCTTTAACAAAAGCCATTTGCTGAGTTCTCTGGCCTAAGAGTATATACTCTACACTGCTATGCAGGAGTCAGAAGTTTGCATCACAGTCCCAATCTCTTGCTCTTCAGGGTGGAAGGGTTTGGGAGTACTGTGGTAGAAGGATATCCATCTCTTGGGGCTGAGAGAGGAGTATCCTACATCACTCAATCATAATGCTTCAACTGATTAAAGAACAGCCTGGGTGACATCCCATAAAGACTTCACGTGGAAGAAAAAGTGTAATGACATCACCCACAAAATAAGGGTTTTAATAATGAAGTATGTATCCCTGGTCTTTATACATCACTAAAAGAGTTGAGTGTGCATGTCTGTTTTCATGTCCACATAACTTGGGGCTTGCATTTTTGAGGCACTTCCATTTGGAAGGTTTAAATTATAGAGATTCATTCATAGGGCAGAGGATTTTGGTAAAATTAATGGCCAAAATTCTTTTTTCAGCAGTGAGGTTAACTGAGAGCCTCCATTCTCTGCCATGCTAAACTCTGTGAAGTTCTACAGATAATGCTAAGTTAGTTATTTTTGACACCTTATCAGCTGCTCATTCTAGTGTCTGAGAAAATGCTTCTATCCTTTCTCTTTCTTGTATGGAACTCATGCAGAGCTCTCCAAGCAATATCACAACCCAAACAAGTGATATGTTTGTTCTCATGCATTGTCCAAATGCACCTGTGTTCAAGGTAGTGTCCCCAGCCAAATGAAAATTAGTAGTTTTCTCAAGCAATGCATGTAGCTCACTTATGACGTTTATTCAGGTTTCATGAGACAGTTAGCAAAAGAATAAAAAATGACATTGCACAGTTTTTACCTGGAAACATGCTTCCTTCTTTTTTGTTATGATCCTAAATACTGCAACCTAATTTGCATGGACAGACCCCAATGAAATCAATAGGGCTCCATTTGGGCACAGGATACAATGGTAGTATTAATGCCCAGATTATGGGGGCACTGGTTGTGATTCCATTGTTAGAGCTGAGTTTTACATTTAAAGCAAGGGTTAAATCTCTTATGTCTGAATGATACATTATGTCATCTCCAAATTTACAGCATTTAGAGTACAGAAATAAATTCCCAGAAAATTTAAAATAAATCTGTTGCAACAGGGCAGAAATAAGGCTACTTGCAGGGCTGGTCGAACATTTTTAGCAATTTTGATAGAAAAAAGAGTGACAATTTTAATGAAAAATGTATCCCATTTTTCAGCTAGCTCCCATTATTTGTCTTATAAACATATATTTTCATACATTAACATGTTGGATCTTAAATCTAATCTTAACTCTGAATTTCATAGATATACAATACTTGTATTCTGGTTAATTACCACAGTCTATCATTTAAAGTTAGTGATATGTATTTTCAACCTTAACTCCAGTTTGATATAGGGTTTGGGGGGTTTTTGGTCTGAGAATTTGTAGAGAATTTGGGACTGATAAAAATACCTGATTGAGAGCTCTGGAGATGGTAGTAGCCTCCTGTCTATCCACACAAGAGGCAAAGCACAGTGCAAGCATCACCATTTTGACCACCAATAGGTCTCAACCCGGAAATAGAGAAACCCACCTCTAGGTGTGAGAGAGTAGTTTAGGTTCCATGCCAATTCAGTGCTTAGTTTCTTGCTGAGACACAGAAAGGATGTCAATTAAAACCAAATGCTCTGCTGAGTGAACGCAACTGCAACCGCCAACTCATGTTATATAAGGTGTTAAGTAGCCAACAGAAGGTAACTTTCTCTTCCTACTGATCTGACTCTAATAGAGTTGGACAGTTACCCCAGGACTGAATTAGATCTATAAAGTTGGTATGCTTCGTATCCCATTCCGAATACCCTGAGCTACCAAGGCTGTGCCACAGGGAATTAGGTGCGCAGCTCTTATACAAATTCAATAGTAGTGATGTGCCTGATTCCTTTAGGCTCCTTTGGAAATTCCAGCCCAAGTCCTCAATACCTTTTTGTTCTTATAAAAGGTTGCAGAGTGCATAGCACTGAACTCCTCAATAAGCATGCCAAATGCAGTGCTGGGTCAATTCATTTAAATAGAAAGTGATCTGAGCATTTGTGGATTTTTGCTGTGGACCTTCATTTGCTGGCTGACAGCCCTGGCTAGGCATACTACAAGACTTATGAGTACACATTTAAATACGTTTTTACAGGATAGCTCAGTTAATTTTAACAGCATGTTTACAATGGGTTATGCCTGACGGTAGCTTATAGGTTCAAGTTACAGGGCATTTGGAGATTGTTGGATTAGCTCATTTTAAAAGATCATGAAAAATGTGCCAAATACATATTAAAATTCAAGTCTATAACAACACTCCTTCCTCCCTGCATAACAAATCCTTAAGTGGACTGTATGCAGCTTTATTCATCTGCGTCAGTAATACTCTTATTTCAATACCATGTGCCATAGACCCTGTGAGAATTCGCATCCAGGAGTTGGTGGTGAGTGGAACTTGCAAAAGCTGTAAAGTCTCATTGACTTCAGTAGGAGCAGAGTTATGGTGCTTTTGAAATTCTCTCACAGTATATCTACGATGACTGCCTAGAGCTGCATCACCATGTCATGTTCTCATATAGGGCAACAGGATCTCAGTAAAAATTTTGGGTCTGTAATGATTTAAGATAGCAACTCCTATCTTTAGGGTGCTCAACACTTTCCATTATAAAAGATACTTGTGACCTTGTCTTTGAGAAGGTGTCACAGCCTATTGTTTGGAGACTTCTATAAGTGTGATGCATATGCAAATCTTCCAGCAGTCCCAGTTTTTGCAGGACTGTCCTGCTTTGACCCACAAATCCCCTTGCCCTGCGCTGATTGAAGTGGCTCCTGTCCTGTGGGGCTGGCTGGGTTTAGCTCCCCATTCCAGGCATTGCAACCCAGCTCCAACAATGGGGTCATAGTGCTGCTTGGTTTGGGGAGGGGAGGGTGCCAAATTTGAGCAAGTGGCATTGTGACCTTCTGCGCCATGTCACAATGTCATGCAACTCACTTAAATTTTGCTTGGCTGGCCCCCCATCAGGGTTAATAAGAAGAAACTCTTTGTCTAGAATTAACACACAATCTCTAAAAAATCCAGGTAATATTTACTGAAATATTCCAGAGATGTGCCCTTTTTTCTCACCAGTTTTAAATCTGTGAACAATGAAATAGTACAATACGATTGAGGTATAATATGGTATTCACAATGTAGCTGAGCAAATAATTAAGACTAATTGATTCAGTTAACATTTTCTCTTTATTTACATTTTAGAAACTCTCATCACTAATGAATCATTAGCAAAATACAAGTATTATACTAAGGAAAAATAAGAATATATATAATGTAATTTTGTCAGATAATTCAATTAGCAGTATCAACTCAGGAAAAAGACCTGAGCATCGTTGTCTTGCAATGCCAGAAGGACAGGAGACCCTGGATGTGGTTTAATTAGGCCACAACTTTATTATTAACTGTCTGGGAGTGTACTGTGCAGGTAAAAGTGTACAGTGCATGATCATTTCAGTATATACCTGGGGGACTTCTGTCAGCCCTCCCCAGGGCTGAAAGTAAGTTAGAGGACTTACTGGTATGCTGGAGTCCTGAGCAGGGGGCGTGGCCTCAACTGGAAGAGTCGGGGCCTTA
This sequence comes from Chelonia mydas, assembly GCF_015237465.2. NCBI lineage: Eukaryota > Metazoa > Chordata > Testudines > Cheloniidae > Chelonia > Chelonia mydas. Next base: position 9,928,955 of record NC_051252.2, on the reverse strand, counting down.
AATCCCTGGCCCTTTAAATCTTGATTTAAAGGGCCAGGGCTCCAGCTGCGGTAGTGGCGGCTGGGAGTCCGGGGCCCTTTAAATCACCCCCGAGCTACCAGCTGCAGAGGCGTCTGGGAACCCCGGGGCTTGGGGGCGATTTAAAGGGCCCAGGGCTCCAGCTGCCGCTACCACAGCGGAGCCCCGGGCCCTTTAAATCACTGAGGAGCCCTGGGGGCTCCCGGCTGCCACCGCTACCCCCGGGCTCAGGCCCTTTAAAGCTCTGCCAGAGCCCAGGGGCTCCACTGTGGTAGCAGCTGCCGGAGCCCCGAGCCCTTTAAATCCCCACCTGAGCCGTGCTGCCCGAGCCCTGGGGTAGCAGCGACTGGGCTCCATCGGGAATTTAAAGGGCCCCGGGGCTCCAGCCACTGCTACCGCCCCTGCCCTTTAAATCCCTGCCACAGCCCCTCCACCCCCCACCCCAGGGCTCGGACAACAGAGCTCAGGTGGGGATTTAAAGAGCCCTTTAAATCCCTGCCGCAGCCCCGCCGCCGCTACCCCAGGGCTTTAAATTGCCCTCTGGGAAAGCCGGTCCCGGTGCAGCACACCGGCTCTTACCGGTACGCCGTACCGGGGCGTACCAGCTTACTTTCACCTCTGGCCCTCCCCCTTTGCCATCCTGGTCCCCAGCCTAACCACTACTTGGACCTTACTATCCCCCCTTCAAGTGAGGGTTAAGGTGAGCTATAAAGGAGAGGGGCTGGCTCCCTGCCATGCCAGTCACAGGAGCCCAGATCCTCCACCCCCCATTTCTACTCCTTTAACAAATACCTTCTTTAAATCCTTTACCAATGCATTTATCGGATCACTGTATCCCTTCACTGTGGACAGTTCAGTGAAGACATCAGCTCAATGTGTAGCAGCAATCAAAAAAGCAAACAAACTGTTAGGGTGCATGAAGAGTGTCATGGACAATAATATCAAAAATGTCATTATGCAAATTAATAATATACCCTCGCCTGCAATACTGTATTCAGTTCCAGTCACTCTGTCTCACAAAGGATATAGCAGAAATACAGGGGGTTCTGAGATAGGTGGCAAATGACTCGAGGTATGAAAAACTCTCGTGAAGACAGATTTAAAAGATTGGGACTGTTTAGAGAGGAGATGAATAAGAGGAGACATGATAAGAATAACCGTCAGCATGGATTTATCAAGAACAAATCATGTCCAACCAACCTGATAGCTTTCTTTGACAAAGTAACAAGCCTTGTGGATAGAGGAGACGCGGTGGATGTGGTATATCTTGACTTTAGTAAGGCTTTTGATACTGTCTTGCATGACCTTTTCATAAACAAACTAGGGAAATACAACCTAGATGGAACTACTGTAAGGTGGGTGCATAACTGGTTGGAAAACCGTTCCCAGAGAGTAATTATCAGTGGTTCACAGTCAAACTGACAGGGCATATTGAGTGGAGTCCTACAGGGATCAGTTCTGGGTCAAGTTCTGTTCAATATCTTTATCGATGATTTAGATAATGGCAAAGAGAGTACACTTATAAAGTTTGCAGATGATACCAAACTGGGAGGGGTTGCAAGTGCTTTGGAGCTGGGAGCTGCGGGCAGCTGTGCCTGCGGATGGTCCATGTAAACAAACTGTCTTGCGGCCCACCAGCAGATTGCCCTGATGGGCCGCAGGTTGCCTACCCCTGATGTAGACAAACACCTGTCAGGGATGGTGTAGATAATATTTAGTCATGCCATAAGTCCAGGGCACTGGATTAGGTGACCTCTTGAGTCCTATGATTCTGTGATAAAAGTAATATATACAGAAGGTAGATTGGGAACTTCTATTCTCCCTGCCTAATAAAGATGAATTCTGGAAGTAAAATATAAATCCTCATGCTTCAGGGCATACATCAACCTCTAATTACTTGTGATTAAAGGTACAGCTGGACAAAATTTTTCATCCAGAACTTTTTTTCACTGAAAAATGCAGATTTGGACTGATCGAAACATTTTTTGAATTTGTGTTGAATCCGCTGAATTGTTTCAGTCAAAAAAAATCAAAATGTTTCATTCTGACAGCCTGGAAACAAAACATTTAATATTTTTGATTCAAAATGATTTTTTTATAAATTTACTTAGTTTAATTTTTTTAAAATTAACATCTTAAAAAGCTGAACCAAAATGTTTAGTTAGACTGGAAACAAAATTTTAAAGACTTTTTTGGTTCAATGAAAAATTTGATATTTCTTTATTTTGGGTCAATCTGAAACAATGGGAGTTTTTTTAGTTTTTTGTAACAGCTAGTGAACCAAAAGATCAGTTATTTACACAACTCTAATTTGTAGGAAACCTGCCCCCAGGCAAAGTTATCTCATAACTGCCTATTGCAGGGGTTCTTGAGCACAATTCTGAAGCTGCCAGCCCTGGCCATAGTCAGAGCTAGGCTATTGAATGAGATGGACCACTTGTCTAATCCAGTATGGCAGTTTGTGTGAGTCAGCTTCACCACAGAGAGACACATCGTCTATAACATTAACACCTTTAAGGTCTCTGAGTGTATCATTCTGTATTCAAACTTTGTGTTACTATATTCTGATTTATTTATAAGTTAATCAATAGATTCCAAGAGTAAAATTTCCAAAAGCTTCCAAGCTAAGTTCCCTCTAAGCTGCGTGGCCGTGCAGCTGCCCATTAAGCGCTGCATAGGCACTCAGGGCTGCAGCGGGGAGAGATGCCTCTCCCCAAGCCCCGGATTTGCTGCAGCGTCCCGACCCAGCCCAGTCCTGGACCTGCTGCAGCTGGGGGACAGGTGCCCCTCCCCTGGCCCTAAACGAGCCTGGCCTGGACCTGCCGTGGCCAGGGGACAGGCACCCCGACCCAGCCTGGCCTGGACCTGTCACGGCCGGGGAAGAGGCGCCTCTCCCCCCCCAACTCAGATGCTGCTGGGGGGAGTCCTCGGGGAGCCCCACTGCACCCCAAACCCCTCATCCCCAGCCCCACCCCAGAGCCCACACCCTAAGCCGGAGCCCTCACCCCCCTGCACCCCAACCTTCTGCCCCAGCCCTGAGCCCCTCATCCCCAGCCCCACCCCAGAGCCCGCACGCCCAGCCAGAGCTCTCACCGCCTCCCTGCACCGCAACCCTCTGCCCCAGCCCTGAGCCCCCTCCCACACTCCGAACGCCTCGGTCCCAACCCGCCACATGAATTTTGTTATGTGCACCAATATGGAGGTGATATGTCACACATCACCACCATATTGGTGCACATAACAAAATTCATTCCACACATGGGTGGGAAAAATTAGAGGGAACACTGCTCCCAAGTTGCTTAGGAGCTTAAATCTCATTGACTTGAGGGATTTAAGAGCTTTTTAAAATTCTACCCTTTACAGTCATGCAAATTTGATTGTAGAATGGTAATTCAGAAACCTTAAATGGTATTATGGTTACAGATGATGCTTCTCTTTGTGGTAAAGCTGACTCACATAGGACCTGCCATAGTGGATCAAACCAGTGGCCTATTTATTTCAGTAGCTTAAGTCCCATTTTCAAAAAAGGCAGTTCGGAGACTAAACTCACTGTAAGCCAATTTGATGTAACCTTCTAAGTCACTTAAGTGCTTTTGAAAAGGGGACGTATGCTCCCAAATCATTTACAGTAAAATTTTCAAAAGCTTCTAACTCTTCATCAAATCACTATGCAAGTAGATAGGGAATTTTTAATTTAATTTTTTAGTAGGTGCATCTATTGTTAAATTAATAAGACATGCAAATAAACAACCCAATGAACCACTAGAGCTTGTCTCTCTCACCAAGAGAAGTTGGTCCAATAAAAGATATTACCTCACCTTCTCTTTAGTGCACTTTTGGGGCCACTCTAGATAACAGAAAATACTAATTCTAAAAATCTTTAGTTGAAATCTTTTCACCAGATGCCTTGCTATCACTTTAACCAAGAACTTCCACACCAGCAGGTTTAAGAAATAAATTAAGTTCTTTTTTTAAGACTTCAAACACTTAGTAAACGACTAAAGACAACTGCTGTTTACCTTCTGTATGCTTTAAGAATACATTTCTTTGCACAATCTTCAGTTCTCCTTAATCCCTCCAACCCCTGTGAATAAAGCATTGGATTACCAAGTAATATCCCTCAACATGAGGAATTATGCACTTAGCCTCAGGTTCCATTTAAACCACTGCACTAGGAGAAATATTACTGATGTCACTGTTCATGTTTTCAAAACCACAAACTGCCGCTGACACATACAGAGCCCTTTCCTTCTTAGCATTGCAGAGAGCTGGAGTGGCACAAATTTCACATTTCTTCCCCTGTTTTGTTCTGTTGGTTCATTTGCTCTTCGTGCATCTTGGAGGTGATGGGTGGGTGGGGGCACGTTCTGGTGGCTAGGGTACAGGACTGAAAGTCAGGAGATCTAGGGTCTGTCTGTTCCTGGCTCCCACTGATTCTCTGGCAGGGAAATCACTTAACTTCTCTCTTTGTTTCTGTAAAATGAGGATATTTTACTGTCTCAGGGGTATTGTTCAGCCCTTCCTCTGAATTGATTTGCTTTTGCCATCAGAAGTCATAGTCAACAATATTTTTGTACAAATCTCCTTTTTTAAAAAAAATAGCTATACAACAGCATATTGAGATCATGTTGAATGCAAGAGTTCTTTATGCTTGTATAATCGACTCAGTGAAGCCATTTTCATTGATCATATTATGGCTTACTTGAAGAATACTTAATATACAATTTATTGACGCTTAAGTCCATAACAGACTTGCATTGAGTGTGTGAAGGCCTACTCTAGTTAGCTTTACTGTGTCCTGTCATCCAGTAGGTGTTGACTATATTATTTACAAAATTGACACCAGGAATCATATGTCCTCCTGGGAGCCATTTGATCTACCATGATCTATTTAAGGATGCTTTTGTCCAAGGAAAATCGATGTGATAAATTATGTCTCTATCATAGTTGTACTTGTTTGGTATGGTATTTTTAAAGAGGTAGAAAAGAGAGGAAATATTAAATTCAAATTGAGTTTCTAGTGTGGAACAAAATCAGTCCCACCAAAATGTTACATATCATTAGACAGAAAACTGGAATATAAATCCATGTTCTACCCTCTCTTCCCATGCCCCAAACAATTGTGTGTTATTTACCCAGGAGACAGTTGCAGATTAGAGCCTTTCAGGCCTACTGGGTAATTATGTAATTAGGCAGGGGTTTTAAAAAAACATTTTAAGTACCCAGTAGATTAGAGAGGGTTCTTCACACATCTTCTGGTCTACTGGATAATTACATAATTGGATGGGATTTAAGTTACTTTGATTTGTACATACCAGACTGGAAAGATGCCTTTCTGTGTAGTCTCATTACATTATTTTAAAAGCCCTAAAATCTTTTGGAAAAATTCAGGAGAGCAGATTTATTAGTTTTTCTCCATCAGCACCACCCCAAAGTGCCAACAACCGTTAGATGGTAAATAGTAAGTCAGTTGCTTGACACTTGCAAAATAAGACTTTTCTTTAAACTGAATAACTGATTTTATGTTATTTATGAGATTATGAAAAAATGTGTTGAGCTGATTTTAAAAAAAATTTACACTTCTCAGTCAGACTCTGGGAGGCTGGAGCAGTTCCATCGGCCCAGAGAACTGAGAGACTTGTAGGGCTCACTGAAACTCCAGTGAATAATGTTGGCCTCCTGACATTAGCAAAGGGTGTGGTTAGCTTTTGAGTGATGGGGAGAATATGACTCTTCTCAAAGAGAGGACTTGGTGTCAGCTATTTAGGGAAAGGGACTCCTTTTAATTTTTCATTTGAACCCTCTTCCTAGTGTCGCTATATCCGTACTTGTGTGGAGCATTGTTGGTGGGCCAGATTCTCCTCTCAATTTTTTCCTGATGTATTACCATTGACTTAAATAGTTATTCCACTAGTGTAAATGAGAGGAGATTCAAGCTGATGGAATTTTGGTTGAAGGGGAAACCCCTGCTTTTATGAACACTCTCATGGGATCTTTACTGTTCACATAGAACAGAAAGAACTTCAGCTTTCAGGCATCTTATTCAGCAGAGCATTTAAGCATGTGGTGAAGTCCCATTTAAGTCAATAGGAGTTTTAGCATATGCTTAAGTGCATTTCTGAATAGGAATTGACTTGAAGTCTCATCCATCTGACCTCCACACAGTAAAAACTGAACGGAGTTTCTTGCACACCTTGCTTCAAAAGGTTGAATAACTGAGCTGATGCTGAAACTTTAACCAGTGGTCCCAAGGAATCTAGAAACAGATTCAGATCTGATGCTTAGACTTCTAAGCTCTTTGCTCCAGAGAAGGATCAGACAAAGATTTGCAAAAGTGAGTCTTATTGCAGCCTCCAAACCAAGCACTCTAGACATCCATTTTTTAATTAAAATAAGAGGGATTGTTCCACATCCTTAGTAAAGGTTCAGATCCTCCTGTACTATCGCTAAAGTCAATGGAAGTTCAGCCTTTTACCTGCGTGGAAGAAGGAGTAGGGCTGAAATGTAATTTTTGGGAAGAACCTAAATTTCCTCTTTAATGTGGTGGTCGGATTTTGCAAGGCATTGTCATATAGAAAGAAACTCAGCCTAATGACTGGGTAATTTAGATTTTCGTTTGCACTTCCCAGAACAAAACAGGCTCATTGCTGATGGTAGTTTTGTGTGAAAAGAGAGGAATTCCAGTTCACCTTAGTGATCATTGGTTTCAAGACTCCGATTTTAGAAATGTGATGTGAGGGCCTTATCACAATGGAAAGAAAACCTAGAACTAGGGAAGAATTTCTCATCCCTTTTAAACGAATAACATGGCTGGGAAAGAGGAGAACTATTGACACCACAAATTATGACGGTGTTATTTTTATTATTACTGTTGACCTGTACAGGAGACTCTGAGGCTGCACTCTGGTTCTTCATATTAAGCACAGCAAAGAAATGTGTTAGCGGTGGCAACATAAATCAATACTAAGAGCTTGGCCCAATGGGAGGGAAATTTACATAGTGAAAGAAAATTGAGGAAATGTGTTTGTTTTTCCTCCAGTAGTATATCAGTGCAGTGCCTAACCCAAGCTTCTGCACGTGTTCACTCTCTCAATAGCTAGACTTATTCTTCCTATACAGTTGTTTTGCTTGCTGTAACACATTTAATAGAAATGCCCATTAGAAGACCTAAATATGCACTAAACCACTTAAATTCACTGTCAGTGCTCAAGCAGTCATCAGTGGATCCAGCCCCAAATATTAACTCTGACCATGCCAATATTCATTCTCTTGCAATCCTCATCTTGTCCCCTCCCCAAGTACGAAAGGAAAGAGATGAGCATTGTAGCATAGTTCACTATATCCCCTTTCTTTCTCATTTGGTAGCTATGCCTTTAGTCAGCATGGCTTAATACTGTACAAATTCTAGGTTTTAGAATTATAGAAATCAATTATAGAAGGGAATTTTATTCCAAAAATTAATAAACACTTGTCACTTCACAGTCTTACTAGCAGTGCTGACAAAGACATTGATTTGAATTTGTTTAGCCTAAGGTAAAGAATATAAAATCCTTTTATCCGTGCTCTTACTCTCTTAGAATCATAGAATATCAGAGTTGGAAGGGACCTCTGGAGGTCATCTAGTCCAACCCCCTGCCCAGAGCAGGACCAATCCCCAACTAAATCATCCCAGCCAGGGCTTTGTCAAGCCTGACCTTAAAAACTTCTAAGGAAGGGGATTCCACCACCTCCCTAGGTAATGCATTCCAGTGTTTCACCACCCTCCTAGTGAAAAAGTTTTTCCTAATATTCAACCTAAATCTCCCCCACTGCAACTTGAGACCATTACTCCTTGTCCTGTCATCTGCTATCACTGAGAATAGTCTAGATCCATCCTCTTTGGATCCACCTTTCAGGTAGTTAAAAGCAGCTATCAAATCCCCCCTCATTCTTCTCTTCCGTAGAGTAAACAATCCCAGTTCCCTCAGCCTCTCCTCATAAGTCATGTGTTCCAGACCCCTAATCATTTTTGTTGCCTTTCGTTGGACTCTCTCCAATTTCTCCACATCCTTCTTGTAGTGTGGGGCCCAAAACTGGACACAGTACTCCAGATGAGGCCTCACCAATGTCGAATAGAGGGGAACGATCACGTCTCTCGATCTGCTGGCAATGCCCCTACTTATACACCCCAAAATGCCATTGGCCTTCTTGACAACAAGGGCACACTGTTGACTCGGCAACAAGGGCATGCTTATTTCATGCTCCTTTATCATGGCTGTACTGATTACTTACCTTTTCCTGTCTTCACTGCTGTCCACCTGTTGGTTAACTCGCCTGTTTCTCGGTTTGAGCAGAGTGGAGTTGCCATAACTGTTGCTACTCTAATGCAAATTTTAGAGAACAGTATAGCTAAGACTTTTTCATTTTGGTAAACAAGCATCAAATTGTTCTCAGCCCTTTATCACAATGTGCCTTTGCCTTCAAACCCTCATCACATAAATATTTTCTTGTTCATCCAAGGACTTTTATGTCACTCCAAGACAGATTAACTTAAGTGATAAGATGCTAAATATAATACTGTTTTACAACTACCTACAAATAACTGGCAAATAGAATTTGATGAGATGTAGATATATTTGATTTAAATAACAGTGCAGGCTCAAGGAGAGAGAGATTATAAAATTTAAAAAAACCTGCTAATGTAGTACTCAGGTTAAGACTTTAAATTTGCAACAGCAGAGAATTCAGTGTTATAATTTTCATGAAAAGAAAAGGAGTACTTGTGGCACCTTAGAGACTAACCAATTTGAGTATAAGCTTTCGTGAGCTACAGCTCAGCTGTAGCTCACGAAAGCTTATGCTCAAATAAATTGGTTAGTCTCTAAGGTGCGACAAGTACTCCTTTTCTTTTTGCGAATACAGACTAACACGGCTGTTACTCTGAAACCTATAATTTTCATGGTAACCTTAAACTTATTTGCATTGAATGGGCCAGATTCAGAAGTACAAGTGAATGGAGTTATTGCAGATTTACATCATATAACTGAAAGAAGATATCACCCAATGTTTAGCAGACAATCACACATTGCCATTTAGAATGAAATGACAGCAACCAAAAGGAAAATAACCATTGACTTAGAAGAAAAACTGGTGTGAGTGTGGGGGGAAGGGGGGAGAACATGCTTCAAACCTTGAGTAAATATTAAGTATATTTTTACTTTTTTGTCTCTACAGGTTTTTCATCTGCCCCATCTGCGATTCATTATGGTACCTTGCAGTGAGCAATGACCTCCTCTGAAGACTATAGGTGCCAAAAAGAGAGAGACAGTGGCCTTGTTTCCCTCGTACTTGACAAAGTGAAATGGTGCTCTTAAGGTGATAAGTGTTTACTACACTTGCAAACCCAAACTGTTGGCTGGACAATTTTTCCCTGACCTCCACCGCAGTGTTCTGATGGACGGTTGACGGTGACATCATGTAGTAGTCCCTGAAGTGTTGTCATAACTGAGTTGCAATGGTTTTATACACTTCCCCATTTCCCAACAGCTTTCTATCAGTTCTGCATTCCTTTTCCTGGGGCCTGATTTTCCCATGTTATTGGTTTGCAGATAGGCTTGTGGCCTCCTTTGTTCCTACCACCTATGAGAAACGTCAAAGGGCAGATGATCCATGCTACTTTCAAGCACTCTGCATCATTATTACCACTCCCATCTACTTGGCACTTCTGGTGGCATCTCTTCCTTTTGCCCTGATTGGCTTCTTGTTATGGTCACCTCTCCAGTCAGCTAGAAGGCCATATATCTACTCCAGGCTAGAAGACAAGAGCCAGGTCAATGGAGCTACACTACTTACTGAATGGAAAGCTACAGGCAATGGGAAAAGCTTCTGCTTTGGTAGTGCCAATGTTTGTCTGCTACCAGACTCTCTGGCAAGATTTAACAATGTGTTCAACACACAGGCACGGGCTAGAGAAATTGGGCGGAGAATCAGAAATGGGGCAAGCAGACCACAGATAAAAATATATATAGATTCCCCCACTAACACATCCATCAGTGCAGCCAGTTTCAGCAGCTTGGTCTCTCCCCAAGTTGGAGATAGCACTAATCGTGCTGTCAATGTAGGCATCAAAAGGACATCATCTATGGAGTACAAAGGAGACAATTCTGGCTCAAATAACAGTGAGGATAGCAGAGATGCTAAAACTGGAGGGGAACTAAATGAGGGAGAGGACAACAACACATGTATCGTGCGCATAAGTGGGGAGGATAATGGCCACATTTCAGACCCAGAAGCGGATGCCATTAGTGGCCAGGCTCATATTAGTAGCCCAGCAGAACACTCATTGGAAGGTGAAAGAGAGAGCCCAAAGGGTCAAATACCCAACCATAAACAGAAAGAAGGAGATTCTGGGAGTTTAGACAGCTACACTGCCTCACGAGAGTCCCTGG